>NC_143576.1:254814155-255135846 GCF_048544385.1 Mastigoproctus giganteus
GAATGTTTATTCTTCATCATCATCATCGACTAAATGCGCACTCGTTGATCACTCATTATTGGCTCGGCACTCATTGGTTTGTTGCACAATGAGTCGTCTTCTTCAAAAATGTTTCAAGAGGCATTTGTTTCCAAGATAATCTTCTCTTTTAATTATAAATTTCACGATTGCATGCATAAGCATTTTTTAACGGTAGACAAAAATTGCAACTGACACGATTTCGCATGCAGTAACAAGTTTACGAAACTTAAAAAAAAGAATGAAGATTCTGAAAATTTATTTATGTTTTATATGATTGAAGATTTCAGTAAAGGCAAAACACATTCACCATAATAACGTAAAAAAACCAAACAATTCCAGCTACTGTATTTTCACAATGCAAGAAGATCAAGTTTACTACCCATTTATAATTGCTTGCAGTAACAGAAAAGCCCAATAAACCGGAAAGTGAAAATTGTTTTTATTGTTTTATGGTCGTGACCTCCAGAAATGTGCTTTAGAAAATATTACAAAGGCATTTAAAATTGATTCTTATAACGGAACATATGATAGTGATTACAGTGTAGTGCATTTTAATGATTTCAATTGGTAACTGGTACAATTTACAAACCACAGCTCACAAACCTTTTATACGGCCTTAGGGTCACACTCGTGACCTTAAAAATGACATTTTAGAGAGATATAAATAGCTTAGTTATACAGCGAAAATTTCAACTTCCGGGATCTTGAAACGAATTACCAAAAGACAATGTGTTATTGGGTTCACATTACGATATTTTAACGGTACAATGGTGTCTCTGGAACTGATTAATATCATAAAGTGGGGTACACTGTATTGTATAGCTACGCATGTGGTTTAACATTCATTTTTTTGCAATTAATGTTCATATTTTCGGTTTTGTTGATACTTGGGGGGAAAATCTCTTAAACCTGGGAACTCGTAAAGGAAGAACTGCCTATACTTTGACAAACTGCCAAGTTGTCAGATAATGTATGGTGCAATCTCCAAGAAGATAAGGTTTCAATAAGGTTTCAAAACATATGCATAGAATTCATTAAAAGACTTTTTGGCAATGTGATCAGTAAGAGCAGAAACCTTTCACTGTAGTCTGAATCCTATTTTTTTCACTCCTTATTGTGTTTTTTGAAGTATAAAAGATTTAAGTAGACCAGTTATCAAACATGCTGATAGCCTGTATTATTCACAAACAATACAGGTGCCCTACTAAAACTTACACAACTTAGCAGTAACAGAACAGCATTCCCTCTTTTATGCATCAAATTCTGTTATAGTTTTAGTATTACCCATATAGTGCAAGAAAGCCATGGGCTCTTGTTGCATTGACCAAAAAATTCTGCAAGAAAATGCACTTTCTTCCTCATGTACATGACTATCCAGTTGACCATTGGAATTCTTCAAACTGGCAGCATAAGCTACCTGCAAGTTTAACTTGTTCTAGTAGTCAATGACTCGCTCGCTAAAAGAAAACTTCCTACGATCTAGTCTAAACTCTTCCCCTGTAATTTAAATTTATGGCCCACAGTTTTGGAATTCTTTATAGCAGTGAAAATTCTGCTTAATTCCTTTTATTAACCCCTCTCAGAGCCTTGTAAACCTCAATCAGTTGACCTCTGAGGTGCCTGGTTGCCAAGCTCTTAGCCCAAATAATCAGAGTCTTTCCTAATACGGTCATCCTTCTGCAATCTCACCATTCGAGTTGCCAGTCTTTGGACCCTTTCAAGAAGCTCAATGTCTTTTTTCAGATGAGGTTTCCATACTTGGTCACAATATTCCAAATGTAGCCTTACAAAGTGGGATTACGACCTCCCTATCTCTACAGGATAATGTTTGATATATAATTGATAGAACACCATAGGCTAGTGTTTCTCAAACTTTTTTAGTCACAGAACACTTTTCATCTCACAATATATTGACGGAACACTTATAAAACACAAGTTTAGCAGGAGCCAAAGAACTTTTTGTTAATATTTTATTGCATATGAAGCACTGTGCATCAGGATTTTCCCTAGTGTGTCCAATCAGAGACCAGATCTTGAAGGTTGAACTTTTTTTTAATTCAACTTATTTTAAAATTAAAATAATTTTTTTTTAAATTCAACCCAACCAAGTTTATAATGTTTTATACACTTGGTTGGGTTTAATTTTTTTAAACAATTATTTTGGGGCTGGTGTTCCCAAGTGTAAGACCTTACATTTGGTTCCATCAGGGTTTCTTCTATTTAAAAATTCGTTAAAAAAAAATAGCAGATACATGTTCCCTCCTAATAAATTAGAAAAAAACTATTCTGATTGAATACTAAACTGCACTACAAACCTGAGGTTTCAGCTGAATGTCCCTGAAGTAGCTGGAACATGGAACCACATGCTTTTGCTACAGCAGCCATTTTAGCTATGATAGGGAGATTGTGGATAACAAATGATACTTCATTTTTCTGTATGTTTGCAAGATTTTGGGCATGTCCCAGCAGTCCAAATCCAGTAATATCAGTTGCTCCATGGGCATTGTACTTGTGCATTAGCTGTGCAGCTATAAGAAAACAGTAAACAATGAACATCTAAATCAAATCATACAGGAACATAATGTTGAAAGAAAGGCATGATATTCAAGATTTTAAGTTCAATGAGAATGTATGGGGATTCAGGTCAGAATTTTCCATAACAACTAGGTCTGCGGAGAAAGTTTCTTTGGGGTGTTTTGCAACTTGGTAAAAATTGAACAAGTACAGCAGACTCTCGATTAACCGAGATTGGATTAACCAGGACACTCCAAGACTCCAAATTAAAAAAAAAAAAAAAAAACCAGAAATCAAAAAATTCAAGTAATAACTAGAATAGGTATAAACAGATATTTTGCAAGTCGTAAATAAGCGACAAGCGGCATTATATAAGTCATCATTGGGAGATTAGTGTACCTATTATCTTGCAGTCCCCGCTGTCTTCACACCAGCAGCTCAAAAAAAAAAAAAAAAAAAAAGGGGGGGGGGGGAGACCAAATATTTAGTTTGTTTTAGTGCATTGCGTCGATTGTTGTGTTCCACTGTAGCGCAAAAGGACAAATTTTGTTTATGTCAGGTATGTCGGAATTTTTTTTATAGTATTTTTTTTTATTTATTTATTTTTTTTTTTTTGCATTTTCAGTTAAATGCAAACTTGAAATTATTCAAAAGTTTGAAAACGGTGCATCTGTTAAATCTCTAAAGAATCATTATAATAAGGATGTATTAAAATGGCCAAACAATAACAAGTATTGCACGGAATTCAGATTTGTCAATACGGCAGACCCCCGTTATAACGTGGTTCACTTTACGCTGATTCGCTATAACGCTGTTCTTATATTATAACCCGTATCCAGGCCCGGATTTACGTATAAGCAAAATAAGCAGCAGCTTATGGGGCCCCCAGAAAAAATCCCATAATTTCCCACAAAAAGATGTCATGTCGATTACTTTAGATTTTATTTGGCAAAATTACAAGACTTAGCTCCCGACATAACAATTCGGCGGTAGCTTAGTGTCTAGACATAAAACAAAAAGTAACTAGAAATGCCACTGATCCGTGGCTACATGGAAAGGTTTGGCAGCACCCTCGTGGCGCTACTACGAACTGCTATAGTTGAGTTAAGGCGGGTTGCCAGTCACCTATGTTAGTTTCTAGTTGAGTTTTATTACCTAACTAACAGCTTGTTGTCTGTTATAATTTATGGATGTCTTTGCATCTGAATTTATTTACATTTGTATCAAATACATTGAAATAGGTTAGTTTCTTTTCTTTATTATATCTTAGTATCTGATGTTCATAAACTATGTCATAAATAAAACAAGCCTAATCATTGTTTAATATCAATCTACAGTATCTAATATCTCGTTTTGTAAACAACAGAATATATAATTTTAATATACTGATTGATAGAGTTTTTTCCAAGTATAATATATTGAAATACTGCAATTTCCATTATTTTAACAATATAAATGTTGTATAAATTGACTAATTTTATTCCATAAAATTAACTTAAATATTCTGTTTAATAACATGAACTATTTATTTTACTTCGCATCTACCTAAATATATCTGTTAACCTTGTATTCTATCTCATTTATATTATTGAGTTCTTATCAAGTAAGTAATTTAGAATATTAGTTACATGTCAGTCAAAGTTTAAAGACTTATTTATTCACATTAATGATGATTCTAAATTAAAAATTCGCTATCGAGAAGCTATTTATAAATAGATTTATTCAAAACTTTTAATTACTTTTTAATTTTAAAAAAAAGTAATTCAAATGTTAATTTTAAAATTAATGTATTAATAATGTGTGAAATACTTCAATTAATTAAATGTTATATTCGATTTGATAAACAGATTAAAAATGAAGAGGTCTTATACTAGTGGAAGTCAAAAACGGAAGAAGAACGAATGAACAAACTTCCTAAAATTACCAGTTTTTTTCCGGAAGAAAGTCTAAATGAAGATATCTTGTCAGATAGTAACGCTGATATCAGTAATTCTTCTTCGGCAGATACAAGGCATTTTTCTAATAATGGTACCAAATCACCACACAAATGTACGGCAAATGACGACTTAGATGTGACTGAAAATACCCAAGACTCTACTGACACTGCGAATTTTGAATCCAACATCGACAAGCAATATTGTAATATTAAATCTAATGATGATCTTGGTCTTTGAAATGAACTGTCTCAAACTGATATTGAGTTTTGGATAGAAAAGGGTCCGACAGACTGTGCGAGTTCGAAGGGATCATTCGAGAAATTGCAACAAGTTTTTCAAAATACAAGGTATTATCAAAAGAATATTTTTGTCGGTGTGAAGGCAAATGGAGAAACTTTCAACAGAACATGACTCGTATATTCTCCAACAACCGGTCACCTATACTGCTTTGTATGTAAATTATTCTTACCGAATAAGAGTTCATTAGCAGGGCATGGATTTTACGATTGGTGGAATCCTAATGTCATTAGACACCATGAAAATTCAGAGTAGCATAGAAATGCCTTATTGACATTTTTATCTAAACAACGAAAAGCAGGCAGAAATATGATTAGAAAGGTTCTTTCTAATCATATTGAAAATGAAAAATGCTACTGGAAAGAAGTTTTACGTAGAGTAATAGCTGTTATTTGTACATTATCGGAAAGAGGTCTAGCTTTTCGTAGCACCAGTGAAACGTTTGGATCACCTAATAATGGCAACTATCTGGGATTGTTAGAGTTAGTTGCTAGTTTTGATCAGTTTCTCAAACATCACATCGAGAAGTATAATAATTGTGGGTTGGGAAACAAGTCTTATTTATCCAAAAGCATTTGTGATGAAATCATCCATCTTATGGCTCAAAGTTCAACAATCAATTTTGGAAGATATGAAACTAGCATGATACTTTAGTCTGTCCGTTGATTCAACACCAGATTTATCGCATGTCGATCAACTGACAGTTATTATTCGATACGTGTCACCTGATAACGGAAAGCCAGTTAAAAGATTTTTGACGTTTTTAGAATTACAAGGACACAGTGGGGAAATGTTGGCAAATACAACTTTAGAATATTTAGAAAAGTGTGGAATTGATTTTAACAATTGTAGGGACACCTCCATAGCCAGGTGGGAAGGAGCAGCAGTGTGTAGTACACACTTCTTGATTAGACCGGGGTTCGAACCCGTCACCACCAAATACGGAGGATGCGGAAAGGTCAGGGAATGACCACCACATATCCCGGAGCAATATGGCCTTAGTTGCTAATGCTCCTAAAAACCAAATAACAAACAACAAACAAACAATTGTAGAAGGCAGTCTTACGACAATGCGGCCAACATGTCTGGACGTTACAAGGGTATGCAGGCGAAATAAACGAATACGCGAATTATATTCCATGCTCAGCTCATTCGTTGAATTCAGTTGGACGTGCTGCGGTTGATTCATGCTTGGAAGCGGTGAACTTTTCTCTACAGTTCAAGAAATTTACAAATTTTATTTAGCATCCACACATCGCTGGGCACTTCTAAAGAAATCTATAGGTTGTAAGGCATTAAAGCTCAAACGACTTTCCGACACAAGATGGAATTGTCATTCTGAAGCTGTTTCAGCTGTTGACCAAAGCTTCGAGGATATTGCTGATACGTTACGTGTATTTCTGAAAATGAAGATGAGAAAGGAGAAACGCGACATGAAGCTGCATCTATAGCTGATAAAATGGAGGCTTTGGAATTCGTTTTTATGTTGAAGCTCTGGAAATACATTTTAGATGAATTCCATAAAGTATCTAAAACTCTTCAAGATCCAATGACGTCCATCACTACATGTTCAAAACTGTACTCCACACTTACAACCTTTGTACAAGATACTTTAAATCAGTTTGATTGTATCGAACATAAAGCAATAGAAGTCTTACCAAATGTTGATTATAAACCTGCAACATCTAGAAGAAAGCAATGGAAGAAACAAGTCAATGATGGCAATGCACCTGATGTTATTGAAAATATAACCCCAAAAGAAAACTTTCGAATAGATTACAAAAGTATTTTGGACACGTTTTCATTTTTGACTTACTTGAAAACAAAAGAATCTGTTGTGAGAAATAACGTAAATCAGCTGCTTAAGAAATATCCAAAAGATCTAAATACTAATTTTACTGTTGAAATTTAAAATTTTTTTTACATATGTGAAAGACACATACCCTAATACCAAGTTCAATCACGAAGGGCTGTACCATCTTATATGCCAGGACAACATTTTTCTAGCATTTCCGAACATTGAAACGATTTTACGTTTGTATTTAAGTTTGATGATATCGAACTTCACTGGAGAACGATTGTTCAGTAAACTGAAAAGAATAAAAAAACTATATGCGCACGACTATGTCTCAGGAAAAATTAGTCAACTTAAGTATTTTGAGTATGGAACACGATAAGATGCGAACTCTTTGCTTCAACGATATAATCGACCGATTTTCTACCGTCAAAAGTAGGGGAAAAAAGGTTATAATGATTTTGATGTGAATGAATGTAGTTTTTTTTCCTTTGTCACATATGTATTTATATTTATTATATATAAAGAGATAATAATAAGTGTATTTTTTACATATTTTAAAATTAAAAACTTTTGGAGGGCCCCAAAAAATTTTGTGCTTAGGGGCACCGCAATACCTAAATCTGGCCCTGCCTATATATATGACTATAACACTGTCACAGATCACTATAACGCTCTTTTACAGATTGCATTTTTGGCATATTTAACGAAATTGTTTCATTTGATGGAGTCGGTAGCTTGAAAATGAATAGCAAAACAGCATTAAAACGTTTCCCACGCTGACTTGAGAAAATTTCCCATGCTCAGTGAAATTTTCGCACACACTAATTTAATTGCAGTACAGTGACTTGTTACTATTTAAAATAAATAAATGCACAAGGCATAATACTTTAAGAGTTTGGTATCTATATAATATCGGTGTTTAGATACACCATAGATAACTCTTAATAAACTACAAAGTAGTTGTTGTAGGCATCATTTGCTGTTTCTCATATTGTGCTCTGCCTTCACGACGAGTTGCCATGATATTGCACTACTTCGAATAAGTAACTCTTCACTAATAGAGAAGACTGATGATCGGCCAATAGCCGTGAAACAGTGCTGTCTGGGTGGTGGTACTCAACTGAGAATAAGTAACAAAAGTCTTCTCTATTAGTGAAGAGTTACTTATTCAAAGTAGTGCAATATCATGGCAACTCGTCGTGAAGGCAGAGCACAATATGAGAAACAGCAAATGATGCCTACAACAACTACTTTGTAGTTTATTAAGAGTTATCTATGGTGTATCTAAACACCGATATTATATAGATACCAAACTCTTAAAGTATTATGCCTTGTGCATTTATTTATTTTAAATATTGACATCTACACCTCTTGGCATCTCTCATATTGTGTGATTAACTTCACAACTGGGTCGTCATGTCTGCATTACCAGGGTACCTGCCCACCCACTGATGATCGGCCAATAGCCGTGAAACATTGCTGTCTGGGTGGTGGTACTCAACTGAGAATAAGTAACAAAAGTCTTCTCTATTAGTGAAGAGTTACTTATTCGAAGTAGTGCAAATCATGGCAACTCGTCGTGAAGGCAGAGCACAATATGAGAAACAGCAAATGATGCCTACAACAACTACTTTGTAGTTTATTAAGAGTTATCTATGGTGTATCTAAACACCGATATTATATAGATACCAAACTCTTAAAGTATTATGCCTTGCGCATTTATTTATTTTAAATATTGACATCTACACCTCTTGGCATCTCTCATATTGTGTGATTAACTTCACAACTGGGTCGTCATGTCTGCATTACCAGGGTACCTGCCCACCCACTGATGATCGGCCAATAGCCGTGAAACAGTGCTGTCTGGGTGGTGGTACTCAACTGAGAATAAGTAACAAAAGTCTTCTCTATTAGTGAAGAGTTACTTATTCGAAGTAGTGCAATATCATGGCAACTCGTCGTGAAGGCAGAGCACAATATGAGAAACAGCAAATGATGCCTACAACAACTACTTTGTAGTTTATTAAGAGTTATCTATGGTGTATCTAAACACCGATATTATATAGTGACTTGTTACGTAGTTCCGAGATCAACATTTTAAAAAATGATCACGTATATTGCATGCAATATTTGCATTATATGCATTTATCCAAAGTCTAATCACTCAGTACAGTATTAGACATTGTGCGTAATGAACACTTTACTTGAACATTGTATCATAATTAATGCAACCAACGCAGTTACATTTTCAGAGTTAATAATAGCGGATAAGAATGAAAAAGAAACTGATGTTTGGGTGCAGGACGAAGACTATAAATGTAGTAGTAGTAGTGGCATGTGATGCAAGAAACAAGTGTATGAGCTTATGCAGCATCAGCCAAAAAAAAAAAAAAAAAAAAAAAAAATTTACACCATTCCCTCCAAATGCCTGTCCAGTTCCTCCTTAAATTTATTCAACCTATCAAATTCCACAACGACAGATGGAATTAACCATCTGTCGTTGTCGTGTTGTTAATTGTTCCAGCAATTAACCACCCACTGGCTAAAGGCAAATTTCCGCACATTTATTCTACATCTGTCTTTTCTTAATTTGAATTTATGCCCCCTTAGGTTCGTAATCTGAACAAGTGGAAGGATCCCATCAGAATTCAGTGTGCTCAACCCATTCAAGGCCTTATACACCTCAATCAGATCACTGCGCAGGTGCCTAGTCTCCAGCCCTGTAATTTGCAGAACTTAAGCCTCTCTTGGTAAGAGGATCCCTTCATTCCCCTCACCAATCTTATTGCCCTTCTCTGTACACTCTCAAGTAAATCTACATCCTTCCTAAAATGAGGCCACCAGACCTGTACGCAGTACTCAAGGCGTGGCCTGACCATTGCCTTATACAGAGGGACAATCACCTCCTTCTCCCTTCTAGCAAAATTCCTATGTATCATTGACAAAACTCCATGACCTGCCCTGGCAGCCTGTCTGCATTGCTCAGAAAACTTCATATCTGACTGCACTCCCAGGTCTTTTTCATTTTCTACCACCTTAAGTGTAGTACCACACAGTCGGTACTTTTCTCTGGGGTTACTTCTACCCATACGCAGTACTTTGCATTTTTCAAGGTTAAACTTCAGTTGCCACTTCTTAGCCCATCTGCCCAAATTATCTAGATCCTGTTGCAGTAGCACACTGCCATTACTGTCATTAACAACCCTGCCAACCTTTGTATCATCTGCAAACTTCAACATTAAGCCTGATATACCTTCATCAATATCATTGATAAATATACAAAACAACAGTGGACCTAACACCGAACCCTGTGGGACTCCACTAATAACAATAGTCCACGAAGAGCAGCACCCATTGATTACCACCCTCTGTCTTCTCGCACTTAACCAACCTTTTATCCATTGTAGCAACTTATCCTTAATACCATTCTGCTCCAATTTGTACAATAGTCTTCCATGTGCAACAGTGTCAAAAGCTTTCCTGAAATTCAAATATATGATATCAAATTTATTTTTTGCATCCAGTTCCTTTGTAACTGCATCATAATATCCTATCAAATTTGTCAGACAAGACTTTCCCTTAACAAACCCATGCTGTGTCTGAATTATTGCTGCAGTCTTGTCTAGATGATCCTGCAATGCATCTTTAACCAGTGACTCCATTATTTTACCCGGAACAGAAGTTCAACTAACTGGTCTGTAATTACTCGTCTCACCCTTCGATCCCCTTTGTGAATTGGGGATACATCTGCACATCTCCAGTTCGTGGGAACCTCCCGAGTCCAAGGATGCTCTCATAATTATGGCTAAGGGTTTGCTTAGTTGCTTTGCCACCTCCTTTAAAATAACTGGATAGATCCCATCCACTCCAGGTGCTTTTCTTATGTTTAACTTCAACAATTTCTCCTCCACTTTGTTTTCAGTTATTATAAAATCATTAAGTATCCTGCTACAATTTGATAACCTTCTGCCATTTTCAAACCTTAATAATTCCTCATGTGTGAATGTAGATGCAAAGTACTCATTCAGTTTGTTTGCTATCTGAGCAGGATCATCGACAGTCGAAGCATCAATGTCAATTGGACCAATCATATTCATCCCCTTCCTTTTAGAATTTATATAAGTAAAGAAATCCTTGCTGTTTTTCTTAGCTTCTTTTGCAAAGATTTCTTGTAATCTGCCTTCGCCTGCCTAACCTCCTTTGTGACCTGATTACACACTAGCTTATATCTGCCATAGGCTTCTGAGTTGCTTGATAATTTATATGCATCCCATGCATTTTTCTTCTCTGTTACGAGTCTCATTAGTTGTAAGAAAAAGACTGAATTTGAAAATTAAATTAGACGTTTTGAAGCGAATCGATTATTGTCAATGACAGGTGGATGTGTGCCATAATTTAGGACTTGCAAGTTTAACTGTAAGAACAATTGTAAAAAAAATATAGAATTAATTTTAGCAGCAGGAAAGATAGCTGTTCCACTGCAAGCAACTAGGGCTAGGCCGGCTATTAGGATTGAAATGGAAAGACTAACTAATTTTATTGAAGATAATATTTAATGCAGAATTCAGTTAAGTTAAATATTATAAAAAAAAAAAAAAAAAAAAGGTGGAACCATATAAAACTAGTTTTTTTTTTTTTTTTTTTTGATTTGGTAGTTGTTGGCGCATCGGCTTCTGTGGCCATATTGCACCTCCCAAGGTTTTTGCAGTACTTTGATCCAGCCCGAGGCGGGAATCGAACCCGCGACCTTTGGGTTGCCAGGCAGGTATTTTACTCACTCGGCTAGCCCGGTCGGCAATATAAAACTAGTAAGGGCTGGTTGAATATATTTCAAATCCAAGGAGAAGCTGCAAGTGCAGATCACGGAGCCGAAACTTTCAAAAAAAAAAAAAGAACTTGTTAAAATTATTGAAGAGAGGTATTATGTGTTAACATAGATGAAGCAGGACTTTTGTGGAAACGAATGCATAAAAGAAGTTTCATATTGAAAGAAGAAAAAAAAACATGCCAGGTTTCAAAGCGGCAAAGGATCGGTTGACTTTATTGTTCGGTGGTAACGCTGTGGGGGATTTAAAATTAATACCCCTTTTATTTTATTTGGAAGAGAGCCAAAGTTCAACCCAAAATCGACACATTTTTCATGATTAAATCAAATCATTTAGATCAATTAAATCTGTGATTTTAATTGGAATTTTAAGTTTAATTCTGATACTTAAGTAGTTAGTACATAATTATATACATATGTAATGAAGAATATTTTACATGTACAAATATTTGAATATTAAATATTTTGACCGACATTTGTGCATCTTTTCACTACCGTTTATCATTGATTAGGAAATATCCTATGGCACCAACTGCAATTCACAAATACATATGTTACCTTATGGGAATGCGGCACTCGCTTAGTGAGGATTCACTTAGCACACTGTTTTTCCGGAACAAATTAACGGCGTTAGGCAGGGGTCATCTATCCGGGAAAATCGAGAGTCTACTGTACATAAATTCCTCTAAATATTAATTTGTTCTTATTTCGTTAAAGCAAAACGGTCAAAAAAATCAAATCGAAAATTTTTTAAAAGTATAAATACATGCTCCAGAAAAGGTTACTAACTCTATATATTGAAAGCAAAAAATTTGGTTCTGAAATACTGAGAACCCCAGCCCAAATATTTACTAAACCAATAATGACAAACCAAAAGGCATGGACACCACACAAAAGTCCACAGATGTAAGGTCAAGAGTCAGTAATGGCAATTTCATTAATCCTACCATCCAATATATATATATATAAAACTTTTAAGAGATAGAATTGAAGATATAAACGGGATAGGATGTGGCATTTCGTACTATCATCATTTTTATTTATTTGTCATATTTTTTAATATGACAAATAAATAAAAACACACACCAAAGAAACTGTTCATCCAGCCATTCTCTAACTGCATGGCTGTAGTAAGCAGATACCCCATCTTGCTGGAACTATTCAAGATATTCATCCCACTTAATTAGAATGCTTGGAAAATCTTTGTTTCTACAACACATCAAGGTACACTTCTGTCATTATGTGTTGTAAGAATGGGTCACTTATGCGATTCTTCCAGAGACCACGCCACACCAAAATATTTGCACCAGTAATATTTGTTTTGTCAATTATCCTCAACTGGAGTGAAGCCACGATTTATGGTGTAAACACAATGGAATTCACAGAACTATACATGAGACAGGATCATCCTCAACTCTGTGTGTGAAGAATTTGCAAAGATGCTCCTGATTTAATGCAACACAAACACTAATGTTTGCTCTCAATTTTGAGAGCGAAAGCATTGATTTTATTAAGTTTTACATTAAAATAAAGTTAATTCTTTATCATATTTTGGAAACCTTTTCTTATCCCAAACTTTATATATTTTTTTTAGGAGAGGGAGTAATTTTTTATGCTTGGTATTATCTGTTATGTAGTGTATATGATCATAATACACTTTTCATCTAATTATCTTCTTTCTTATTTTTCTCAGTTTTGGCTTTTAAAAAATCTTTTGATGCAATTTCTCAAATCACCATTCTTCACGTATGACTCACATCATTATTCTTGGAATACCATACAACATTCAATATCGTTTCCTTTGTTTGGCAATGCAGCCCATGACTAATTACACTCACATTTAAGTAAATGTCAGTAAAATCTTAACTGAAATGTTTCCATCTTGATATAGCTACACAAAATGCCAGAAACAGAAGTCTATTATTACTAACAAGACTAAATGAATGTTTCAATCACTTTCACAAATAATTTCCTAGTAACTGGTGAACCAAAGAATACCTATAAACCAATTTAACCATTACACTGCTGTCCAAGAGACTTGCCTAATCAGAGCCAATCCAAACACATCATTCAACAAGTCCTGCATTGTAAATCCCTCCTATGATGACTGGACAGGATGCAGACAAGTTTTTCTCTGACTCATGACTTGTTTTCCTAGTATAACCTTTTATTTTTAACAATTTTTCTGTCATCAGACCACAGGTATAACCAAATCCCATTCCTTCAGAACTGACAAATAGTATCATTTTTTTGCATCATGCAGCCATATTGGTTCTATTATGCCTATATTTATTTCAAATATAATCCCCCAGCTTCTCGCACAACCAATTCCCCCAATACTGTTGAACCAAGGCTGTTCCTAAAAGGTTCATATCTGAGGCTGGAATAAGTCACCCCCCCCCCCCTCCTCAAGTTGCTTTTCTGTTATAAATTATGGGCATGAATAAGTCATCACAATGGATGGGAAAGCTACTGCTCACTTAAGATAGTACATCTGTGAAAAAAAAAAAACAGTACTAACATACATCATTAGTCTTCTAAATAAGATGATATGCTGGAGGAAGGATAAAAACATGGAGTGCTCACAAAAGGAGCATTCCTGATGAAGTAATCAGGAAATTTCACTATCTCACAAGTAACACACTGCCATGACCACAATCACTAACCGTAGTGCTCAGCTGCTGCCATCCCCACTTATTCAATTATTAGCAGGAGAGATTGCTTCTACAAGGGTGGGATACACTTAAATAAAAAGGGTGCGAGAATATTTCCTGATGATATCAAGGTAGTGTTAAATGGTTTGGAAAACTGTTAGCTTACAGGGGATACACAGAATAATAGATTAACAATAGCCGTAGGCAGAGACAAAAATGATTCTTGCACTGTTTCTATTGGAATATGCAGCAGCCTGGAAAAAACGTTGGGAATTTCAAGCCCTGCTGTTGGTCATCGGAGAAAAAGTAAATACATGGCATGTATATGCCATGCGAAGGGCATAGTAAATAAATTATGAATTTGAAGTGCTGGTCAAGTCATTAAATGCAGACATTGTTGGGATATCAGATGTGGTGTCACTGAGAAGGGATACAAAATTTAAATATGGGGGAGTATAACGTGTACAAAAAGGACAGAGAAGATAGGAGAGAGTTTATGCTCTTAGTTAAGAAGCACACAGAATCTAAGGCAGTGCACACAATCAACAGGTGGCCAGTGCAATGTTGCCTGGAACTTGTCACACATACACGCGACTTGTCGATTTATTCAATTCACATTTCTACAGCAGCATGTCTGGGAGGCAACGAGAGAGAGAGAGAGAGAGAGAGAGAGAGAGAGAGAGAGAGAGAGAGAGAGAGAGAGAGAGAGAGAGAGAGAGAGAGAGAGAGATCTGATCAGTATAAGTGATAATTCATGCATTAAGAATCTGCAGATAAAAGAACCAATAGGTGACAGTGATCACCTATTGGTTATTTTATCTACTGTAGGATACACTTAAGAATGAAGCTACATCAAGGGTAAAGGGAAGAGGTTTTACTTTCGTAAAGATGACTAGTGGTCAGACATTTTTAAATTCTATACAGTGGGACCAACTGATGATGCTACCATCAGCAAATTCTACATGGGAAGCATTCAAGAAATAATCATAGAAGCTACTAGGCTTTTCAAACCGACTAAGAAATCCTGTTCAAGGCTTAGACCTAAATGAATGAAAGATGAACTAATTATACTCATCATGGCAGAGAAGAACAATGCATGGGATGCATATAAATATCAAGAGACACAGATGTCTATGGTAGATAAAAACTAGTCTGTAATAAAGTCACAAAGGAGGTTAAGAAAACTAAGGCAGATTATAAGAAATATTTGGCAAATGATGCAAACAGAAACAGCAGACTTCTTTTCTCATGCAAACACTAGAAGAGGAGAAAATCACAATGGTCCATGTGATATTGATGGTAACTGTTGATGATCCTGCTCAGGTTACTGTGAAACTGAATAAATACTTTGCAACTACATTCACACACGAGGAATTCTTTAGGAATGGGGATACCAGAAGTTTATCAAGCTCTAACAGGAAGCTAAATGATTTTGTAATAACTGAGAGCAAAGTGGAGGTTGTTGTTGTTGTTGTTTGGATTTTAGGAGCATTAGCAACTAAGGCCATATTGCTCCAAGGATATGTGGTGGTCATTCCCTGACCTTTCCACATACTCTGTATTTGGTGGTCACGGGCTTGAACCCTGGTCTAATCAAGAAGCGTGTGCTATGCACTGCTGCTCCTGCCCACCTGGCTACGGCGGCACCCACAAAGTGGAGGAGAAATTGTTGTTGTTCGGTTTAACGACACAAGGGCTACTAAGGCCAAATTGTGTCTGTTCATCGTTAATTGACAAAAAGCGTATTGTTAGAGAGGTTAAATTATATGTTCTGTATAAACCAATATGTTTTAGATATAATAATAAAAGTTCTTCAATTTGCTTAATTTCCTAAGATGCGAGATAAATCAGGTGATATATTCAACACAGAGAGTGACTGAAAAGTGTTTGACCGGATGGTTGAATGTAAGGGACAATCAACCAGGAAATGTAAGTTGCATCTGACAGGATGAGCACTGTGGTGGGCTTTCTCCCAATAATAGGAAGAGATGAGTATGGCGAGTGTGTCCAATTCTGAGTCTTGCCAGTACCACTTCCTCTTGTCTGTTTCTTTGGAAGCAGACAGCCACAGCTTTGGATCTTCTTTTATCTGGTAGAAGTTTATTGTTATTGTCACTTTTCCAGGTCTGTGAACATTTATCGTAGCAGGCTTTGCGTATGACAGACTTAAAATCAGAGAAAGGAACCTGAGGATGTTGTGAGAGAGCGGGTTGAGGATGTTTAGCGGCAAAATCAGCACTTTCATTTCCCGGAATGCCTGAATGACCAGGGATCAAGCAAAAACTGATTGGACACACTGCAAGCAAACAGCTGGGAATGAATCTGTTTCAATGTAGGGTGAGAAAAGGAGAAATTCTTCCTTATGGCAGAGACAGCACTAAGAGAATCTGTGTAAATTATGGCAGATGAGATGGAAAGCTCAATTATCTTACTAAGCGCTAACTTAATGGTATATAATTCAGCTGTGAAGATGCTGCAAGCAAGCGGTAGTGTGGCTGAACTTGTACATAAAGGTAAAACTGCCGCAGCACCTACCATATCTCAGTTTTTGAACCATCCGTATAAATTTTACAGGCATGGTTGTTCATAGTAGCATGACTTGAATGTAACTGTCTGATATTGCAGGGAGGTGTAATATTTTTCCCCCACTGCAGGAAGTGTGTATCTTGAGAGACAGACACGTATGTCCAAGGAACAACAGGTGTAGTTGTGCCTTGGAAAATTTCATTTAAATTGACATTCCAAGTCTGAACAAGTTCTTTGATCCTGAGAGAGGCGGGTCTATTTTCATTTGGCTTGCTCTCATAGAAGGCTTCCCAACAAGTATTATAGAGATACTTCCCAACAAGTATTATAGAGATACTTCCAACTTGGGTGCGATAGTAGACTCTGGATCTTAGCAGCATAGTGAAGCAGTAGTGTTTTTCTATGCAGGCGTAATGGGGGATCATGCGCTTCGATATATAGACTTTGGATAGGAGACGTCCTGAAAGCTCCCAGTGCAGTCCTCAGAGCACTGTGATGGATCATATTTAGCCGTTTTAAAGTAGTGCTCCTGGCAGTCATACACTGGACAATCATAATCTAGTCGTGAACGGATTAAACTTCTATAAAGATGCAGCAAAGTACACTGATCGGCTCCCCATGACATAAATGAGACCGAATGAAATATATTCAAATGCTTTAAACAAGAAGTTCTGAAATAAGTGATGTGTGCTTGGAAATTTAGTTTGCGGTCTAATAGTGGTCCAAGAAATTTAACGGTATTAACAAGCGGGATTGGAGTATTGTTTATTTGTAGTTCAGGTTCGGGATGGAAAGCTCACTTCTTGCAAAAGTGAGTGACAGTGCATTTCTTTTCTGACAGTCTGTAACCGTTCCGTGAAGTCCAGGATTCTATTTTGGTTATGGCAAGTTGTAGCTGCCGTTCAATGGTATTCATGCTTTGAGATTGACAGGAAATGGTAAGATCATCTGCATACATATAAGTTTGAACAGTTTTTGGGATATCTCATGTCATGCTGCTAACTCGGATCGAAAACAGTGTTGGACTAAGTATTGATCCCTGCGGGATTCCCTCTTCCTGAATGTGAGATATAGAGAGAAAGTTTTTATATTGGACTTGAAAAGAGTGCAATTGCAGGAAATTTTGAATTATTTCCGGCAAATGACCCCTAAGCCCCAGATGGTAGAGGTCCATAATAATACCATGCCACCATGTAGTATCAAATGCCTTTTCGAGATCTAAATTGACCATGACTAGATGTTGTTTCGTGACAAAGCATTTCGGATATGAGACTCTGCTTTAATGAGCACATCTAGGGTTGATCTATTTTTTTGAAAGCCATACTGGTGACCTGGAAGGAGATTCCTTGACTCCAGGATGTAAGTGAGCCTAGTATGAACCATTCTTTCGAAAATTTTTTCCATGCAGCTTGTAAGAGATATTGGCCTGTAGTTTTCAACACAGGAAGGATTTTTTCCTGGTTTTCATAAGGTGATAATGAATGAATGGCACCATGAAGATGGATAGACATTTTCAGAGAAGATCCGATTGTAAAAAATTAATAGGGTTCTCAAGTCTTCTCCAAGTAAATGCTTTAACATAATGTTTGTTTGTTTGTTTTGTTGGTTTTTAGGAGCATTAGCAACTAAGGCCATATTGCTCCGGGATATGCGGTGGTCATTCCTTGACCTTTCTGCATCCTCCGTATTTGGTGGTGACGGGCTCGAACCCCGGTCTAATCAAGAAGCGTGTGCTGCGCACTGCTGCTCCTTCCCAACTGGCTACGGAGGCGCCTTTAACATAATGTAATGAACTCCATCTGAACCTGCAGCACTATTGGAAGTTCTCTGTTTAATGATTCTGAAGTTCTATTAAAGTAAACAGTTGGTTGTACAGGAATGAGCGCAGCATGAAGAAGTTAATTTTATGCCGTTCTGCACCTGCTTTGATGTTCTGGAAGGTGGACGCACAGGCGGCAGAAGCTGAGATTTTCGCAAATGATTCTGCTAATGCATTTGCAGCTTCTTCGGGAGTAGAAATGTTTTTCCCTTTCCAAAGAAGTATCGGAGAGGGCAGCTGAGCAAATTGCCATTTAGTGCCATATTCTTTTCCAGATGACCTGTGTATCCGTGTCTTTGGTAATGGTGGAGGCAAAAGTAATCCATGAATCCTGTTTCGCTTTCCGCCTAACTTGTCTAGCTTTTGCTTTCAGTCTTTTAAAAGCAATTAGGTTACTAGTAGTGGGATACTTGCGGAAATTATTCCAGACACGGTTTTTTTTCTGTTCGACAATTAAACAATCTGTATTCCACCAGTGATTTGTGTTTTCGATATGGTGTGGATTTTGAAATGGAGGCCATGGCTGAAGTCAGAATCTGATTGGTTATGGAAGTGTTTACATCATCTTTGAACATAAAATCTGTCTAAGCATATTTGGGCAGAATAGCCAACCCAGTTTGCCTTTCTAAACTGCCAAGTGGATCGTTGATCGGGATTTGAAGTTACCCCTGTTTGTAGCGAGCAATAATTGGGAAATGATCACTGTTAAAGGGATCGGTTAATACCGACCATGTCATGATTGGAAATATGGATGGTGAACAAATTGACAAGTCTATTGCAGAAGCAGATCCGATTGCTAAGTGGATGTAGGTTGGAGATCCAGAATTTAATAAATTAAGATCATTATTATGCGTGAATTCCTCCATCAATTTGCCTCTTCTACCCATTGTGGCCGATCCCCACAATGGATGGTGTCCATTAAAGTCACCAAAAAGACAAACTGGAGTTGGGAGTTGTGCAATGAGGTTGTCAAGTTCTGAAAGCAGAAGTGCAGATGGCGGAATATAAATGGAAACAATGGTAAATGATGTACCAACTGCAATGCAAGCTGCACACAGCTTCTAGGGTAGTTCTCAATTGGATCGGCTGGATGGTATGTTAGCGTTAACAAGAATAGCAACACCTCCACATGCAGGTGATTCTGAGTTCCTATCTCGTCTGTAAATGGTATAACTTGAAAATTTTGGCAAAACTTGGGGTGACAAGAATGTTTCCTGTAAGCATACCCCTATGGGATTAAATTGAGCTATTAAATCTCTTAAGTCATCAGAATGACTGCTTAGTTCTCTGCAATTCAATTGTATGATCTTATGCATTATTTAGGTTTACCTGAGGATGATTCATCTGACTGTTTTCTGTACGTGGGACATTTTTTCCAGTCCTTTTTTGAATGTGGGGCGTCCAGTATCTATGGTATCATCTGCATGGAGTTCTAGAATGGGTTCCTCATTATCTAGCAGCTCATCTAAATCCATACTTTTGGAGGGAGATTCCGTTTTTTTTTTAGAGACTGATTCAGATTTTAATTGTTCTTTTTCAACTGGGACCGATGGGATACGAGTAGGAGTGTTGATTGGAGTATTTGTGGCTTCGCTAGTTCTTTTTGGAGGATTATCTTTCTTTGAGGTTGAAAGTGTAGATTTGAGCCAGTTCACTAGAGGGGTGTTAGGTGGAACTGATACATCTGTTTGAGCTGCAGTAGAAACAAAGTTCCGAGTGCGAGCTGCATAGGAAAGACTACTAGGCATAGTCGACATAACTTGTCTACGTGCCTCAGGAAAGGTGACTTTATTTTCTATTTTGTATTTTTCTTTCCTGTAATCCATAGCTCACATATTTTGGAAAAAGCTGGGTGGCTTCCTTTGCAGTTTGGACAGAGCAATCCGCTTGAGTGTGATCTTTAGAGCCACAGATGGGACATATGACCTCACCTCTACATGCCTGCTGTGAATGCCCGTATTTCTGGCATTTGAAGCAGCGAACGGAATTCGGAATATATGGTCTAATATGACAATTCAAATAGCCAGCTTTTATTGAGGATGGTAAGTCTGGTGTACTGAATGTTAAAACGATGGATCTCGTTGGAGTGAGATTTCCATCTTTTTTTAGTCATAATCCGTTTCACATTCGTAACTTTTTGACTACTGAGTTCTTGAAGTAGCTCTTCTTCGGAGATTGTAATTAGGTCCCACTCACTGATCACACCCTTTGATAAATTTAAGGTTCTGTGTGGAGTAACTGATACTGTGAGCCCACAAAATGATGTTGCATTTAAGAGCCGCTCAGAATGTTTTGCAGTGGCTGTTTCAATGAGGAGATCTCTGGATTGTAGTCTTTTCACCATTTTTGGTGATCCAGTAATTGATTCCAAATATTTTTGAATCAAGACTGGTGATAATTTGCCCACAGGTTGGGAGGATAGAGAATGAATCACCAAGAAATTTGGTAATTCATTATGGTATTGAGCTTCCCTTCTAAGCCTTTTGGGCTGGTTGGTGTCATGGTCATTGTAAGGAATTTCTGACCTTGACTCATATCCATGTTACCTCACTTGGGCCCCTGTGGGTTTATTTTTACTGCCCAGGTTACCGGCCCCGCCACAGGGAGGCAGGAGCAGTGCCGCGTGTGGCCAAGCGTATAGGTTAGTAAGACAAATTAAATTAAAGAAAAGGGTTCTTTCCTTCTTCTGGGCTCTTTTCTTAGTGCTTTTAAGAAAGTAGAGCTACTTAACGGAAAAGTTTAATAAGCAAGGGAGAAAACAAAAGAGAACCTAGTCGCTTAGAGGAAAACGCTCTTCAATCGCACGAGAATCACTTGGCACCCGGGGTCGAGAAATTGTTGAAGTTAAACATAAGGCACCTGAGATGGATATGATCTATCCAGTTATATTAAGGGAGGCAGCTAAGGAGATAAGCAAACCATTAGCCATAATTATGAGAGCATCTGTGGATTCAGGGGAAGTCCCTGCAG
The DNA here is from genome assembly GCF_048544385.1 of Mastigoproctus giganteus. Classification (NCBI taxonomy): domain Eukaryota; kingdom Metazoa; phylum Arthropoda; class Arachnida; order Uropygi; family Thelyphonidae; genus Mastigoproctus; species Mastigoproctus giganteus. Next base: position 254,835,517 of record NC_143576.1, read on the forward strand.
ACTGAAGATGTGCGAATGTATCCCCAATTCACAAAGGGGAATCAATGGGTGACATGAGAAATTACAGACCTGTTAGTTAAGTTCTGTTCCATGGAAAATAATGGAGTCACTGGTTAAAGAATTAGTGAGGGCCAACTAGACAGGAGTGCAGTTATACTTCAGATACAACATGGGCTTGTGAAGGGGAAATTTCATCTGATACTATGATGCAGTCACAAAAGAACTGTATGCAGAAAATAATTTTGTTAGTGTATACTTTAATTTCAGAAAACATTTTGACGTTGTTGCACAAATTGGAGCAGTGTGGCATTAAGGTCAAGTTACTGCTACGGATAAAGGAATGGTTGAGTGGAAGACAGAGGTTATCAACAGACACTGCTCATCGTAGACTAATGCTATTAGTGGAGTCTCCCAGGGTTTGGTGCTGGTATCTATATTTCTTAATGATATTGATGAAGATATGCCAGGCTAAGTTGGCAGGGTGGTTAATGACAATATGCTGCTGCAATCTAGAAAAATTACACAGTTGGGTTGAGAAAGACCAAGTGAGGTTTGACATTGACAAATCCAAATCCAGATGGGTAGCAGCAATTTCAGTATTGTATGGTACTAAGCTAAGGGTAGTCAAAAATAAAAGACGTGGAGAAACTGCAATCAGATATGAAATTTTCTGAGCAGTGCAGAAAGGCTGCCAGGACATCACATGGGATTTTGTCAATGATATATAGGATTTTAATAGGGATAAAGAGCTGATTATTCCTTTGTATAAAGTAATGGTTAGACTATGTCTTGAGTATTGCATTCAGGTGTGGAGGCCTCATTTTAGGAAGGATGTGAAGCTGCTGGAACAAGTACACAGACAAGAAATAAGATTGGTGAGGGGGGTTCTTTCCAAGAATGCTTAATTTTGCGAATTTCAGCAATTAGAGTCTAGGCACCTGTGAGGCGATCTGAGCACGGCTTTGAATGGATTAAGCATTTGAGCAGGCTCAATGCTGGGGGATTCTTACTCTTGTTCGGAATACGTACACGAGGGGGATTCTTACTCTTGTTCACGATACGTACACGAGGGGGATTCTTACTCTTGTTCACGATACGTACACGAAGGGGATTCTTACTCTTGTTCACGATACGTACACGAGGGGGATTCTTACTCTTGTTCACGATACGTACACGAGGGGGATTCTTACTCTTGTTCACAATACGTACACGAGGGGGATTCTTACTCTTGTTCACAAAATTGGTTAGAAGCATAAAATATGAAGTATATTTACTCAATTTCAAACAATTAAAAACCTATATGGCATGATGTTAGGGCACTTAAAATAACTGACAAATATTATTATTATATGTCACATATCAGAATTTGTTTAAATTTATATATCAATAGGAAAGCAAACTCCTTGCGAACATTAAACTGTGTTTATATTCCATTAAAAGAAATTTGTTTTACCTGTCCTATTTAATCTTCCCATGCTATCCATTGCTCTATGGTAGGCTTTACAGATATCCTCCTCTGTTACTACTAGTTTGATCCTATTCCACCTGTCTGGTTGATCCAGCCACTGATGAGCATTTACAGCTACTTGGGTGCCCAGTGGTTTAGTTAATACAAGGACATCTCCAACTACTGCATTATCAGGCCTATAAATATGTACCAAGAATTAAAGCTTCATTTAAATTGTATGAATTCGTGTAAAGCAATCTTAAAAACAAGAAAATTCAAAATATTAAATACTGTGCCTAATCCATGGCTCGTTTCATAGTGGGACAACTCTTCAGTTATTTATAGTTTCATGAATGAGCCTTTGAATCTGTTAAAACACGCTACAGTACAATCTCATTAATTCAAAGTTCAAGGGACATCAATTTTCATGTTCTGTAATAATGAGGTATGCCAAGTGTCAAAATTAAATTATCTTTTTTTTTTTTTTTTTGGTATCTAAGAATAATAAAGAAAAAAATAAATGAATCAAAATAATAAAATAAATTACATAAATTAAATAATAACAACAAAAGCCTCATCTAACAAACATTTTTTTCATATTTTCCTTTATTATAGAATAAACTAAGAGAAAAGCAAATAATTTAAACAAAAGTATAGTATACAAGTGGATATCAAAAAGTTTGTATCCTGACCTAGATAAAACATCAGTAGCAGGATGCAGTTTTTAATACATATTCAATAACTAACATGCGAAATTTCATTCCTGTAGGCTATCGTAGATTTCCTCAGATAAGCCCGAAATCTGAGGAAGGATGCTATGGTTGACAAAGTGGAGTATCGAACAGTGATCAAGTTCCTGCATTTGCAGGGAAAGAAAGCTCAGGAAATTGATGAAGAATGTAAAAAGTGGAAACAGGAGTTCCAGTGCAGTCGTACAAGTGTCTTTGATGAGCCAAGAGACATTCACAGACAGTGAGATGGTTGCAAAGGTTGAGCAGCTGGTGCTGAGTGACATAAGTGTAACAATTCATTTCATTGCAAATGCAGTGAGAATTAGTTATGGGTCTGCCCACAGCATTTTACACAACCATCTGCACATCTCTAGTCTCCGCGCAATGGGTTGGAAGATTGCTGAAGCCGTTGCCACCACCAACTTTGTTGCCCAGTGTGGCTTTGAACTACTGCAACACCCACCCTATTCCCCTGACCTAGCACCAGACTTCTTGTTTTGAGAAACGAAGAAACCATTGCTTGGATGCAGGCTTTGATTTGTCTCAAGAAATCATCAATGAAGTGGAATCGTGGTTTCAGGAAAAAAGTGTAGATTCTATGACCAAGGCATTAAACTGAACCATAAATGGAAGAAATGTAGAAAAGAATTAAAGTTCTTGTGAAGTTTCACTTTTCTAGGGCTATTATTTCTAGGTAAGGGTTGGATTTTTTTGATACCCCCTCGTATAAGTAATCAGTATCACAAACTAGTAAAATAATAATTGTAATATTAATATAAAAGGTGATACTCAAATCACTCTGACTTAAAGAAGGAATCCAATTTCATCTGCAGTTTGTCATAAGTTGTTTGACATTATCAGTTTTTTTTTTTTTTTTTTATATCAAATGAAATAGCTGTTTCGTTATTAACATTACTGCAGACCAACACACTATGCCAAAAATACATTATGTACAATGCATTTTTGGCTTTTTTTTTTTTAGAAGGCAATGTGTAACAAAAACTTTGTTTTGCTTGGCATTCTAACATTACTGAGGTAGCAACTTCATCATCCACTTTAGCAAACTCCTCAAATTCACCAACAAAATCCATATGCTTCTTCAAATTACTCCATTTTTCAGCATTGCTATTACATTCATCTGACGGACCAAGGTTTTCAAATAATATTCTCACCAAGGCCATTCTTTTTGAAGTAGTTGATTACTACACTTGATGCAATACTGTCCCAAGGGTCTAAACTAAGACATTCCACTTTGGCTGAAAATAGTTCCCTCCTTTTACGTTGTGAATCAGGTACCTTATTAGGCAGGCTCTATATGCTCTCTTGATGTTATAAATAATGTCTTGATCCAGCGGCTGCATAAAATTGGTGGTATTAGAAGGAAAAAACTACAGCCATATATTCACCAACTTAAAGAGTCCCAGAAGAATGTGCTGTTCAACAATCCAGAATCATCAAAATGCTCCTTTTTTCTGAAACCATTCATCTGTCTGCTTTTGATAGCCAAGAATAAAAAATTCTGACGAAGCCAAGCACTTCTATTGGCCTGATAATTGCACAGAATCATCTTGGCTTGGACAATTTGCCAATCACAAGCGGGTTTAGTTTTGTACTGCCAGCTGCATTGCAGCATAACAGAAAAGAGATTCCTTGTTTGCTTAATTTTCCATTACAAGACTCTCCACAAAGAACAAATAATTTTGCGAAACCAAATTATTCCTGTCCTTAAATATTTGGAGCCAGCCACTGCCGCATTTGAAGAGTCAGTAGTTCCATGTTGCTGAGCTACATAAGTAGCATTTTCTTGCAAAATTTGGCCTGATAATGGAAAATGTGATGAATGCATTTGATGGTATCACTCAAAAAGTGCTTAGGTCCATGTTTTGCACCACAAATTTCTTTCCTTTTTTTTTTTCATTACTTTCATTAAAGTAATGAAAATTTCATTACTTTTCATTACCTCATACAACTTGTCCTTCCACATTTTCTTACTGCTGAATACATCTTCAATAGTCAAACTAATACAAACTTAATATCTGTGAAAAGATCTAAAGCTCCCAAACACTTCCTCACTTATTTCACAAATATACAGTCAGTTTCAATCTCAATGATGTTCATTCCCACTTAGAGCCTGCCAAACACCACTTACAAGACAGAATACCAATTGGCTGATTCAACTACTGCTCATCTCAGTTGAGCTAATTATTCAGTGTACGATTCCTTTAGCTTCAAAAGGTGGTGCCTTTGCACTTGTCAACTCTGATAATCTGTCAGACTTCATAATTTGGAATATCCTCTTTTTAACCTTCTCTTGATGAAAATCTCTCTACCCCATATTGTCAAATTCATCTGTTGCCTATATCATTCTCTCAACTCCTAATCACATAGAATTCTTACTTCCTTTCTTTGAAACTGAACTTTCTTCAGTTCATCTTGCCTACAGTGAGGTAATTTTCCTTGGTGAATTTAATGTTTATGCAGTTTCTACTCATGTAAAACCAGCTAGTCGAAATGCTGAGGCTTTTGCAATTACTAATGACCTCGCACAGATCGTTCATTTACCTACCAGAATACCAGACAATCCTAACTGTGTATACAGCCAACACTTCTGTTCTTTCTCACAAACAACCCTTCCACGTACACAGTCATGGCGAGTGGTCCTCTAGACACCTCAGATCACAAATTGGTAATGGTCTCTTCTCCAATCGATTATTTCTCTTGTGGCCATTCTCAACCTAATGTTGTTTGCCATTACAATAATGCAAAATGTGACAATCTGCAAGATTTCTATTCTTCTTTTCCTTGGTTGGATTACTATTTTAGATCTGATATCACTGCTTGCTCAGATCATGTCAGTGAAATTACTCTTCTAAGGATGAAATATTTATTGCAGACTGAACCTCAATTTTTTTTTATTTAAACCTTGGTTTTTCCAATAAATGTACTAAGGCTATTCAAGATAAGGTCGTTGCATACTAAACTGGCTTGCATCCAAATATCTGGGTTCGTTTTCTGCCTACACCAAAGACTGCAACAATTGTAAAGCAGTTATTGATCAGTTCAAACTAGATTTTGTACTGGCTAAGAGTAGAAAACTTGCTTCTTTTCCGAATGGTAGTCAAGCATTCTGGTCTCTTGCCAATGCTATTGACAGTAACTTTTGCCCATCTCTACCACCTCTGTTAAAATCTGGTGGTTCTATTGCTAGTTATTAAAGGTAAAGCGGACTTACTAGCATCCTACATTTCTTCTAACTCTTGCATTGACAATCTTGGTAAACCACCTCCTACCATTTCCAGTACGCCGACCGGGCTAGCCGGGTGGGTAAAGTACCTGCCTAGCAACCAAAAGGTCGCGGGTTCGAATCCCGCCTCGGGCTTGGATCAGAGTACTGCAAAAACCTTGGGAGGTGCATTATGGCCACAGAAGCCGATGCAAAAAAATTTCCAGTACTCTTCACTCTGACTCCTATGGTTTCCCATTAAAAGGATGTCAGAAGAATTTTGAATAGTCTTGATACCAAGCAAGTACCAGGGCCTAGTGGTAATTCTCCACTTGTTCTCAAACCTGTGCTCCCGAGCTTACTCCTGTTCTGACGGGTGGCTCTTTTCTCACCTTTTTACACTTTTATTTCATTGGTGTTTTCTTCTGCTTAGAAATTTGCTCATATCCAGGCAGTTCCTAAAAAGGGCAACAAATCCCTACCATCCAATTATCATTCCATTACACTTACTTCTACTCTTTCTAAAGTAATGGAGAAATCCATTAACTACCAACTAAACTATCTTAAATCCTTCCATCATCAATGATCGCCAGCATGGATTCCATCAGTGTTGATCTGGCTTATGTTACGCATCTATGCACAAATTTAACAGAAGAGCTTACAAATTCAAGCAGTTGCTCTTGACGTTTCAAAGGCTTTTGTTTGTGTTTTGCAAAACAGGTCTTCTACATAAGCTTACGGTTTGCCAATTTTTTTTTTTTTTTTTTTTTTTGTAATTGGCTATCCAGTTTAATCTCTATCACTGCACATAACAGTAGACTACTCTGTCTTCTAACTTCTCCAATAGTGCTGGTGTTCCCTAAGGTTCAATTTTCTCCCACCCTTTTCCTCTTGCATATTAATACTACTAGAGACAGTTGTGTTCAAAGCCGCTAAGTGGATTTTTCTTATTTATTGATTTGAAATTATTGTTTTTCTAAAACTTTTGATTTAAATTTAGTAGTATAACATTATTTTGTGATTTTCTGATTAATTTGGTGTATTTATTCTTTACTCGGCCTTGTAATAGCATAAAAGTATCGGTAAAGGTTTCCATGTGTTTCAACTCTGCTACCGTTCGTAATTTTCCCGCCTTTGTGATACGATAGTTATATACCGTACTAGATAGTGTTAGTTGAACTTCGTTAGCAGTTAAATTGTACGTTTAAATAAATACATATAACGACTTAGATTACAAACGTAATATAATTAATTATATTTAACATAATTAATAACATAACATAATTAATTATAATTAATTAATTAATTAATAGAATCATGACTCAGACCAGAGCAGCAAAGCAAAAGGCTCAAGCTAATGGAAGTGCTGTGGCTCAGAGCAGAACTGAGGGGGGCAGTTGTCCTCTGACTCACAGCTTTATAAAATGCACTGTTTGCTTGATGTTTGCAGAGCAATTGGGTACGGGACAAGATACTGCCAAGGGGGATGTCTTTGTGTGTGTGCGTGATGCAAGGAGTGTATCGATATCAGGCAACAACTCTGCGTTCTTGTGGGCCTATACAAAGGGTACTAGGAAGGTTTTGCAATATGACGCAACAATGAATCACAGGAAGCTGCTTGTTGCTGCATGTTGAGACATGTTCATACGTGCATAGTAGCCGCCGCGCCAAGTCGATGGGCTCAGTTATTAATTAGTAGTGAGAGTGTAAAGTGCTTGCGATGGCATCGTGGTCACGAAATGAGATAAGGACAGTTTTGCGGTATAATTTCGTGCGTGTTTTAACCATAGACCAGTGCTTAGAAGAAACGACTCTTGCACTAGATGATGATTGTCCACATCGTACAACGATATTCAGGTGGTATAGAGAATTCCAAAGGGGAAATTTCACTCTAGAGGATTCTGAGAGGCCGGGAAGGCCACGAACGTCAGTTACGGAGGAAAACGTTACTGCTGTGAGGAAAATGCTTGACGAAAACAGGCGAGTGACCTACCAACAGATAGAGGATACTTTGGGCCTAAATGCACCAGCAATTCGTTTGATTCTGCATGTTCATTTGCACGTGAAGAAACTTTGTTCTCTCTGGGTGCCGCATCAACTGACCGAAGAGCAGATGACACGACGTGTGACTTGGTGCCGGGAGATGTTAAAAAAGTTTGATAAGGGACAATCGCGGTATGTGAACAACATCGTGACAGGTGACGAGACTTGGCTGTACTATTACAATCTGCCGACCAAGGCTCAAAACAAAGTTTGGGTCTTTGATGATGACGACGACACACCCGTAATTGTCAGAAAATCCCGATCTGTAGAGAAGAAAATGATAGCTGTATATTTCAAATCGAGTGGAATTGTGGAACGTGTCGTTTTGGACACGCAGAAGACAGTCACAGCTAAGTGGTATACTGAACAATGCCTGCCTAAAGTCATTGGATCTATGAAGAACCTGCGGCCAAAGTCAAGAATGGACACCTGGTACCTCCATCACGATAATGCTGCAGCTCACCGCGCCAAAGCCTGCACCGAATATTTGACCACAACAGGACTGAAACTTCTCGAGCACCCTCCCTACAGTCCAGACCTTGCTCCCTGCGACTTTGCACTGTTCCCGCATGTGAAAATGAAGCTAAAAGGGAGGCGGTTTTCCAGTGATGAGGACCTTCTATGGGCTTGGGACAACGAGTGTGCTTTACTCCCTAGTGAAACTTGGCAGAACTGGTTTAAAGATCGGTTTCGGAGGATGGAGAGGTGTATTGAATGTAGAGGAAATTACTTTGAAAAAATTAAATAAGCAAAGCTGTATTGCAAAACTTTCCTAGTACCCTTTGTATGAGAGCTTGAAGGACAGGGTCGATGCCCTCGAAGAAACTAAATTGAGGGGCCCATCAAGCTCTCAGCTGCCCACAACAACGCCAGAGCTTGCACTTGGGCATCGCGTGACACGGAGACAACCCCCAAGGCAGAATGCGCTGGTCCCGAAGGAACTAGTAGTTGTTGGTGACTCTATTGTCAGGGAAACGGGGAACATGCTTTGTAAAAAAGATAGGTGGAACAGGACCAGGGTATGTCTGCCAGGGGCAAAGGTTGATGACGTTGTAGAGCGAATATCATCTTTTAAGGGCACAAAAGGTGATATAGTTGTACACGTTGGCACTAATAATATTAAGAGTAGGAGACCGGCAGAATTACTTAACAAGTACAGGTCATTGTTGAACAAAAGCCGAGAATTAGAGTTGAATTTGAAAGTGTCTGCAATTCTGCCCAGACACGATAGGAGGGAGTATATGATGAGAGCCTTGTCGATCAATTCGGCCCTGGAAAGATTGTGCAGGGCTCAAGGGGTAGAATGAATTTTTTTCAGCCTGGACTGTACTTGTTAACAGGAGAGATTGCTTCTACAGGGATGGGATACACTTAAATAGAAAGGGTGCGAGAATATTTGCTGATGCTATCGAGGCAGTGTTAGGTGGGTCGGAAAACTGCTAGCTTGGGGGAAGACAAAGACCAATAGATTGACAGTAGCCACTGGCAGAGGTGAAAAAGATTCTTGCACTGCTTCTATTAGAATGAGCAGAGGCCTGAAAAACAAGATGCATGGTATTTCAGAGACTGCTGGGAGCCATTGCGGTATAAGTAAACACATGGGTTGTGTTAGGGTAGCTAAGAATAGAAACAGGTGCAGGTATACTTGCGTGTACACCAATGCTAGGAGTTTAGTAAATAAATTTGATGAATTTGAGGTATTGCTCAAAATATCAAAGGCAGATATTGTTGGGATATCAGAGACGTGGTGTCACACAGATATAAGGGATGCAGAACTGGAATTTGGGGAGTACAACGTCTACAGAAAGGATAGACAGGTTGGGAAGGGGGGAGGGGTTATGCTATTAGTTAAGAAACACATAAAAACCAAGGAAGTGAAGCCAGTCGACATCGCCGGACAGTGCAGTGTTGAGTCATTGGGAGATCAAAATTGAGAGTAGGAGTGTGCTATAGGCCTAATGACTCTGATGAGTATAATAAGGAACTGTACAGGGAAATAGAGTGGGCCAGTAAATCAGAGAGTCTTATAATGGGAGATTTTAATTTCCCAGATATTGACTGGAATTTGGGGGCTGGTTACTCACACACTAGCAGGGCTTTTGTGGATTTATTGGATGATTGTTTTCTACATCAGCATGTTCGGGAGGCAACTAGAGGGAGTAATACTCTTGATTTGATTATCAGCAGTGTGTCTTCATGCATTAAGAATCTGCAGATAAATGAACCACTAGGTGGCAGTGATCACAGTGTGCTGAAGTGGGATTTACTCAAAGAGGTAACTACCATTAGGGGTAAAGGGAAGGGTTATTGCTTCCGTAAAGGCGACTACGATGGACTGAGACAGTATTTAAATTCTATACAGTGGGACCAACTGATGATGTTACCAACAGCAAATTCAAAATGGGAAGCATTCAAAGAATTAATCTTGGAAGCTACTAGGCTTTACATACCAACTAAGAAATATTGTTTAAGGTTTAGGCCAAAATGGATGTCAGATGAACTAATGAGGCATATGGCAGAGAAGAAAAATGCATGGGATACTTACAAATTAACACATGACACAGAAGCCTATGACAGATACAAGTTGATATGCAACCAAGTTACAAAGGAGGTTAGGCAGGCGAAGGCAGATTACGAGAAATCCTTGGCAAGGGATGCAAAGAAAAACAGCAGAGTTCTTTACTTATGTAAACTCTAGAAGGAAGGGGATGAATCAGATTGGTCCACTTGATATTGATGGGTCAACTGTTGATGATCCTGCTCAGGTAGCTAACAAACTAAATGAATATTTTGCATCGACATTCACACATGAGGAGTTATTCAGCAAGGGGAATGCCAGAGGTGTATTCAACTCTAGCAGTAAGCTACAGAATCTTGAAATAACTGGGAGTAAAGTGGAGGAGAAACTGTTGAAGATAAACACAAGAAAGGCACCCGGGGTGGATGGGATCTATCCAGTTATATTAAAGGAAGCAGCAAAGGAAGTAAGCAAACCCTTAGCCATAATTATGAGAGCTTCCTTGGACTCAGGGGAGGTACCCATAGACTGGAAATGTGCAAATGTGACCCCAATTCACAAAGGAGGATCAAAGGCTGACACAAGTAATTATAGACCTGTGAGCTTAACTTCTGTTCCAGGAAAATTAATGGAGGCACTGGTTAAAGAAGCACTGCAGGATCATTTAGACAAGACTTCAGTTATAGCTCAGACACAGCATGGTTTTGTTAAGGGGAAGTCTTGCCTGACCAACTTGATTGGATACTATGATGCAGTCGCAAGAGAACTGGATGCAGGGATTAACTTTGATATTATATACTTGGATCTTAGAAAGGCTTTTGATACTGTTGCACATGGAAGACTGCTACACAAATTGGAGCAGTGTGACATTGGAGGCAAACTGCTGCTATGGATAAAGGGGTGGTTGAGGGGGAGAAGACAGAGAGTGGTAATCAATGGACACTGCTCATCGTGGACTAATGTTATTAGTGGAGTCCCTCAGGGCTCAGTGTTGGGTCCATTATTGTTTTCTGTATTTATAAATGATATTGATGATGGTATATCAAGCTTAATGTCCAAGTTTGCAGATGATACAAAGGTTGGCAGGGTTGTCAAGGACACTACTGACACTATGCTGCTGCAACAGGATCTGGAAAGGTTGAGCAGATGGGCTGAGAGGTGGCAAATGAAGTTTAACATTGACAAATGTAAAGTACTACACATGGGAAACAGCAACCCCAGAGCAACGTATCAGCTCTGTGGTACTACACTGACAGTGGTAGAGAATGAAAGGGACTTGGGGGTGGTTGTGCAGGCAGATATGAAGTTCTCTGAGCAGTGCAGACGGGCTGCAAGAGTAGCTCATGGAGTATTGTCAATGATATACAGGAATTTTTCCAGCAGGGATAAGGAGGTGATTATTCCATTGTATAAGGCAATGGTCGGGCCACACCTAGAGTACTGTATACAGGTCTGGAGGCCTCATTTCAAGAAGGATGTAGAGCTGCTGGAACGAGTACAGAGAAAGGCAACAAGATTAGTAAATGGAACAAAGGGGTGCTCTTACGAAGAAAGGCTTAAGTTTTGCAAATTACAGTGTCTGGAGACTAGGCACCAGCGAGGTGATCTGATAGAGGTGTATAAAGCCTTGAATGGTTTGAGAATGCTCAATGCTGATGGGATTCTTCCTCTAGCTCAGAAAAATCACCTGAGAGGGCATAAATTCAAATTGAGGAAAGACAGATGTAGGATAGACGTGCGGAAATTTGCCTTTAGCCAGCAGGTGGTTGGTTGGTGGAACAGACTTCCATCCCTTGTGGTGGAGGTTGATAGCCTAAATAAGTTTAAGGCTCAGCTGGACAGGTATTTTGAACGAACAGAGGGGTGAAGTGGAAGTGGGTTTTTTTTTTTTTTTTTTGGCTGATGCTGCATAAGCTTGGTTTCTTGCATCAAATGCCTCTACTAATGCTAATGACCTTCTCCCATTGACTGGAAATCCTATCAATAGTTTTGTTGATGATGGCACACTACACTACTTTCTAGTTTGAGAAAACTGTGCCTGCACAAACAGCTTCAACTTCTCAAATATCGTCTACCAATTCGTTAAATGCTAATCTCCAGGCAATTCTCCAGTAGGGAAAAGACAACTTAGTTGATTTCAGTCCTTCTAAAACTCAGTCCTATCTAATATATCTCAAAAAATGATTCTTCTACTCCTATGCTCATCTTTGACAACACTTGACTTCTAATCTTTCTTGGCATAAACACATCAAAAATATTGCTTCCTCTGCATCTCCGGCACCTCCGTAGGCAGGTGGGAAGGAGCACCAGTGCGTAGCACACGCTTCTTGATTAGACCGGGGTTCGAGCCCGTCACCACCAAATACGGAGGATGCGGAAAGGTCAGGGAATGACCACCGCATATCCCGGAGCAATATGGCCTTAGTTGCTAATGCTCCTAAAAACCAAATAACAACAACAACCTCTGCATCTATAAAATTGGGGTTTCTCTTTTGCTCTTGGCATTTTTCTTCTAAAAAGCTACTCACTCTATACAAATCTCAAATATTGTTCCCACATCTGGGACCATGCCCTCATAACCTATCTAATGCTACTACTCCACTCAAACAGGGCAGTTAGATTAATCGACGACCATCTCTTACAAAGTCTCTCCATTCTCTGTCTCAAACTTTCTATAGACACTTCCATGGGCACTGTTCTTCTGAACTGGCTTCTATAATCCTCTCCAAACTAGACCGAACACATGCTACAACCAGTAAGCTTCCATTTATTGTCCAACTTCAAACTCACAGAACTAACTTCTCTTCTTCCTAATTTGTTCCTTTAACTTTCATTTTCTGGAAAAATCTCCCCTCATGTATTTCCAAAAATTTACAATCTACAGAAATTTAAGTCTAATGTCAATAAGTATTTTCTTAACTTCTCAACCTCCAACGGATCACGGTACTAAGTACTACAGGTTCTAATACCTTTGTGTTTGGGGTTTTCATATCTATAAAAGTGTAATAAGTCCACAAGATTTTGTAGGAACCAAATGCTCTCGGTTTTTTTTTGACTTACCAATAACGAGCACGGGCAATCTGTGCATCCAATGACATCTGCACATATAGCAATTGTAACTTGCTCTTTTCTCATCTTAAAACCTGGTGTAGGTATTTCTCTTTTAGTGGCTAGATTTTTCCTCTGTAATGCTTTCCATAATAAGCCCATCTCATCAATATTATAAACATTTCTTTCTCTTAATTTGCTATAACTGAAGCAAACTTACTTTTAAAAGGACACCGCTGCCGATTCATCTGCAGAAAGTTCTCGCCTTGAATATCTAGTTCACGTATACCGTGTCTCAGTTTAAGTTTTTCAGCCAACCTGTGCTTGCCTTAAAATCTTCATTACCTCTTAATTTTCAATTAAAATCCAATGCTTTTTCACACAACATTGGGCCAGACACTGGTCGCCTAAACTTCGCTCTGAAGAAAACAAAAAAAAAAAAAAAACAGTGAGCGCACTCTCTAAAGTGGAATTTTCAGACTTCAAAATTGTTTTTTCCCTTCTAGATCCTCCTTCACTATCCATAATTGACACAAATTCTGTTATAGCATTGGAATTTTTCTTGATGTCGTAAATTTTTGAAGTCCACGCATTAAATACTTTGGAGAGATTTCCTAAATTTTCACCTTTTCTAATTCTATCAATAATTTCTGTTTTTTGTTGCAATGTTAAAACTACGCATTTTATTTTCGTTTACATGTTACCATTAAAAATTGAGAAAAATAATAAATCGCACGGTTTCGGGCCGATATTATTCTTACTGAATCTGGAGCCAAACTAATCTTTTAATAACTGAAATTTCCTCGTGCTTTCCGAGAAAACCCAGATCTCTGTGATATTTTTCTAAAGCACATTTCTGAAGGTCACTTAGAATTCTAGGGGGTCACAATCACAAAACAATTTGCAGTTTTCGGTTTACTGGGCTTTTTGTTTGTACAATCTGTTATAAACATGTAGTAAACTTGATCTTTTGCTTATTATAATCAAAATTCAATTTGCAAACATGATCACTATAACCGGAGCTTACTGTACTACCGTTAATAAATAAAAAAATAAAATAAATCAGGTCTTTCAAATTATTCCGGATAACCGACGTTCTACTGTATGTGATTTCTCATTATTTCTGCATCATATATTTTCTAATTATTGATGAAACTGGATAAAAAATACATTCAAGGTCACTATATTTTAGATATACAATACAAGACATTACAAAATGTCCATTTCATTGGCATCTATTTTAATAAATCCATTTAACTTGAACAGGATACTTACACAATAAATTCATTTGGTTGACAGACACTTGTTGCAACTCCACCAATAGTCATCCAAGGATTCAGTATAGTTTGACCTCCAGTAACTTGAGTTCCAGCTTCATAAGCACAATCCTAAGAGGACACAACAGAAAAAATAAAATAAAATAAAATAAAAGAATAATTTAAAAAAGGGTATATATTGGATGGTTATAAAATAAGTTTCCCCATTCAGAAGACCCTAGTGTCAAACCATTTAGAGATAGCATTGTGAAAATCAACAGGCATGTCATTTAGACTATGGGGAAGCGATTTGTAGAAGAAGAAAAATTAGTTCAAATTTCCACCAGGGGAGAAATTAGCACTGAAAACATGAGATGGAATACTTAACTTTGGATTAGATTTTAATAACAGAACTTAGAAATGTACAGATATTGTTCTTTCCTTCACTTGAGATGACATTCTGAAAACAGAGGACTGCGTACGACACAGTTTCGTGTAGCATCTCAGTGGGGATGTTAGCTACATGTTGTTTAATGCTTGCTTTCAAATCAACAAGCGTCTGTTATGCCGCCACGGCAAACTGTCTCTCAGGTATCCCCCATAGCCAGAAATCACAGGGATTGAGATCTGTTGATCAGGCTGGCCACAACTGCAGAAGGTGTCTAGAAATGATGCAATCATTTCCAAATGTTGAATGGAGCAGTTCCTTCACTTGTGGACCAACTTGAGGAGGGGCACCATATTGCATGAACTCTGTCTCCAAGCACTGCCTTTCTTGCAGAGTGGGAATAATGTGATCTCTTAGAAGAGATAACACTAGTTACCGTACACTTTACGGGGCCATGAGGTGTAGACTCTTTAAAGAAAAATTGTCCGATTATAAACTCTGCTGAAAAGGGAAACTAGGGTCTCCTGAATAGAGAAACTTATTTTATAACCACCCGGTATATGAAAATACTTCTGCATTCATTAAGATGCTTAAAAAGTTGATAAATACAAAGTCAATTTTTTAAAATGGATCTGTTAGTACATGTAGCTGTATTCATTTCTTCTTGCTTTCTACTTAAACCATGTTAACTTTCTAGCTGTGTCGAATAATTAACGACCCAATGAATTTAAATCTATTCTCCTGGGGGTGGGACTACTTTTCCATGCAATTACATTGAACTTTTAGCACCGTTGTGATATTTCAGAGCTTTTGTTTAAATAAACAGATCCCTTCTTGATCTTAGCGTGTTGTTTATTCAGCATGTTCTAAATCTGCAGTAGAAGAAAGTTGTCACATGACACTTACCACCTAAATCCAATGTTTAAACAAAATGGACTTTTCTCAAACTAACTTTATGACCCAGGGATTGTTTATCATTGCATATCCTATGATATGCACAATAATAAATTTTATTTATTATTGCATTTCCTGTAGGAGAGTGATAATGTAGATGGGACAGGGATAAAAAAAAATTTGGCCAGAGTTTGTTTCCTCTGGGTCTTAAACTTATCGACATCCATTTAAAAAAAAAAAAAAAAAAAAAAAATGCCTTCATCAATCTTTTGATCAACAATATCTGACTATTTCCGAAAAATGTCTCTTCAAATAATCTCACTAGTGAAAAGATGCACAAATGTCGGTCAAAATATTTAATATTCAAATAAAATGTACATATAAAATATTCTGCATTACATACGTATATAATTATGTGGTAACTACTTAAGTATCAAAATTAAAATCATGAATTTTAATTGATATAAACTGATGAATTTAATTATGAAAAATGTGTCTATTTTGGGTTGTACTTTGGCCCTCTTCCTGGTAAACTAAAAGGGGTTTTAATTTAAAATCCCCTGCAGCGTTATCACCCAACAATAAAGTCAACTGATCCTTCACCGCTTTGAAACCTGGCATTTTTTTTTTTTTTTTTTTTTGCTTTCAATAATGAAACTTCTTTTAGGCATTCATTTCCAAAAAAGTCCTGCTTCATCTATGTTAAAAACTTGTTGAGAAGTATAATACATAACACCCCTCTTCAATAATTTTAACAAACAAGTTCTTTTTTTGAAAGTTTCGGCTCCTTGATCTGCACTTGCGGCATCTCCCTGGATTTTAAATCTATTCAACCAGCCCTTACTAGTTTTAAATGGTTCCACGGTTTTTTTTTTTTTTTTTTTTTGGTGAGCTTTCTTCAGCTCATCATATAACAGCTAATCTCTTTTTTTTTTTTTTTTAATATATATATATATATATATATATATATATATATATATATATATATAATACTTAACTTAACTGAATTCTGTATTGGATATTAACTTCAATAAAATTAGTTAGTCTCTCCATTTCAATCCTAATATCCGGCCTGGCCCTAGTTGCTTGCAGTAGAACAACTACCTTTCCCATTGATAAAATTAATTCTTTATTTTTTAATTGTTCTTACAGTTAAAATTGCCACTCCTAAATTATGGCACACATCCGCTTGTCGTTGACCGGAATTGATTTGCTTCAAAATGTCTAATTTAATTTTCAAATTCACTCCTTTTCTTACATTTGCAGTTTTCGTACTGCATCCATACGTTGTTGCTTTTTTCATTCTTATCCGCCATTATTAACTCTTTGAAAATGTAACTGCACTGGTTGCATTAATTATGATACAACGTTCAAGTAAACTGTCTGTTACGCACAATGTAACAGACAGTACTGAGACAGTACTAATACTGTACTGAGTGATGACTAGACTTCGGATAAATGCACAAAACAAATATTACAAGCAATATACTTGATCATTTTTTAAAATGTCAATATCGGAACTACATAACAAGTCACTATACTGCAATTAAATTAGGGTGCAAGAAAATTTAACTGGGCATGGGAAACATTTTAATGCTGTTTTGTTATTCATTTTCAAGCTATCAACTCCATCAGACAAAACGTTTTCGTTAAATGCGATCTGTATGCTGGTAAAAGGGTGGTATAGTGATTTTGACAGCATTATAGTCAGATACCAGTTTATAATATAAGAACAGCGTTATAGCGAATCAGCATAAAGCGAACCGCATTATAACGAGGGCCTACTGTATAAGCAAATAAATCACTGATAGGATACCCATCTACACTGCTTGAAAAAGTTCATGTCTAACTGTATTATAACTTCCAAATCCCTTTATTCTACTGCTTTTAATTGAACCCTACTAGTGTATAAGTAATTTTGGGATTGCTTTTCCCCAAGTGTAAAGCATTGGGGAAAACATAGCTAGCACTTGTGTGACCATCCTTGAAGTTTGTTTAAGTCATCCTAAAGAAGTGCCAATTGGTCGCAGCAGATTTCTAAAAACTTGATATCATCGTCTGTAACCCTTTGATGTTTGAAGTCATTACAAAGATAATGACAGATCCCAGTACAGATATTGGGGAACCCCCACTATTAGCACTAACCTAATCTGAAGAGTAACCATTAATATTCTGCCTCCTACCCTGCAATTCATCTAAGGCTCCCCCCCCAGTGATTTCAACATGTTGCAGCTTATACAGTAACATCTCAGGCAAGGCAGTCGAATGCTTTTCTGAAATCCAAATAAACAATCTTGAAATTATTTCCTATATTGTTGTAGTTGAGCTTTAGGCACATCAGCAACTTAGACCATATTGCACCATTGTGTATTATATCTGTAAAAGATGTGTGTTCATGGGCCAATTAGCATGCTGTGAGTTAAAAATGCAGATTCAATCACGAGTGGCACCCCTCCCCCCACCCAATGGCACATTATACCTTCTGTGGCCCAAGGCAAAATTGAATATGGAGGCCGCCATCTAAAGAAAAAACTAATAAAGAACATTTTCAATTTCACTTTATTGTGACAACAAAACAGATTATGACATAAGAACTAAATATTTGTAAAATAATAAGGAGTTTACCTCAATATAGTAACGTAGAACACTTCCGTATGACACTCTCCAGAAATTAAAACGAAAAAAATCGAAAACTTACATTAGAGTAAAAAATAAATAATTAAAAACCAATTTAACACAATTAAAAATTAAAAAGAATCTAACAAAAATATTCAAAACTATTTTTCTTCCTGAAGCTGACAACGCTTTTCGACCTATGTCGTGATCACAGGAATGAAAATTATTCTTTTTAATTGTGTTAAATTGGTTTTTAATTATTTATTTTTTTCTCTAATGTAAGTTTTCGATTTTTTCGTTTTAATTTCTGGAGAGTATCATACGGAAGTGTTCTACGTACTATATTGAGGTAAAAAAAAAAAATAAAAAAAAAAAAGTAAAGTGCAGCCATTATCAACCCACTGCAGGATGGAAGCCTCCTCAATAATTCATGCTGAGGGAAATGGACCATAATCTGCCACGCTGGTCCAGTGCGGGTTGGCAGATCGACCGTATTCAGCAGTCAGGGGCTTGAACCCCGGTCTACTCAAAGAGCGTGTGCTACTTCACTCCCGCTCCTGACCACTCGGCTACTGAGGTAAACTCCTCTTATTATTTTACAAATATTAATATCAACGTAAATGTATCGAGTATTACAGCTCTGATTCTTACTATCTAATTCATTTTTTAAACTCTTATTGACTATTTCATTCACTTCCTGTCTCTACAGGTTTAACCTATCAATACATACAATTATGGGAGATTTTTTGAATGGCTTGGTGAAAACTTACATTAAATCAACACTAAGATACCCGGCCCAAAGTTACCATATTTCTTTTCTAAAATATTGCCTTCAAAACAAAATCGTTCCGAAGTTTGCCAGGGTTAATTTAAATCAAAAAATTTCAGGCATAAAACAACTAACACTGACCACATCGTGTAATATTATTAAGCTTGCCTTAAAATCTCGATATTCAAATAAACAAAAATACCTTTCCCTGGTTAGGAAACTTCATGATAAAATTAAAAAATTATCTACATCCTAACGATTGGTCTGTATTGAAGACCTCCACAGATTTGCGACGGGAAGCACAGGCCTCAGAAATAAAAAACAGACACGTTAATAAGTTGCAAACATTATCGGATAGGTCAAGACACATTCGTGCGAATTCTAACACATTGTCGTGGGCTTGCGACCAAGTACATATGAGTTGGGGGACAACCCCCCCCCCCCCCCCCACACACAACGAACTACCACAGAATACTTCAGCTAGTTCACGAACACCCCCTTACCCAGTATTCAACGAACCGACATATCAACAGGTTACAAATCTTTCCTCGTGTACGCTATCGTAGGACCAGATTTCACTTTTATCCAAAGGACTAAATTATAATTTACCACCCCGAAAACTACCTAAAAAACAATGTGTAATTGATATTGAATTTGGACTTCGTAATGTTCCACAAAAACATTTATTTATTCAACAAGTTAACCAAGTAGTGAATAATATAAAAGAAACACGACTTCCTAAGTTGAATACACATGACAGTTCAGCTTTACGAGAACTTCGGGGAAATAAGGACATTATGCAGAGCGCAGATAAAGGAGATACAGTGGTAATAAACCTGATTATATTAATAAGTTAGATTCGGTTGTTTCAGATACCTGCACTTATCTTGAAGTAGACCTGGCACCGTTTACCAATTTGGTCAGTCAATACAATAAAATGTTAACCATGTATCGAAAAAATGACTACATTACTATGGCCCAGTTAAAAGAATTAAGTTCAGAGCATACAATATTCCTGCACTTTTCGGTCAGGTAAAATTACTGGATTTCCTATTCGAAACAAGACTGGATTACTTATTCGACCTATTGTTTCCTACAGGAATTCGGCATTTTAATCCTTAGCCACACATGTATATAGCATTATAAAACCCTTTAGACAGGCAATACAATTTGGGATTAAGAGCTACGATACATTATTTAATAATCTTAAAGACTGTAGACTTGGCAACAATGACAATTTATTCTCACTAGATGTTACCTCTTTATACACGAATGTAAACATTGAAAAACATTAGATATTATTTGGGATATGTTAAATAAAAACTCTATACCAATTAATTATACGAAGCTACCTATTAAAGAAATTTTTCACTTAATTAAACTGTTAGTTGAGGCCAACTATATCATGTTTCGAGACAAGGGGTACAAACAAATTTTTGGATTACCAATGGGTTTGAGCCTGAGCAGCTTAATGTCAGAGATCTATCTCTCAACGATTGAGCATATACACCTGACACCTTTTCGACCCTGTATCACATACTATGAGAGGTATTTAGACGATGTTCTAGTTATTACTGATAGTAGTACTATCCAAGACATTTTACATTTGTTTAATAATATTCATTCTAGACTCAAATTTACATTGGAAAGGGAGGATACGGATACAAAGTCATTAAACTTTCTAAATTTCACGCTTACTCTGGACTCGAATAAAATCCAATTTAGCATCTATTGAAAACCTACAAACACCGGTATGCTTCTACATTATAATAGCTATCACCCATTCACCTACAAAAGATAGATTATCTTTAATCAATTTCTAAATGCCTATAAATAATCAGCAACGGAATCTGCTTTGGGCTCACAAATACAAATATTAACTAGCAGATTCTAAAACAGGGGTTATCCTCTTGCTACAATAAACCGAATTAAGGTACAGGCTAAGGATAGGATACAAAATAATACACCAACCAACAATAGTAATATCAAAAAATACTTTATTTCTGTTCCATACGTTGAACAGTGGCACAAACAGCTTAATAGATTCTTTAAAGATACCGAATTTAATATTGTGGCCAGGCCAATACGTAAATTACACACTATACTGAACAATCGCTCGGTTCTTTCCGTGTCCGCAACACAAATTAATGATCTGGTATACATTTCATGTGGTGATTGGGACTCATCTTACCAAGGTTCGATGCGATTTTCTCTGAATATTCGTGTAAATCAACATGAAGCCTCAGTTCGTGCTTCTCGTTCAGCAGCATCAGAATTAGCCTTTCATACCATTAACAAAAAACACTTTATTTAATGAGGCCAAAATACTTAATGTTCAACGTAATTAAATTACACAAGAATTCTGTTAATGTTTCCCGGCCATATTTGATCTCCGATGCGTGGACCTTTACGTGCATGCACGAAGACAAATAACTACTATTTAAGTTTCAGGTTCAACCCTATTTGGTAATTTTCATTCCTGTGGTCACGACATATGGTCAAAAAGCGTTGTCAGCTTCAGGAAGGAAAATCGTTTTGAATATTTTTGTTACATTCTTTTTAATTGTGTTAAATTGATTTGAATTGTGTTAAATTGGTTTTTAATTATTTATTTTTTACTCTGTAAGTTTTCAATTTTTTTGTTTTAATTTCTGGAGAATATCATACAGAAGTGTTCTATGTACTATATTGAGGTAAACTCCTCTTATTATTTTACAAATATTAATATCAATGTAGAACGTATTGAGTATTACAGCTCTGATTCACACTATATAAGAACAAAACATAAAATTTCATCAAAATCGGCAAAACCATTTTTGAAAAAAAAAAAAAAATTTTTCAAATTAATCTTCAAGTTCATTGACCTAGGCAGGTAGTAAGTTCAGTTTCTGATAAAAATCACTTGAAAATATTAGTAAAAAACAGCAATGAGTTTTCAAAACAGTTATTTTGGATGCCCTCCCTTTGATCAGGGCCCTGTCTTTTTTGCCTATAGGATAACGTGCCACTGCCCTCACTTGAGACTAATGAACTAAAACCTTGCATGTAGAACACTAGAAAATTTTCTCATCACAAACATGAAAAACAAGTGAGAAACCACTATAGCATCGTGTAGAACTCTACGCAGCTCACAAATGACTATCAAAAAGCTAACCAAGTTGGCTATATGTCATTTTCTGTTTAAAAAAACTAGCTGTTTCCTTCAGAATTCAATTTCTATCTAATGATACTACACTGCACTCTTGATCACTGCCTCAATGATTTTCCCTATCACTGAAGTCAGACTGACTGCTCAGTAGTTACCCACATCACTCTTACAACTTCCTTTATGTATTGAAGATACACTGGCACTTTTCTAATCCAAAGAAACTTCTCCTGAGTATACTAATACACTCATGATCAAAATTAATAGTTCAATGCACCCTTCTCACCTCCCTCAAAATTGCTTTCCTGATAGATGAGCTGAAATTTCAATATCACTGATTTTCTGCTTCTCTCAGTTTCTCCTCACCATGAAGGGCCTTTGGTCTGTTAATACATATATGTAAAGTACCTGTTAAATTCATTTGTAACATCAGCTCAGTTATCAAAGCCTCCCACACCCATTACTCAAGGGTCTGACGTGATTCATTCTTCTCTTCTTTGTATTCACATATGAAACTCCTTGTCCCAGTTCTTTGTTTTCTTAGCAACCAATTTCTCATAACCTGTCTTTGACAGCCTAATCTTTTCTGTAGTACACTGTATTATGACATGTGGAAAAAAGAAATAATTGCTGGAACTGTCCAATTTTAACAAAATTTAGCACAGCTTGAGAAATATTTCTAGAAGACCCAAATATAAAATTTCAGGAAAATCCATCCAGAGTAGAGTAGTTACTTAGGGAAGAACGAAAAAATGGACACATAAGCATATATACGTGCGAATATACATGCCTAAAAATAGTACTAGTAATGGTAATATAATGCAAGGAACCTTATCTGCACAAGACAAAAATTAAATAATTAATAGATAATAAAATAAAATAAAATAGACAACCTATGCATTTCCCTCCTCCTGTAGGTAACTGTCCAGCTGATCTTTTAATTTTTCTAAACTGTCAGCCTCAACAACTAAGGTAGGTAACTTATTCCAGTAATTTATAACTTACTAGCTAAAATAAAACTTCCCAATCCAGTCTAAACACCCCTCCCCCCATAACTTGAATTTATAGCCCCTAATTCTGGAATCATTTATAACCATGAAAATTTGGTTTTACGTTCCTGATTCATTTTACTTTTGCCTCCCAGAGTCTTAAACACCTCAATCAAGTCTCCTCTAAGGTGCCTAGTTTCCAAGCTCTGCAACCCACATATTCGAAGTTTTCACATGGATGCTCTTTTGCCAATCTCAGCGAGTTACCCATCTTTCGACCCTTTAAAGAGAAGCTTGATGTCTTTTTTTTTAAGACATCAAGCTTCTTTACACTTGAACACAGTATTCCAAGTGTGGTCTAACAATAGACTTATATAATGTTATCAGGATGTCCTTATCTGTATTAGAAAATGTTCAATAAATCATCGATAGGATACCATGGGGCTTGCCTTGCAACTTGTCTACAATCTGGGAAAATTTCATGTCTGATTGTATCGTTAACCCAAGTCCCTTTTTCTTCTACTACTGAATTTAGTTCAACTCCAAGTGTATAACTTATTTTGGAGTTGCTTACACTTCCCCAGGTGTAAGACCTTGCATTTTGCTGAATTAAAGTATAGCCAAATGATGCCAATTGTACCTACTAAAGTAGGTACAACTGGATATCATTTAAGTATATCTCATATTGAGAATACACTTCACAACTATCTCGCTATCTCAAATAAGTAACGCTTCATCAATGAAGAAGACTATTGTTACTTATTCTCGGCAGATACCACTTTTCTGACCATTCCTGAAGTCCATCTAGGTCACTCTAAAGAAGCTCTGCTTGGCAGCAATCATTAACTACTCTATCGATCTTTACATCATCTGCAAATTTAGACATCACATCATCTACCCCTCCATCGATGTCATTTAAGAAAATCAAAAACAATGGTCCCAATACTGATCCTTGGGGAACCAGACTTCTTACATTAACCCAATCTAAAGATTAAAAGCATTTTAGGGCAAAGCCTCGTGTTGCGTATAAGTTTACTGACATACAGGTTAGTGCAAGTGCATCATTTTAGTACACACATAGTACATTTGTACATTTTAGTACTAAAATTGGCATCATTTAAGTATATCTTATATTGAGAATACACTTCACAACAGAGTTGCCACGATATTGCACTATCTCAAATAAGTAATGCTTCATCAATGAAGAAGACTATTGTTACTTATTCTCGGCAAATACCACCACCCAGACTACTGGCTCCTCATCAGGGTGGGTGGAGAAGTACTCTGGTGGTGCAATGATAACAACCCAGTTATGAAGTATAACTCCACAAATGAAAATGCTTGAGCGTATATAACTGGTTAACAGATGAAGAGCATTTTAGGGCTAATGCCTCATTTTGTGTATAAGTTTACTGACGCACAGGTTAGTGGAAGTGCATCATTTTAGTACACAACAACATACTTACTAAAATGCACATTTTAGTAAGTAGGTTGCTGCTTACTAAAACGATGCCAACATGTGAAGATTTATTTTACAAATTCTCAGCATTTACTTCTAACTTAATATATTCATTAATACAACTCGTGACATCAACTTAAGTGATTTGTGAAAAACCAGTATATAATAGAAAAGTGGTGTATCTTTTATTGACTGCCAGTTGCAGTGCTTTTCAATAATGTATTTATTAATGATAATTCATGTATTTAAATTTAACAATTTTTACTGAACCAGAACATTTATAATTTTATTATTATAAATAAATAATAGGAAGTACATGTATCAGCAGAACTGCACTAAGACTGAACCATGTATATAAACTAAGGGAACCCTAAAGGTATTATTTGCACAAACATGTGCCTGTAATTTTAATAGGAATTCTTCTGAGTTACTAAAAATTCCAATTCCTAATCTCATCCTCTAAGAAGATGAGATTAGTACCTTCCTAAGATTGAGAGATATCTCTCAATTAAAAAGAAAGAGTATTTCATTCCTGTAAATTAAAAGGGCATTAAATTAATTTGCTTGAAAATTTTGTAATGTTTGAAATCCTCCACTAACGGAATTATTACACTCACTAAGGGAATTATCACACGTGGACCTATGTGTGTGTGTGTGTGTTTAGGTGGGGGAGAACAACTTGGTATAACAGTAACTAACCATAATGTAAGAGCAAAACAATTTGCTTTCTATACAGCAGCAGCTATTTCAATAAACATAATATTTTCTTGTGGAAATAATCACAAATTATATTATTAAAATTATTCAGTAATACATATTAAGTACACAAATTACCTTGAAGCCAGATATTATAAGAGGCACCACAACATCTCTTTCCTTATCAGATAGTTTATTGCTAATGCCTAATAACATCAGCATATTGTCACACTCTGTAACTCCCATGGCATAAAGGTCGCTGAGCACATTTGCACATGTAATCCTTCCCTGTAATGATAAAAATTACTGTTTTGATTATATATATACACACACAATTCAGATCTAAGAATACAAACCAACAATCAGATTTTTTTCAAAACATTGTCTTTAGAAACTCTAAAGAAGACATTTGGTCAAATTTTAGGTTATTATAAGGAATCTTGAGTTAGCATTAGCATTAGTAGAAGCATATGATGCAAGAAACAGCTTATACAGCATCAGCCGGGAAAAAAAAACCCTTCTCATTTCACCCATCCATTTGCTCCAAATGTTTGTCTAGTTCTGCCTTGAATTTATTTAAGCTATCAACTTCCACAACAAAGATGGAAGTTTTGTTCCAGCAATCAACTACCTGCTGGCTAAAGGCAAATTTCCATCTATCCTACAACTGTCTTTCCTCAATTTGAATTTATGTCCCCTCAGGCAATTAATCTGGGCAAGAGGAAGAATCCCATCAGCACTGAGCTTATTCATACTATTCAAGGCTTTATACACCTCAATTAGATCACCTGGCAGGTGCCTAGTCTCCAGACGTTGCCATTTACAGAACTAAAGCCTTTCTTGGTAACAGAAACCCTTTTTTCCGTTCATCAATCTCGTTGCCCTTCTCTGTGCTTGATTCAGCAGTTCTACATCCTTCCTAAAATGAGACCTCCAGACCTGTATGCAGTACTCAGGGTGTGGCATGACCATTGCCATATATTAGGATAATCACCTCCTTATCCCTGCTAAAAGAACTGAATATCATTGACAAGACACCATGAGCTACTGTTGCACACCATCTGCACTGCTTCATATCTGACTGCACATTTACCCCCATGTCCTTTTCATTCTCTACCACCCTGAGTGTAGTGACACACAATTAATACATTACTGTGGGGTTACTGCTACCCATATACAGTACTTTACATTTGTCAATGTTTAAACTTCAGTTGCCACCATTCAGCCCACCTGTTCAACTTTTCTAGATCCTGTTGCAGTAGCGTAGTATCATTAATGTCATTAACAACCCTGCCAACCTTCGTATCATCTGCAAACTTAAACATTAAGCCTGATACACCTTCACCAATATCATTAATAAATACAAAAAACAACAATGGACCCAACACTGAACCCTGGGGACTCCACTAATAACATTAGTCCACAAAGCAGTGTCCACTGATTACTACTGTCTGTCTTCTGGCACTCAACCATCCCTTTATCCATAGCAGCAATTTGCCCTTAATGCCATACTGCTCCAATTTGTACATTGGAGTTACACCAATAACCCCTTGTTTACTGTGAAAACTTTCACTCTGACAACAGCAAATCATATTGCATTTATTGATTGCAGTGTTGTACCAGCTAGTTCAGAAACTTTGTCTGTACATACAAAGCATACCTTTGTGCCCCATTAAAAAATCTCAAATTTCATTTCCCACTCCAGAACAAGTGCAAATAAACAGATTTCACAAGGTTTAGTTATGAGTATACATGCCTTTATATATTAAATATGTACTTCAATACATTTAATCTAAAAGACTGAAAATACTGAAATATGCTTCATGGATTAATGGGATATAACTGGCTGCCTCATGAAACATAACCTAGTTCCTAAAACTACCAAGACTCTCAGAGTTTGAATTCAGCAGTACTGTGATAACTAAACCATGTCAACCATGCAAAAGATTAAAAAAAAAGTTTTATCTATATTTCATTAAAGAGCTTCATACAAACAAGTCCCTCCCAAAAAACCAAATATGTGCCTTGGGTGGTTGCACTCCACACTCAGGGGAACATCTTATGTAGAGCATTACCATCTAAGGCCTTGCTAAGTGATCAACTCTGCCTGGAGGTGAACAATCTCCAGGCAGTTGGTGTTCAAGGCCCTGAAAAGAATAAGCAAAATGATATATTCACTCTGGTAGACAAAACTAATAAAATTTTAGTAAGCAACAAAAGATTAGATCCCATGAAGTTCACCTCCAGGCAGAGTTGATCACTAATAAATTACTTCCCAAAATAGTCGAGGGAGACTCAAAGTTCAGGGAAGAAATGGATACTTACCTTGGCAATGGATAAATTGTGAATAGGTCAGGGGTTTTTTTTTTTTTTTTTTTTTTTTTGGATGGTGCATAGTAAGCTTGCTTCCTTGGATTTATGCACTGATTAATACTAAGCAACAAAAGTACTATTTAATGCTATTTCAACTTTTAATTTATTGAGTCTTCCATTTAAGGACTCCACTGATTTGTATTGTCAGAATTAACAGATGCATTACTTTATGTGATTGTCCTAAGTTTGGGTATAATGTCTGAAAACCTTATGGGATGTGACCGCATCCCAACTCTAATATATCATATAATTTTCCTTCAGCTAAATAAAGTAGTCGAGATCAATAATGCAAACAGCCCCTGACTTACATTATTATGTTGTCAACAAATTCCACCTACATCACTTGCAACGTGCACTTAAGTCTGAAATGCAGCTTTTTATGTATTTTTTTTTTTTTATTATGCACAGAATAAATACTGCACCAGCATAAAATCAAAACAAGAATGAAATTTTAAAAAATCAAATTTTAATATCACAGCTTCCAATTTTTAACTTCCAAAAAGCTAGATCACACATTTGTAAGCAGTATAATATAGGAGGTAAACAGAAGATATTTAGAAAAAGAAGATCTTTTTTTCAAGTATACACTGCACCACAAACTAAGTGTCACTGGCAAAATAAACTTTATATTAAAATACACCACAACATTGCTTACTAGTAAAGCATGCTTTTAAACATTAGCTAATCTAACATTGTTCTTTCTATGGATTTCTTTTTGGATATTCTATTAGATATCAACTGATTTGATTGATTCAAGAAAAATATTGTTCCATACTTTGCCCTCTTTAGAAAGGCTGTCTAAGTTTTGGTATAAAAATGGCACTTCTGTTTAGACTTGGCTGTCAAGAGCATTTCCAAAGCTTTACCAGAAAGAGAACTGAATTCAGTTTATTTTTTTCCCACTTAGCTAATATTCTTTTACTAAGCACTGATATGAGAAACTGCTAAAATGCCAAGAATAACTTGTAATAATTTATTTTATTTCAAGCATCCTTTTTGCACTTGTCAGTTTCTCAGCCAAGGATTCATAACAGCATCTAGTAAGATTTCACACTGAAACTGACAGAACCAATCCTGGAAACATCTACTGCTTCATGCATTTCTTCACTGAATCCAAGTAGTACTGGAAACTTGCCAACAAAAAAAAAAAAATTTTAAATCTGAAAATGATCCACTGCCAATTGATGAAATTTACTACTTTATTCTTCATAAGGAGTTCATTTTTGAGTGGGACTTATGCACCATGTATTCACATACAGCCAAAAAGTACTTCCTCACAGGGAAAAAGGAATCAGATCTTTTTTTCACTCTCCATGACTTTGGAAGTAAAAATGCCTATAAATAAGTCAGAATCATCCATCTAGTTTGTGCACGTGTGGTGATCAGTTTCAAAAATGGAAGATTTGAAAATTGTTACTAAAATAAAATTTGTGAATGACATTCTTCAACGTGGGTCAACAAGACTTCAGTACATGGAAGTGAGGCATAACAGATTGAAGAGCTACATTTGGATTCTCACGTTGGCATAATATTTAAAAGAAACATGCAAACTGCTTTATTCAAGCCAGAAAAGAGAAACATAAGACCTCCTGCATGAAATCAAGGATTGCTTTTACTAGAAATCTGCAATTCAGAAGTTCTTTTTCTCAATTTGTCCTCTTTCAAAAGTTTTGGATCATAGACTAGACTTGAACATTAGTCAGTGCCACTCACTAGTGACTTCTTGATGTAGTTCTCAATTTGGTAACTCTAAAAAATTGTTCTTATTATTTTTCTTGCCATTTCTAAACTCTTCTTTAAACTTGTCAAAGGTTCTCGCTGTTCTACCAGTCTAGCTACACATTTGGCCACAGCACCCCTTGCACCATTAAACCCCTACTCCAACAACATTTTTTCTTTAGTAAAATTTTCTACCAAGCATACACTTTTACAGGAAGGCATGCCATTCCCTTTTCAGCCCACAAATTAATAAGATGGCAAGTTCAGCCTGTAACCATCATGCTCAATCTCCTCTTTCAATACCCTTGCTACCCCAGATTTTAGGCCTACCATAACATTAACAACACTAAGTGGTAGACAAATTCCACATTCTTTCAGGTTGTTCAGAAGATGATGCCCAATGACATACTCTGTAAACTCACTTTCCAATGCTGTCACCAAGAGCAACCTATTTTCAATTTAATGGGGTTATTTTATTTTTTATTTTTTAAACAAAACTACCACAACTGGATATAGATTGGAATCACTCTGATTACTGCTATCTGATTTTTCAGGATCACTGCTGTCTCTTTCTTTCCCATCACTAACAATGTGTTATTTGTGTTCAACAATCAATTTTCTGCTATTTTGCTATTAGGAAACAATTTGGCCATTAGATACCAAGGAGAGCAGACATGTCTGGAGGAGCTCCTGCTCAGGGAGAACTCATGGAGGCCAGCAACACAAGTTTAACCCTCCCATAACGAGCAGCACTGATTTTTGGTAAACCTTGACATTGTGCTTTTGGATTTGATCGTCAACATGGGTATGAGACAGTGTAACAAGATATTTCCAGATGGCTAAACAAGTGAATGTTCTTCTCATGCTGGTGTTAGAATGTTTTTGCCAATTCTTTACAGCTATTTTGTTATTTCTATCATTATGGGGTTTTATTCATTCATTTCCCACAGCACTGAAATAGTGGACTCTTCTTTTGACAATTTACTTGCTTGTTAGTGGTAAAAAATTACAAATTTTATATCTACGAGTAGTTATTTTAGTTTAGATTATGATTTGCATATTTTTGGGATTAATTATACCTATTTGTGAGAAAATACCTGTTTTTTGAATTTCAACTGTAAAAATCTTTTTGGCTACAATTGCCATTTTGCCAGATAGCCACAAACCAGTACGAGTCATTTATATCAAGATTACACCACTTGGCTGAAAATATAGTCTCGTCAACAACATGTACCAGGAAACATGTTAGATAACTCAGAACCAGATGATGCCGATCTGCAGCTCACTGTTGCCTTAAAGTGTAGTACTAGACGACAAACTGAAACACAAACCAGATCCGACAACAAGGAAGTTGAACAAGCACCTTCCAGATCCCCGATGTCTCCCCACACCATCATGATTCTGGTGAAACTCAGGAAGAGTAAGCAATGCAAATAAAATGACTGATGATAACAGCAATATCAATCTGTGTCCTGAAAACACACTGGATGCAACAAGATTGCAGTTAGAAGAAGTAATAAGTCTCAAGCCAGCAGAATAACTTCTGCTACTAGGTTAAAAATCACAGTGCTGGACCACTCTTGAAAAGAAATTAATGCAAATACACTTCTGGCTAAATCAGACTTAGTATCAAAGGGGAGAGAAAATATTCTAATGTTCTCTACACAGGCACTGAGGAAGAAACTTGCCAAGACAAATCCAGAACAAAAATTGATAAAGATTGGGCACACATCAGAGAAGTGTGCCCAAAAGGACAGCACATGTGGGTACTGTGCTGTTACTGGCCATTCCTTTGAAAGGTGCAAAAACCAAGTTGGGCAAACCAAATGTGCCAACTACAAGGCAGCATGCCTTTGACCACTCAGTCAGGGATTCCAGGTGCCCTGTCAACCAAAAAACAGTGCCCAACAAAAACTTAAGATAAACTATGGATAGGTTCAGCAAAAACTCAAATAGGAGACAGCACTAAAATTCCTACAGATAAATGCAAAAAGGGTGCACACCACTACAGATCAAACCAAGATCAAAATGTTAGTCAACCCTAACGTCAAGTCAGTGAAGATATGCAGAAGAGGAGCAAACTGATATTCTAATCATCCAGGAATGGTCAAGGGATTATCCCAGTCCTTCATATTAGTGGCAATAGCAGTTCGAAACCCTGCACTGTTACTAAGGTCAATTCCCCGTGTACCACTTATGCCACATGTGCTCACATCATCAAGCATTTTGGTGCCTTCCACGTGATAACTTACTGCTGGCCTGAAGAAAACATCACTCCATACATCAACAGCTAGCTACAACCCACTTATCCACTTTACTATGAAGCCAGAGGATTCTGGTAGCAATGGACTCCAACTGCCACTCCAGACTCTGGCATAGCCAGACTGGGGACTGTGCTGAAATTTACAATGGCCAGGCTATGAAGAATTTTCTTGTCACATCCTCTTTTGAGGTATTAAACCAGCCTAACAACTTAATGTTTAGCTCAACGCTCTGGGAATGCAACATCAATGTAACTACAGAAACTACTTCTATAGTACAAAAGTACTGACTGGTGTGCACGTGAATCACATCACACCACCATGCAATAACTTTCAAACTCGCAAGGCAACCGAAGGCGTCCCCCCCCCTTTTTATGACATTACTAGGTTTAACATCAAAAAAGCCAGTTAACAAATTTTCAAAGAAGCACTGGATACCTAGTTAAACAACAAAACACCAAATGCATACAGCAATCTCACTCCACAGAAAATGCTCTGCAAAAAATTACTAAATTAATTCACTCTTATGCCACATGTGCTCACATCATCATCAAGCATTTTGGTGCTTTCCATGTGATAACTTACTGCTGGCCTGAAGAAAACATCACTCCATACATCAACAACTAGCTACAACCCACTTATCCACTATACTATGAAGCCAGAGGAAGTCTCTTCTCCAATGGAACCTTTATCTCATGGCTACTCCCAACCTCATGTTGTTTGGCATTACAAGAATACCAAATGGGATGACCTGCGAGACTTCTTTTCTTCTTTTCCTTGGTCGGATTACTGTTTCAAAACTTCTGATGTCAACGTTTACTCAGATCGTGTCAGTGAAATTATTCTTGCAGGAATGGAATCCTTTATCTCACACTCCACTTTAAAATCTCGTCCTTTATCTAAACCTGGTTTTCCAATAAATGTGCTAAGGCTGTTCAAGAGAAGAATGTTGCATATTATAATTGGCTTGTTTCTAATTCTTCAGTTTCATTTTCTGCCTACACTAAGGCTCGCAACAATTGTAAAGCAGTTATTAATCAGTCCAAACTAGAGTTTGAACAGGCTAAGAGTAGAAAACTTGCATCTTGCCCTAATGGTAGCTGAGCATTCTAGTCTCTTGCCAAAGCTATTGGCCGCAACTTTTGCCCATCTCTGTCCAAACCAGATGGTTCTGTTGTCACTTCAGCCAAGGATAAAGCTGACCTGCTAGCATCCCATTTTTCTTCCAGTTCATGTATTCATTATCTTGGCAAAACACCTCCCACCATTCCCAACACACTCCATTCAATGCCTCCTGTGGTCTTCAGTCAAAAGGATATCAGAAGAATTTTGATGAATCTTGATGCTAAGAAAGCTCCAGGTCCTGATGGTATTTCTCCACTTGTTCTCAAAACCTGTGCTCCTGAACTTACTCCTATTCTTTGCCGCCTTTTTTCACTTTCTTATTCCAAAGGTGTTTTTCCTTCTGCTTGGAAATTTGCTCATATCCAGCCAGTTCCTATAAAGGGTGACAAATCCCTCCCATCCAATTATCGTCCCATTGCAATTACTTCCTCTTTCTAAAGTAATGGAGAAATCAATTAACCGCTAACTCTTAAACTACCTAGAAACCTTCCGTCTGATCAACGATCGCCAGTATGGTTTCCGTCAGTGTCGATCCACTGGTGATATTCTGGCTTATGTTACCCATTTATGGACTAATTCAATGGAAAGGTTCGGTGAAACACAAGTAGTTGCTCTTGACATCTCAAAGGCTTTTGATCGTGTTTGGCATAAAGGTCTTCTAAACAAGCTTCCATCTTATGGTTTGCCAACTGTTTGTAGTAATTGGTTATCCAGTTTTCTCTCTGATCGCTCACTGAGGGTGATGGTAGATGGCTCACTCTCTTCTAACTTCTCCACTTATGCCGGTGTCCCCCAAGGTTCAGTTCTTTCCCCCACTCTTTTCCTCTTGTATATTAATGACCTTCTTCCTTTGACTAGAAATCCTATCCATAGTTTTGCCGATGATAACACATTGCATTCCACTTTCCATTTTGAGAAACCTTGTCCTGCTCAATCAGCTTCAACTTCTCGAAAATCTGCTACCAATTCCTTAAATGCCTATCTTCAGGTAATTCTCCAGTGGGGCAAAGACAACTTAGTTGATTTCAACCCTTCTAAAACTCAGTCTTGTCTTATAACTCGCAAAAAGGATTCTTCTGCACCTATGCTTATCTTTAGTGACACTCCGATTTCTAGGCAAAATGATATATCTCTTTTGGGGATTACCCTGACTTCAAATCTCTCTTGGCACAAGCACATTACAAATATTGCTTCCTCTGCATCTAAAAAACTTGGTTTTCTCTTTCGCTCTCAGCATTACTTTTCTTCCAAACAGCTGCTCACTCTGTATAAATCGCAAATCCACCCTGCCATGGAATATTGTTCCCACATCCGGGGTGGTGCCCCCAAAACCTCTCTCAGGCTTCTTGATTCCATTCAGAAGAGGGCAGTTAGGTTAATTAATGATTCATCTCTAACAGAGTCTCTCCACTCGCTTTCTCATAGACGCACTGTTTCTGCTGCATGCCTCTTCTACAGATACTTCCATGGGCACTGTTCTTCTGAATTGGCTTCTATAATTCCCGCTCTCTCTTTCAAAACAGTCCAAACACGTGCTGCCACCAGCCAACATCCATTTACTGTCCAACTTCAAACCCACAGAACCAACTTTTCATCTTCCTCATTTATTCATTCAACTGCTGTTTTCTGGAACCACCTTCCTTCATACATATTTCCTTAAAATTATAATCTACAGAAGTTCAAGTCCAATGTCAACAAATATCTTCTTTCGTCTACTCAACCTCCAACCCAAGCATGGTACTAAGTACTATAGGTTCTAATACCTCTCTTGTTTGGGATTCACATAAAAAAAAAGAAAAAAAACTCAGCCTACTACACCTCAATACAAAAGGAAAAACCCAGACCAAATGCTGCCCTGTGGTGGTGGTGTCCAGAGTTGCATTTCCTCCAGTGAAGGGTCCAGAGAGTAAGGAAAAACTTCCAGTTGGCACATGCCACTTGGCCAAAGACTGAGGTCAATGCCCTGAAAGAGACATACAGATCTCTCAGGAATGAGTACACCTTAATTAGATCCAGAAAAATGGATACTTGGCAAGAACTAGTTGTTTGGACAATTGGTAATGCTGACCCTTGGGGAGTTGCGTGCTGAATTGTCACAAACAACCTCCCAGGGAGCAAAGTGATAAATGCAACTATTACTACAGATGGTGTCCAAATGCTTTTTTTTAATAATAGGAGGATACAATAAATAACATTTTAAATGCCTATTCCCTACTGAACAGTAATCTGAGCCATCAACAGTTATAAATCTGCAGAGAAAATAAGAATTACAGTAGTGAAGGAAAATAGAATCTGCTTCTTCCAGATGGGGATATACACTGCACTTGATCCCATTAAGAATAATAAATGCCAGTAGTTGAAATACTTCAATTTTTCAACTACTGGCTTGCTTGAGGTATCTTTCCCACTCCCATACTTTTTGCTTGGTGGGGCCCTACCACCCTAATTCTGTGTCTGCATCTTAAGTTTCTTCTGCTCTATCCCCTTGTTCTTTTATTTCCTACATCCACTTCCTATCCTTTCCCCTTCTGTCCCAACTCATACTTACTCTCACCCCCATGATCCCTCTCAATTTTTTCCCCTTCATTTTCCTTCCATTTCCTCCTGCTCGTTAATTTTTTCCCCTATCTGGACAACCTCCCTGGCAAGTTCAGGTGGCATGCAGGGTTCACCCCCCCATCACACCAGAGTACTCACACATCTACGTATCTATTTCCCCTGGCCTGAGGTAGTGATGGGCAACAGGGATGCCTTGGTTTCCAAGTGCCCCACAGCTAAGAGGCCAGATGAACACAACACAACACAACCCAACCCAACCCAACACTGCACAAATCCTACACTTACACAAGTTGGCCTTCACAGTGAACTGTATGTGTATGCATCACAAAGATACTATGCAGAGTTGGAGGAAGTGGTGGGGAAAGATTCTCGGTGCCAACAGATAATTAACAGTATTTCACTATCAGGAAACATTTCTGAACAACATGCTTGCACAATCGGCACAACTCAGAAGAACATTATGTTGTATGACAGATGCATATAAACTTTCGGCACATACGACATCGCTTAAAAATGCAACATCCATATTCTGTATATGCATTGCACTCATCGTTATGCTTATTCATTAGCAAGTATCTGATTATATTGTGTTTTCTGCAGCTTTATATTATTTCAGCATCACAGCTTGGGTGGTTAATCTGTCTTGGTTCATTCTACCAAATTAGTGACAAACTGTGTGGGAAGTCATGTTTCTTTGTTACAATTCCACACTTTAATAATAACTTAAAAAATTAATTTTATTTTAAAATTTCTGAATTGAATTTAACACAACATTGTCTTACAGCCTTAACTTCATTTCACTAAAGTGACACACGGTGAGTCAAGATTTTCGAACATGACTGTAATAATCTGCAACTAACATTCAAGCAGGTCTATTTTAATGTAAGACCAGATAACCAAATTTAACTCCCAGTTGAATGAATCTTTCTAATGTCTGATTTTTACAATTTTTGTTAGTATCTAAATATTTGGGAATTACTGCAAAAATTCCCTGAATTTAACATTTTTTAAATTAAAAATGTTAATTACAGGCTGTACTGTAATAATGGACTTTTACTGTAATTTACATCACGATACTGAACCTCATTTATAATAATCATAGTAAATTGCATCAATAAACAGACATTTCTTCAAAGTAAATTAACATTTTTTTGAGGAGAGCAAAGGAAGAAAGGTTATTTTAACCTGATAAAATACTTACCATAATATAAGGATCTTCCACAAGTGGATAGAAAAAGTCTGTTGTTTGGACCAGTGAGAGACCTCCATGTCTTAGGGGAGTAACACTACAATCCATACCAATACCTACAAATATCACAAGAGTTATTTCACTGTTCACAACATTTCTTCCCTTCACTTCCTTGTCGCATAATGAAGAGAACAAGAAGTCAGTATTTCAAAATACGATGTCAGTTTTTACTTCATATCATATGAAAAATGAAACTATATAATATGCATGGAATAAAAGGGTTAATTTGCCTACAGTTTAATCAATATCATGGGTAAATATGTATATACAAAAGTAAAAATTATCAGTGACATTACATGGTCAAGGATACAATGTGTTCACTGAAATTTTACAATTAAATTGATACTGCCCCAGTACATACACACAACACAAATTGGCTATACTGAAATAACACTAAAATCTGGTTAATCAGGTCTACTAAACCTGCAAGCTGGCACACAGCTAAAATTCATGCTACCAGGGTGACGCAAAAGTTCTTTCCCATAAATGTAAGGTTTCTTTGTTGATAACATTGCTAATGTTGATTTTTATACATGCTTGATATTATTATAAAACATGTTTCCAACTTATAATCTAATGCATTATTTGTTATTTTGCTTTCATTTAGGTTTAACAATAGTGAAGAGATTGTGTGACAACAAAATTGCAATTAAAGTACTTCTACATATTTTCCAGAAAAAGGGCTCTAGTGCAAGGTGGCTGCTGAACAAATTTGTGAAGTTGAAGGCAGAGGTGTGGTCAACGTTATCAAACTGGTTTAAACAGTCCAGTAATGGAGACACAAGCCTCATTGATAAACCTTGCTCAGGATGACCACCTGTTATGGACAACAAGGCTATATATGCCATGCTGGAGGAGCAGCTGCATTCCAGTACCAGTAAATTGTCAGCTGCACTTGTCTCTTTCAAAGATACAATCAATTGCACAAGCTTGGCTTTGTCAGTAAATGACCTCAACAAAATCCACACAAATTGACTGAAGCACTGGCCCAGTGATAACTTGATACCTGCAAACAACTGCTGGAATCCCCTTGACAACCAGTTCTGGAAATGGATTGTAACCTATGATGAGAATTTGATGTTTCTGCATAATCCTGACAAGAAGGCAATGGGTAGCCTGCAATAAAGGCCTCAACCAGTGGTTTGACAAGATTGCTTCGCACACAAGATGTGTGTTAGGTGAAACTTAGAGGGTGTTCTGCACTTCAAACTTGTTCCAGACAGTCATTTTTGTGGATGTTGAACTGTACTCTCAACAAATGGAACTGCATACATGAATACACACTCCTCCAACATTTAGCCTGGATCAGTCGAGCTCACTGAGAACAATTGATTCTGGCTCTGTGAGAAATCAGATGACAGAGCATACATCCCAGACACTATATTATCCAACTACAGTTCCAGTCGATGGCTGCATTCCTACGTGGACAGTGG
This sequence comes from Mastigoproctus giganteus, assembly GCF_048544385.1. NCBI lineage: Eukaryota > Metazoa > Arthropoda > Arachnida > Uropygi > Thelyphonidae > Mastigoproctus > Mastigoproctus giganteus. The sequence goes on from NC_143576.1 coordinate 254,873,458, forward strand.
TTTGAGACATTTGATGAAGAAGCCTGTACATCTTTTGCCTCCAAATCCAAGGATTGTTACCACAGTCAAATTCAAATACTTGCAGACAGATGGATCAAAGTCACTGAAAATTGCCTGTATTTTGCAGATTAATTTCTCCTACTAATATTTTTATTTATGATCAAATAAACGAAATGTATTAAAATAGCGTAGCTTGATTTTCAGCACTCACTCCTGAAATGTGATGTGATTATAGAAGACACATGGTTAACGTGAATAAGAACCTTATTTGTAAATAATCATAGCTATAAACGAGATTGCAATTTGGAATTTCATTAAGGATTTAAAATAATTAATTAAAACCATTAAAATATGCGTGAGAAGGAGGGAATGCACATTCCATTTCAAGGTTGCCAATTAAAATCATTAAGATGGGAACAGTTCTTGAATGGATTAATATTAATAGACAAGCTAATAGTTGCGCACAGTCAACTTTTGATTTCGTCCACATTTAGCACTGTGTGAAGAGAAAATGAAGAGGTTGATTGGGATTTGTGTTTAGTACATTAAATGACATATGCTGCCGAAACCATTCAATAACTAATTCATTTTGGAGAATTTTGTGATTAATAGACTAATTTAATTATTGTGATAGTTGAATCTTTTAGTGGATTATGATTGTAGGAATGGAGATGTTGTGTTAACTCTGTATTAGAGATTTTAGAAGTACCAAATTTTGCCATAGTGCTCCCAATGTAACAGGCCTTACAGTCCGATTGGCTTCGAATTAAATTATGATATCATTGTAATCCTGCGTGGTGCATTTGTGTGTTGTTCTATATGAATTAAATTTGGAGCCTAATTTATTGTATGATGAAAAAATTATGGTTATGTTTGTAAAAATCTGTCGGAGTTGTTTCGCGTAGTCTGTAGCGAGGACAATTTGGGTTCCTTGTTCTTTATCATGATGATTGTTGCGATGATGTGGGTTATTAATTCTGCTTTAAACTCTGGAAATGGTCGCTTTTATTAACTGTAATGGATATTTTCTAGCTATGAATTTTTCCTAAGGTTAAAGTACTTTTTTTTTTCTTTTTTTTTTATGAGAACCCCAAACACGAGAGGTATTATAACTTATAGTACTTAGTACCGTGCTTGGGTTGGAGATTGAGAAGACGAAAGAAGATATACTTCAACCTTTTTTCCCTCTAACATCAAATTATATATGAGGTATGGGGACAACATACTTTTAATAGGTAATAAGGATTTCATCGATACACTACTCAATACATTTAACACAATACATGAAAGACTTAAATTCACCCTTGAAAAGGAAACAGATAATACATTTTTTAAACCTTACTATTCATAAAGTTGGTACAAGGTACCAAGATTTATAGGAAGAAAACACATACAGGTAAATTTTTACATTTTTATTCACATCATCCTTTATACATTAAAGAAGCAGTTCTTTTTAACAAAATTCACAATGCCATTAAATATAGGTATACACAAGATGATTTATCTATAAAACTAAAATACCTTAGGAAAAATTCATAGCTAGAAAATATCCATTACAGTTAATAAAAGAGACCATTTCCAGAGTTGAAAACAGAATTAATAACCCACATCATCGCAACAATTATCACGATAAACAACAAGGAACCCAAGTTGTCCTCCCTTATCACAGACAATGCACGAAACAACTCTGACGGATTTTTACAAACACAAACATAATTTTTTCATCGTACAATAAATTAGGCTCCAAATTTAATTCAAATAGAACAACACACAAATACACCAATATCATATATTTAATTCTATGCCAATCGAACCATAAAGCCTGTTACATTGGGAGCACTACGACAAAATTTGGTACTTCTAAAATCTCTAATACACGTGCATATTACCATTTTAATAGTTTTAAATCTAACCTATCTAATACAGAGTTAACACAATATGTCCGTTCCTACAATCATAACCCAATAATAGATTCTGCTATCACAATAATTAAATTAAATTATCACAATTAAATTTAATTACATCACAAAATTCTCCAAAATGAAGCACTAGTTATTGAATGGTTTCGGCAACATACATCATTTAACGTACTAAACAAAACTCCCAATCAACCGTTTCCCCTATTTGGAATTTAACACACACAACGTTTCCACGTGCTCTGAATTGCATTTCGGAAATTGACTTTTCTTCTTATTAAACCATTTGCGTTTTCTCTTCACACAATGCTAACTGAGGACATAAATCGAAAGTTGCTCATGAAAAACTATTAGCTTGTTTATTAATCCAGTCAGAACTACTCCAATCTTAATGATTTAGCATTAGCATTAGCATTAGTAGAGGCATTTGATGCAAGAAAGCAAGCTTATGCAGCATCATGCCAAAAAAAAAAAAAAAAAAAGTAACATAAATAAATAAAAATAACCACTTCCACTTCACCCCTCTGTTCGTTCGAAATACCTGTCCAGCTGAGCCTTAAACTTATTTAGGCTATCAACTTCCACGACAAGGGATGGAAGTCTGTTCCACCCACCAACCACCCGCTGGCTAAAGGCAAATTTCCGCACATCTATCCTACATCTGTCTTTCCTCAATTTGAATTTATGCCCTCTCAGGTGATTTTTCTGAGCTAGAGGAAGAATCCCATCAGCATTGAGCATGCTCAAACCATTCAAGGCTTTGTACACCTCTATCAGATCACCCCGCTGGTGCCTAGTTTCCAGACACTGTAATTTGCAAAACTTAAGCCTTTCTTCGTAAGAGAACCCCTTTGTCCCATTCACCAATCTAGTTGCCCTTCTCTGTACTCGTTCCAGCAGCTCTACATCCTTCCTGAAATGAGGCCTCCAGGCCTGTATACAGTACTCTAGGTGTGGCCTGACCATTGCCTTATACAAGGGAATAATCACCTCCTTATCCCTGCTAGAAAAATTCCTATATATCATTGACAATACACCATGAGCTACTCTTGCAGCTCGTCTGCACTGCTCAGAGAACTTCATATCTGCCTGCACCACCACCCCCAGGTCCCTTTCATTCTCTACCACTGTCAGTGTAGTACCACAGAGTTGATACGTTGCTCTGGGGTTGCTGTTTCCCATATGTAGTACTTTACATTTGTCAATGTTAAACTTCATTTGCCACCTCGAAGCCCATCTGCTCAACCTTTCCAAATCCTGTTGCAGCAGCATAGTGTCAGTAGTGTCCTTGACAACCCTGCCAACCTTCGTATCGTCTGCAAACTTGGACATTAAGCCTGATATACCATCATCAATATCATTTATAAATACAGAAAACAATAAAGGCCCCAATACTGAACCCTGAGGGACTCCACTAATAACATTAGTCCACGATGAGCAGTGTCCATTGATTACCACTCTCTGTCTTCTCCCCCTCAACCACCCCTTTATCCATAGCAGCAACTTGCCTCCAATGCCACACTGCTCCAATTTGTGCAGCAGTCTTCCATGTGCAACAGTATCAAAAGCCTTTCTAAGATCCAAGTATATAATATCAAAGTTATTCCCTGCATCCAGTTCTTTTGTGACTGCATCATAGTATCCAATCAAATTGGTCAGGCAAGACTTCCCCTTAACAAAACCATGCTGTGTCCTAGCTATAACTGAAGTCTTGTCTAGATGATCCTGCAGTGCTTCTTTCACCAGTGCCTCCATTAATTTTCCGGGAACAGAAGTTAAACTCACAGGTCTATAATTACTTGTGTCAGCCTTTGATCCCCCTTTGTGAATTGGGGTCACATTTGCACATCTCCAGTCAATGGGTACCTCCCCTGAGTCCAAGGAAGCTCTCATAATTATGGCTAAGGGTTTGCTTACCTCCTTTGCTGCCTCCTTTAATATAACTGGATAGATCCCATCCACCCCAGGTGCCTTTCTTGTGTTTATCTTCAACAATTTCTCCTCCACTTTGCTGTCAGTTATTACAAGATTCTCTAGCTTACTGCTAGAGTTGAATACACCTCTGGCATTCCCCTCGCTGAATAACTCCTCATGTGTGAATGTCGATGCAAAATATTCATTTAGTTTGTTAGCTACCCGAGCAGGGTCATCAACAGTTGACCCATCGATCTCAAGTGGACCAATCTGATTCATCCCCTTCCTTCTAGAGTTTACATAAGTAAAGAACTCTTTGCTGTTTTTCTTCGCATCCCTTGCCAAGGATCTCTCGTAATCTGCCTTCGCCTGCCTAACCTCCTTTGTAACTTGGTTACAGATCAACTTGTATCTATCATAGGCGTCCGTGTCACGTGTTAATTTGTATGTATCCCATGCATTTTTCTTCTCTGCCATATGCCTCATTAGTTCATCTGACAACCATTTAGGCCTAAACCTTGAACAATATTTCTTAGTTGGTATGTAAAGCCTAGTAGCTTCCACGATACGTTCTTTGAATGCTTCCCATTTTGAATTTGCTGTTGGCAGTATCATCAGTTGATCCCACTGTATAGAATTTAAATACTGTCTCAGTCCATTGTAGTCGCCTTTACGAAAGCAATACCCCTTCCCTTTACCCCTAATGGTAGTTACCTCTTTGAGTAACTCCCACTTCAGCACACTGTGATCACTGCCACCAAGTGGTTCATTTATCTGCAGATTCTTAATGCATGAAGAATCACTACTGATAATCAAATCAAGAGTATTACTCCCTCTAGTTGCCTCCCGAACATGCTGATGTAGAAAACAATCATCCAATAAATCCACAAAAGCCTTGCTACTGTGTGAGTGACCAGCCCCCAAATTCCAGTCAATATCTGGGAAATTAAAATCCCCCATTATAAGACTCTCTGATTTACTGGCCCACTCTATTTCTCCGAACAGTTTCTTATTATACTCATCAGAGTCATTAGGCCTATAGCACACTCCTACTCTCAATTTTGATCTCCCAATGCTTATGTCACACCAAACTGACTCGACACTGCACTGTCCAGCGATGTCGACTGGCTTCACTTCCTTGGATTTTATGTGTTTTTTAACTAATAGCATAACCCCTCCTCCCTTCTTATCCTGTCTATCCTTTCTGTAGACATTGTACTCCCCAAATTCCAGTTCTGCATTTCTTATATCTGTGTGACACCACGTCTCTGAAATCCCCACAATATCTGCCTTTGATGTTTTGAGCAATACCTCAAATTCATCAAATTTATTTACTAAATTTGATGACTAAATTTGACTAAATTTTAGTTGACAACCATGAAATGGAATGTACATTCCCTCCTTGTGCATATTTTAATGGTTTTAATTAATTATTTTAAATCCTTAATGACATTCCAAATTGCAATCACATTTATAGCTATGATTATGTACAAATAAGGTTCTTATTCACATTAACCATGTGTCTTCTATAATCACATCACATCCAAGCAGATCATTCAAGAGGTGAGTGTTGAAAATTAAGCTACGCTATCTTAATACATTAATAATTATACCACAGCACATAAGGAAGTTCCTAAAACTTGCGATTAATTGATCAAATAAACATAATATTGTAGGAAAGAACTTTTGAGACCCACGTATTTGGCACATGTGAGTCCTCTATAATACAAGGAAATGAATAAAGGCAATAAATGATTTAGAATTGGGCACTTATCTTGACAGTATAGTGGACATAATGAAAAAATAAAATTTTAACTAATTCATTTTTTTTTATAAATTAATATAAAACCAGGATTAAAAATCATCACAAAAGCTAGTAACTAATTTCATACTTGTATAAGTACACATAGATATCGTGTGGAATATCTTTTAAGCATATGGCAAATATAGATCTAAAAGTTTTAAAATAAATTTTAACATTTATTTTATTCAATATAATTTAAATAATTACAAATAATTTGGGTGAGATTTGCTTCTGAAACTTTCCCCGCACTTAACTGAATTTTTGCACTTTAAGTGCAAAAAAAATACGTGAATCGGATTGCAAATAAAAGCCAGCAATAAAGCTATAATTGAAATCATTATCATATGCTGATGTAATTATAATGGTTTACTATTTTAGTATTAGTAGTGGCAAATGATGCAAGAAAGCAAGCTTATACCATTAAGAAAATATAGCACAAGCAGGATGACAAAAATGGATGAATATGAGAACACTGGGAGAAAAGAATGGGGGCAAGGTGTTTTTCATGTATGAGAATACAAAGAAAACAAATCAAATTGCACCCTTGTATAGTGGGTGGGGGAAAGTATTAGATAACCAAGCTAATGTTGCTTTTGAATTTAATAAGTAATCTACATCAGTCTTTACTGACAAAAGATCATTCATTCTGAGGAGTGAAGCTAGAACATATGAAATTAGTGATTTTGAAATTACAGGTGACCACTTATTAGAAACTTGAGCATAAAAGAAAAATATGGCTCTTGGAGTTGATGGCACATACCTAGTAATTTTTGAGGAAGGCAGCCAGAGAGTGCAATGAACCACTGAGGTTACTTATGAAGGCATCATTAAACTCAGGAGAGATTGCTTTTTATTGGAGAAGTGCAATGTATCTCCAATACACAAAGATGATTAGTTCAGTGAGTAACTACAGACCAGTTAGTCTGATTTTGGTGGGAGAGAAAATCTTGGAGGCAATGTTTAAAAGCACAATCTAGGAACATTTAGATAGAAATGGAATTCTGAAGGAGACACAACATGGTGGTTTTGGTAAGGGAAAATAATGTTCAATTAACCTGGTGAGCTATTTTGAAATAGTTATTCATGAGCTGGCTGTAGGGAACAATTTAAGCATAGTTTATTTGTATTTTAGCAAGGCACTTGAATCAGTCTTTCATGAGGATTATAAGCTGGGCTGCGGGGCAGAATGTTACGATTAATGGATATTCTTCAGATTGATGTAACGTCAGAAGTGGGATCCCCAAAGGATCCTTGGACTATTTTTTTATTTATTTATTTAAAAAAAAAATCATTGAAGAGAGAAGGAGGGGTGAAGTTAAAATTTACCGACAATGTAAAGATTGGGATTCATTAAAGATCAGTGCCAAGCAGCACTCCTTCAAGATCACTCGAAGAGGCTCTAACAACAGTCAGAAAAATGTTAGCTGTGTTTTTAAGGTAGCAAAATGCAAGAACTTACACTTGTGGAACTGCAACGGCAAAATTACTTATACACTTGGTGAGATTGAATTAAATACAGCAGAGGAAGAAGGGGATCTGCGACTTATAAGACAGATATCAAGTTCTCTGATGGTGTCCTACCAATGATTTCTCAAACAAATTATATTTTCTCTTATCTACTTTTTTTCTTTTTTTTTGTTGGTGCAGCAAAAGCCTATTGCTTCCTTCCACTGCATAGATGTGTAAAACTTTGCTTTCAGCCATAGGGTAATTGACTGTTGGAACAGACTACTGTTTGGTGTTGTGAACGTGGGTACCTTGAATAAATTTGAGGAAGAATTAAGAGGGAAGGGACAGAAAGATGAGGTGGGTAGTTTTCTTTTTTTTGGATGATTCTGTATAAGCTTGCTTCCTTCTAATAATATGCCAGTACTACTACTAATAATAATTTAAGCAATGGCCTCTCTGACTATTTATTGAAGATATCAGTTATGTCAGAATTATGATTGAAACCTGTTGAGTTGCAATGGAAACAATGCAATTACTTGGAGCTTTTTATTGAGTCATTTTTAATAAAGTGATCAGATTTTTAGTATTCCAATGCAGGACATCAATTTTACATTTTTTTTTTCACGTATATTTGTTTTATTTTACAGAAATATGTTTATATTATACATGTATTTCTGTGAAATAATAATAGTCAGTTCTGCTATAACACAGTACACATGTTCCTAAAAATCTCTGTTATGGTATTTCACGCATTAAAAACAACAGTGCTTATGGGAAAAAAAGAGATAAGGAGCAGAGCACTCAAAAAAAATTAATAATAATAAAAAATTCAGTCTGGTAAGTAAAACATAAAAAAAAATTAGAAACCCAATAAAATTGCTAACAGGTTTAAACATCTTAAATTTCTAATAAACAAATAAATATTACAGTAAATATAATTGACAAGATATGAAGTTTGATATTTCTGTACACTGACATTTTTTTTTATTGTAAAATTTAAAACAGTAAAAAGGGATAAGCAATCAATAACGGTGAAGATGGGATGCACAAGTTGCACAAATGAGATATGGAGTAACAAGTTTACGAAGCTTGAAAAATAAGAATGAAGAGAAGATTCTGAAAATTTATTTCATGTTTTTTTATGAGTGAAGATTTCATGGAAGGGGAAACACATTTCGCCATAACATAAAAACCCACAGAATTCCAGCTATCAGTATTATCGCAAATAGAATAAGATAAAGTTTACTACCTGTTTATAATTAACTGCACTAACTGAAAAGCCCAATAAACCAGGAACTGCAAACCGTTTTTTGGTAGTGACCTCTAGAAATGTGCTCCTCTGCTCACGAAATTTCTGTTCGAACAGAAAAATGTGAGCTCCTTAAAACATGAGTGGGCCTACAACATCATGTGCTGTCTTTGTGAATACAGCAAGTAACAACAGTGTGTCTCCAACCAATACAACTACAGTAAATGGGAAACACAGCTCTCACACATTTGACATATTTTAAGCTTCGTAAACTTGTATTGTATGTATTGCTGTGCAGGTCGCTACATTCAGCTTGGTGCCGGGTTTTGCATTCAATTGGTGTTGCTCACAGACGAAATCATGCATGAGCGAACACAAAAATCGAGTTATACTCTCATTGTTCCGTAATATCAATCACATCGGAGCAAATTTGTATTGCAAAAATGTGAGTTATAGCAGAACTGACTGGATATACTTCTTTTAACAATAAAAACAACAGAAATTAAATATATTTTTATGTGGAGTGAAATTTTCTTAATAATTCAAACTTAAATGAAGCAATATTACATACAAATATTGCTTCCTCTGCATCTAAAAATAAATTGGTTTTCTCTTTTTCACTTGCCATTACTTTCTTCCAAATTGGTGTTGACTCTGCAGAAATCGCAAATCCGACCTACCATGGAATATTGTTCCCATATCTATGGCAGTGCTCCCAAAACCTCTCTCAGGCTTCTAGATTCCATTCAAAAGAGGGCAATTAGGTTAATTAATGTCTCATCTCAAAAAAAAAACAAAAAAATTATGATATTAGAGTCACCCGTATATCTACCCATATATTTATTGTGTCTGAGACAGACTAACTCAGCCACGGAGTGAAAAAAGCCTGTTAAAATTCCTTGAGTTATCAATGGGATTCGAACACTGGCCTTTATCACCAGGTGCGGGGTGGGGTGGGGTAATGATACCACTGTGCTACCCTCGCAACAGTCTCATCTCTAACGAAGTGTCTCCGCTCTGTCTCAGACCTTTCTATAGATACCTCCATGGGCACTGATCTTCTAAATTGGCTTCTACAATTCCCACTCTCTCTTTCAAAGCAATCCGAACGCATGCCGCAACCAGTCAACATCCTTTTACTGTCCAGCTTCAAACTCGCAGAACCAACTTTTCTCCTTCCTCATTTATTCATTCAATTTCCAATTTCTGGAACAACCTTCCTTCTTATGTATTTCCTGAAAATTACAATCAATAGAAGTTCAAGTCTAATGTCAACCAGTATCTTCTTTAAACTTTTCAACCTTCAACCCATGCAAGGTATACTGTAGGTTCTAAAATAAAATAAATAAATCTGTCAACTACTGCGTGCCGGGCACTGAGAATGAAGGGTCTGTAGTCACGAATGGTCATTAGTGTAGTATCTCAAATAGAGAGCTTTATGGTAAATGAAAAAAAAAAAAAAAAAGTTTCTAGTATCCTGGCTTAACCTAAAACTGAGGAACTAACAAAAACATTGTCTATTTGAATCGTTCCAGTTGTTGTGAATGACAAAGGTGAGAGAAGCAACTCTGCCTTCTTCCTGGAGAAGCGATTAAAGTCTTAGGGGAGAAGCGACTGGCAGATGAGGGCCGTGCAAGACTCCGCGCAGGCACCTCCCCACCACCACCACCACATCAACACTGGCCCTCTGAGTACCTCCTTGATGGGACAACTCCAGCTTTGAAAATTATTAAAAAATACTTCTCGTTGCAAAATTTATAAATGACCTTTGTAGAATTATTAACTATTTAGCAACCTTTTTGTTGCCAAAAGGAGAGTTATTTAGTACAAATAAGTGCACTATCAAAGTGCAATAAAAAATTGCTTTTTTTCAATTTTAACACAAAAAGTTTGTTTGTTTATTTGTTATTTGGTTTTTAGAAGCATTAGCAACTAAGGCCATATTGCTCCGGGATATGCTGTGGTCATTCCTTGACCTTTCCGCATCCTCCGTATTTGGTGGTGACAGGCTCGAACCCCGGTCTAATCAAGAAGCGTGTACTACGCACTGCTGCTCCTTCCCACCTGGCTACGGAGGTGCCAACACAAAAAGTAAATTACAGATTTCAATCGGAATAGTTTTTCCTTGATAAACTATCAAATAACCCACAGCTAGTGTAATTTTTAACTCCATTAGCGACACAAATAGAGAAGAGGAGAGGGGGACAAAAATTACTCACATTTTCCTGTCTGGCACCACCATTTTTAATTTTAAACCTACTCGCTGAGCTCTTTTCCAATGGTGTATAATAAGCTATAGGTTGTCGACAACACTTTTGTCCCCTCTCACATTTACCCCCCCCCATTTCTCAGACAACTTTTTGTCAACAACGATCAATGTGGCGTTATGTTGGCCCACATGATGCACAAACCCATGCAAAATTTCAAGTCAATAGGCTGAGTAGTTCCAGGGAATACAATGCTGTGACAGATGGACGAACAGACAGACAACCGAATTACAGTCTAACTTCCCTATAACGAATTCGATAAATCCGGCAAAAAAATTCGTTACAGAGAATATCTTTTTTATTAGAAATTGTTATCTAATTAGAAAATGAAAAAGAATCTACATTTATTTTTAATGTATTTTATTTCAAAAACATACTTAGTTAAATTACGTTTACACAATTTTCGCCGGTAAATATCACAAATTAAAAAAATCTGTAATATTTGTTTGCACAGTACAATTAAAAAATTGTCTGATTCTCAAAGAAAGCCTCACATTTGTTCTGAGCATTAAAAACATTATCAGGAACATTTTCACAAAACTGTAGACCCATACAAACTGTTTTAAAAGCGCGAATCATTTTTTCGCGAGTCGGCTTTTCTACGGGTTTTTCTGATGCGTCTTCAGCGTCATCGTTAATTTCTTCGCGATCATGGACGCGTCTAACACTGTTCAGCAGTATTTGATCTTCATTTGGATGTTCTGCTGTAGTCAGATCTTGATCTACATAAACATAACTATCCATTGTTATTTCATTTTCGAAGTTTTTCAGTTGTGAAAGGGGCAGTTCATCTTGTTCGTCCAGTCATTGTTCGACATCTGTACTCAATGCAAATCACGCTTTCGAAAAACAATTTTGAATAGTGTATTCAGTGACATCTTTGTCCAAACTTTTGCCAGTTCAGAGATGCAATCTCTAAGGTTAATTGTAACCTCCAAGTTTCTATTTTCTGATAATGCATTGACAATCTTCATTATTATTCTCTTTCGATAATGAAATTTAAAATTTTTAATGCCTTGGTCCACTGGCTGGAGTTTTGACATTACATTTGGTGGTAAAAACAACAACTTCACATTTTTAAGTTTGGCAGGATGTGCTGGACAGTTGTCAGTTACCAACACGATTTTCCTTTTTTCTTTTGTTATATGCTTGTCTAGTTTTAACATCCATTCTACAAAAATATCACTTGTCATCCATGCTTTTTTATTAAAGGTGTAGTCAACTTCCAAAGATTTTGTGCCTCTAAAACATCTTGGGTTTTTTGATTTTCCGACAACTAAAAGTCTTAATTTTTCACTTCCTGTCATATTTGCTCTAACTAGCACAGTGATTCTTTCTTTGCTTTGTTTTCCGCCAAAACATTTATCCTTAAAAGCAAGTGTTCTATTCGGTAAACATTTAAAGAATAAACCCATTTCGTCAGCATTAGAAACATCCTTACGCTCATATTCTTCCAAAATCTTCTTTTAAGGTATTGTTCCTCCAACTGTTGCAATCTTCTTCGCACAGAATTGTGGAAAATAACATTTTCCACAATTCTGTGGCACTTCTTAAATTTATCTAACCACCCAGTGCTCACATTAAACTCTGTGTGTCCAAGGGACTGTGCAAATTTCAGAGCTTGTTGCTTAATTATTAGGCCCCGATATTGGGATATTCTTTCCACGTATCATTTGAACCTATTTTAGAACTGCTTTATCAACATCTTCGTATATACACAACTTAATTCGCTTCTTGTCTTCTTCAATTGCATTTAAAATTGATTCTCGATTTTTTTTAAAATCTTAGATAAACTGCTTGCAGATATGCCATATTTCTCTGCAACATCTTATTTCTTAAAACCCTGGTCAATAACATAACAATCTTTGCTTTATCATTAACTTAAACACTTTCTCTTTGACATTGTTTTCGCAATTGTAAAAATTACTGGACTGCAGCTCTTGCCGATACATACACCGGAAACTTCACTGCGCTGGCCGTATAGTGAATTGTTAGTACAGGTACCGCCTACTCAATGAAGTTCACTTGCCAATTCAACAGTATCACTCACTGTGAAGAAATATACGACTTTGTGAATTTATTTTATTCTGCTTTCATTCATATATACACGAAAGAAAATTTATGATTAACACATGCTGTATGTTACTTTTCAGGGAAAAAAAAAAAAAAAACAAGAGCATATAGCCTATGTGATTGATGACGAACGAAAAAAAAAAAATTCATATAAACCATCTACTGGGGGTCCAGTTAGACGAGAATGGACATATCATATAATAATTGACATGATGGTCACGTGGTACAGTTGAGGTGAGAAGCGAATGTCACTCGGTAGGCGTTACTAAAAACCGACTATGGTAGCATTCTATGTATTGCCGCTGCAGCATGCTAAAGGTTTACCGCAGCGAATTTTGCTTTCCCCTGAGCCAACATCAACTTACAAATCTACCCTATTTATTGTAAAGTTTACGACCACTTTTAAGAAAACCCATTTGGTTTAATAACTGTAACAAAAATGAAACAAAGATCCTCCTACGGGCGTCAATGGCCACAAGTGTTCACTAAAAGGATGATTATTTAATTCCAGATGCTAATGCAAAATTTCGGAGGGAAGGAGGCAGTATATTTGAGTGGCTGTTTAGCAGTAAATGCTTGAAAATCTTCAAAAATGCTTTTACTAATTTTTGTAAAAATTCTTATACAGAGACTAACACTTCGTTATATGGGGTTAATTTTACATGTAATTTCGTTTCAAGGTGCAATGTTTTACGAAAAAATTCGTAATACAGTAATACCCCGACTTACGCTACCCCGACTTACGCGAACTCGGAGTTACGCGGTTCTTGATTTTTTCGTTTGGCAACGCTGCCGCCCACTATCTTCAAGGTCGTTTTTCATATGTTATCGATATACGGTGCGACGGCGGAGAATGAGAGCGAAAGATGAACAAAATTCAACTTTGTTGCTTTTATGTTTTTTATATCAGTGAAAGGGAAACTCATTTCACCATAATAACGTAAAAACCAACACCATTCCAGCTATCGATATAATCGCAAATGAAATTAGATCGAGTTTACTACCAGTTTATAACAGATTTCACTAGCAGAAACGCAACTGGATTTTTATTGTTTTATGGTAGTAACCCCTAGAAATGAGAGGTGTTAATAGCGTATCTCTGCCTTTATGGTGTTGTTTATTCAGTTGCTACATGCGCGCAGCTTTGTTTATGCGTATCAAGCGTGCCTCCTCGTTTTGTAATTGTGCTTGATTCCCTAAAAATGAGTAAAATACTTAATTAAAAGGTGTGAAAAGGAAGCGTCCTGGTGAAGACACTGCAGATTCAGAGAGAAAAAGAAAAGCAATTATCGATAAACAGAGGCGGACTGGGTCAAAAATTCTTACCCGGGAAAATTTATAGTGGCCTCATACTATGGTTTATTGCCAAAGTCACACTGGCCCACCTTTCCCCAGTAAGGCTTATGGCCAGTCCGCCTCTGTCGATAGAGAAAAAATATGAAGTTGTGAAACGCTTTGAGCGAAATGAAAGACCATGTGATATTGCACGTGCTACAGGCCTAAATGAAGCAACGGCAAAAAGCACATGACAATTGCAAACTTGATAGGTTGAAAACTGAAAAGGGCTCAATTGTAAAGGGCTTAAAAATTTTAGAAAACATAGACTCCAACGAAGAACGCGTTATAGCTACAAAGCAAGGAATAAAAAAATTATTAGCTTGCTACGAAGAAATTCTGCGTGAAAAAAAGAACGCGCTGTGTCGTCAGACGAATTTGTTAGATTTTATGAAGCCATCGACATCGAAATAACTTTTTAACGTAAGTCATTTGTTTTTTTAATACATATTTTGTATTAATATGTATAAAGAACTGCAATTTTATTAATATTTTTCTTCTAAACTAGTGTTTTTGTTAGTTCTTGGTCCCAATTAAGCAAAATTTATATGTATTTATATGCAAAATTGTACCCCGACTTACGCGAATTCGACTTACGCGATTTTTGGTCGGACCCACCTATCGCGTAACTTCGGGGTATTACTGTATAGAGAAATTCGTTAAATAGAAGTTCGTAATAGAGAAGTTCCACTGTACATTATAAGGATCCTTCGTTAGATTTCGGACCCTAAAAAGTACCTGTACATAACAATGGTCCTTGAGAATCAAAAAATTTAGTATGGAAAACATAAACATTTATTTAACATGATATACTGTAAGATAGTAAACTAATTATAAGGAATTGTGGGAGATGTGGTTTCTTTGGCAGTTCTTTACTTTTTATTTAATTTGATTTTACTTTATTGATTATTATTAGTTATATTTTGTTGTTTACAATAATATGCCTATGTAAATCTAAGCAGACACCATTATATAATTTTTAGTGCAAACCCTCTGGAACACTTTTGAGAACCACTGGCTTAAGCATTTGTTGAGAATGCTATAATTGTAATAAATGAGTTAGAAAAATTAATTCTAGTCTAATATTAATTTATTTTTGGTCTTGATTTCATCTCAATATCACCATTTCAGTTTGAAATGCCTTAGTTTGATTAAAATTTTGGTGTGGGGGGTTAACAGGGGGGTGTAATGGAGATGCCCACCTGTTTGAAAGGAGGAACAAGGGAACTCCCCAGGAGAGGAGCCCATTCTGTTCCAGGGGTGGGAGTTAATAGTTGGCAGTGGGGTGATCCCCCCTGGGAAGGGAAAGAACCACCACCCCAGGTGGTAGGATTAAAAGACCATAAAGAAAGGAAGCACCTGTAGGGTGCTCTGTCCCACACTCAGCAAGGGTGAAGCCCTAATGTATAGTGTCAGCAAACACCAGGCAGGTTAAAAGGAGCTATGGCATGGATGACCCACATGTCCATCAGTCTGTCCAGTGAGGGGTAGGGGGGGGACACAATTTATTACATTCATTAAACTTTCATTCAGATTCAATTTTTTCTTACATTTTTTATTTAAAATATATTTTTTTAAATTAATTTTTTCCCCATGCATCCATTTCCTTTCACACACGAGGAGGGTATGCAATGGAGGTGTAGTGTGACATTAAGACTAAAGTAAAGATAAATTGAAATTATATAGACAAATACTTAATCTAATTAATGACATATAATCTTGTTAGTATAAATATAAAATAAAGACAAACATAAAAGTATAAAGTGTGTCCTTTCACACTGTCCAGAATTGTTTACACATTTAATGTCATTCCCATTCACCATAAACCAATCTCTCCCTTTCACCTCAATTTCTATCACTCAGAGTATCCATCCCTCATATTCAAAAGCATTTATTCCCACCATTCTGTCTACATTCTTGCACACAGACATCCTTTCATTTATTCAGTTTCTCTCATGTATTTCACACATTCCGTTTCTTTCTTCCAACACTATCCCCAGGCACCTCATCTTACTATCTTTATTCAGATGTGCAGCTGGGGCTGCACATCTCACTCATTAGGGAGGTATGCAGGGTATGTTGATATTATGTGTCAATAAGGCTGTAGTTAGTAAACAGAAACAGTGTTCTGCCCAAAAAATTTTGCCAGCCGTGTGGGGAAGTGTAATTCTTTGCAATATTATAAAATTCTATTTTAAATTTTAGCCAGGTGGTCGGTTAAATTCACCAGGCAGTGCACCCATTTGATAGGTCCTGGGGAGAACACTGATAAACATGAGAAATATAAATTTATACTAATTGTGTACTCCAACATGCAGTGAATGTGTTTTCTTTCACACAGGCAGCTATTCTCACTCGGTCATTCCCATAACCCTCAAATATTCCATTTTACCAAACTACCATTACTTCTAGGGCTAACACCCAATCTCATTTATTCAGCACCCAGCACATTCATTCTTGTTACCTTCTGCTTTCATCCAATCAGTTTCTCTCAATTCATACATTCATTTCTTTCTCTTTACATTGCACCCCCAGGCATCCCAACTTGCTACTACTTTTTGGCTGAGATGCCTCCCTGGCTGGGGGAATGAAGACGTAGACTTCTTCAGCTCCTGCAAACAGATAAGTTTGTGGAAATTTACTGTATTTTCGATTAATTAACATACTAAATTGTGTTTTACAAATAGATTAAATATGCTTAAAAGCGTTCATTACCTTATTTTTTTAAAAATTTAGCTAGTTATTTTGTAAGTTACAACTCGCTACTCATACCACCATTGTATCGGAGTTTTGACGAATATCATAGCACATAACCAGTAGTGCAAAAAGAATAGTAGGGTTTTAATTGCAATAAATAAGTAGAATGAAGGCTTTAATCACTTTTTGGGAATATATATTTTGTATTTAGCTAAGGATTTATACTAATTGAACTTAGTGATCATTACAGTACAGTGTAAGGTATAACATAAAACTAGAAAGCATAATACATATCATTGCATTGGCTTAGCATAGTATTATCAATTAAATTTATTAACCTTATTAATTTTCATTGCTAATTAAATTGTATTTAAACGGAAATCATGCCCCAGACTATAGCAGCAAAGCAGGGGGAGGAGTGATGTGGCTCAGGGGAGAACCGAAGGGGCGATTCTCCAATGCATCACAGCCTAAAAAAAATTTGCAACTTGTGAAATTTTTGCGAGCCTTTCTGGAAGAGAAAACAGGACACGACCTAGCCAAGAAGGATGTCTTTGTGTATCCTAGGTACAGAGTGTCAAGCAATTAGTTGTAAACTTAGCATTCTGATGGGTGCCTATGAGAATCTGGAAGAATAGGTTAGATGCCCTCGAAGGAATTAAAATGGGGGCATCAAACTCTCAGCTGCCCAACTCAATGCTTTGTTTGTTTGTTATTTGGTTTTTAGGAGCATTAGCAACTAAGGCCATACTGCTCTGGGATATGCGGTGGTCATTGCCTGACCTTTCCACATCCTCCGTATTTGGTGATGACAGGCTCGAACCCCAGTGTAATCAAGAAGCGTGTGCTACGCACTGCTGCTCCTTCCCACCTGGCTATGTAGATGCCCCCCCCCCAACTCAATGCCAGAGCTCACTCTTGTGCATCAGGCAACACAGTGGCAATCTTCAAGTCAGAATTGACTCTATTGTCAGGGAGACGGGAAATATATGGTGCAAAAACGATTAGTGGAATAGGACCAAGATATGTCTGCAAAAGACAAAAGTTGATGACGTAGAACAGATAACATCTTTTAAGGGTACAAAGGGTGATACTGTTGTACATGGTGGCTGGCACTAATGACATTAAGAGTAAGAGATCTGCAGATATACTTAACAAGTACAGGTCAATGTTGAAAAAAAGTCAGGAGTTAAGGTCAAATTTGAAATATCTGCAATTCTGCCCAGACACAATAGGAGGGAATATATGATGACAGCTTATCAATAAATTCGGCCCTGGAGAGACTGTGCATGGCTCTTAGGGTAGAATTCTTTTTAGCATGGTCTGTGCTTGTTAACAGGAGAGTCTGCTTCTACAGGGATGGGAAACACTTAAATAGACAGGGTGCAAGAATATTTGTGGATGCTATCAAGTCAGTGATAGGTGGGTCAGAAAACTGCTAGCTTGAGGGGGTGGCTTCACAGAATAACAGCAGATGCAAGGCAAAGCCAAAAGTGATTCTTGCACTGCTTCTATTGAAATGAACAGAAGCCTGGAAAGCAGGGTGCTGGTATTTCAAGGACTGCTGGAAGTCATGATGAACAAGTAAATACATGAGCTGTGTTAGGGTAACTAAGAGTAAGAACAGGTTCATGTATACTTGCATGTACACCAATTCAAGGAGAACAGTACATAAATTTGATGAATTTGAAGTGCTGGTCACGACATGAAAGGCAGATACTGTTAGGTATCAGATACAGATATTAGGAATGCAGAATTGGAATTTGGGGAGTACAATGTGTACAGAAAGGATAGCAAGGGAGGAGGAGGGGTTATGCTGTTAGTTAAGAAACATAAAATATAAGGAAGCACATCCAGTTGACATGGGTGGATAATGCAGTGTTCACTCAGTTTGGCGTGATATAAACACTGGAAAACCAAAATTGAGAGTAGGAGTGTGTTAGAGGCCTAATAATTCTGATGAGTGCAATGAAGAAATGTACAGAGAAATATATTGGGCCAGTAAATCAGAGTGTCTCATAATGGGAGATTTTAACTTCCTATATATTGACTGAAACCTGTGGGTTGGTCGCTTGCACACTAGCAAGACTTTTGTGGATTTATTGGATGATTGTTTTCTACAGCAGCATGTTCAAGAGGCAACCAGAGGAAGTAATACTCTTTATCTGATTATCAGCAGTGATTATTCATGCATTACGTATCTGCAGATAAACGAACTATTATGTGACAGTGATCACAGTGTACAGATTTACTCAGACTCAAAGGGAAGGGTTTTTTTTGCTTCCGTAAAGGTAACTACAGTGGTCTCAGAAAGTTTTTAAATTCTATAGAGTGACCAACTAATGATGTTACAACAGCAAATTCTAAATGAGAAGCAGTCAAGAAAGTAATCTTGGAAGCTACTATGCTTTTCATACCAACTAAGAAATACCATTCAGGGTTTAGGCCTAAATGGATGTCAGATGAACTAATAAGACTTGTGGCAGAGAAGAAAATTGCATGGGATGCATATAAATTATCAGTAGTCACAGAAGTCTATAGTAGTTATAAGCTAGTCTGCAATCAAGTCACAAAGGAGGATAGGCAAGTAAAGGCAGATTACAATAAATCTTTGGCTAAGGAAAACAGCAAAGACTTCTTTACTTATGTAAACTCTAGGAGATGAATCAGATTGGTCCATTAGATATCGATGGTACGATTGTTGATGATTTTGCTAAGGTAGCAACAATGAGTATTGTGCATCTACAATCAGACATGAGGGAGTAGAGGCCAGAAGCTTATCAAACTCTGACAGGGAGCTAAATGATTTTGTAAAAACCAGTGTTTTTTTTTTGGGATGGTACACAATGGTACCACATACCAGCGCCTTTATTGACAGTGACGTGTGACATTTGGATGCAGTGCACTTCGAAATTTGTAATATTCCATAAATTATTTTCACATGTTTACCTACTATTCAAATAAGCTTAAAATTATTTAGCTAAATTTGCATTTTTCACTGTCTATTGTTAAGATATTTTCTATATAAAACTGAAGAGCCATTTTTATAATTCTAAATTATTGTCGGTCATCTGTTTAACGAAGTCCTTTTATAGTGAATTATTTTGAATCCCCCCTGGAAGTAACATTTAAAATACTTGCCATTGAGCAAAAAAAATTTTAATATAGAGAACTGATTAGGAGAGAATTAACTCGGTACGCACTGTTCGCATTTCTGGCCTTCAGGCAATTAGTGCTGCTGTGTGAATTAAGAGAGCTAAAGGGATTACAATTCTGCAACTTAGTGGTACCTGGTAAAACCTATCCGACCAACCTGTCCCACATAAGGAGAAGTCACGCTGGTCAACAGTGAGCAGATCAAAAGGTATTCCCAATGGGCTCTGGTCCACCTTCTACTGCAGTGGTGTCCAAACTTTTCCCATACAGGGGCCATATTCAAAAAAATTCAAAGTTAGATTTCTTTAGTGTGTTACATTTTCCATATCTTGTTGCAGGTAAAATTTAAAATATTCAAAAATTTTATTAAGTACAATACACAATTACATTTACTGAACAAAATATTTAATAAGAAAATTTTTTTGATAATTAACAATGCTATTTTAGTTCACTTTCCGGCAGGCCGTAGGTTGGACACTGCTATGAATCAACTGTAAGTGCCCCGTTCAAGAATTAGGAGAGCAAGTTTCTTTTACCCCAACAAATAATCATTTGTTGTCTTGCGGAAATGCTTTATCCACATTTTTCCATAAATTTCCCCTATCTCTGTTTACATGGTCACAGTACATCAATATCCGAATGACAGACATTTTGGACAGTTAAAAAAAAAAAAGGAAAAGAAAAGAAAAATTAAAATTTAAGAACTAGCGACAATACCGATGAGAGAAGGAAAACGAGAACAATGAAGCTATTAAAACTTTCTAAACATGAACTGTTAGCATTTAGTGAAAATGAAGTTAGAAAATTGTCAATTAGGTTACAGTTAAATGAAAGAGATACAATTCATGATTTAATACCTAATTGAAAAGATGGTTTTGAAAGAATTGAAGCATTTGATGGACACCGAGTAAGATAACAATTTCATCGAGTGAATGTGAACGAGGATTTTCACAAATGAATCTGATCGCCAGCCCAATCAGAGCTTGGTTGATGACAAAAACAGTTTCTTCACATTGTAGGCCCACTGCTGATCCGCTTCAATCCAGCAAAATATGACGATTCGTGGCTACTTCAGAAACGGCATTCAGCAAGAGACACAAAGAGAAAGAAAAAAGTCGGCATCAGATGTCTGATGAGAACTTAATAAAAATTTGGAATAGTCTACAAAAACTTTATTTTGAAATTTTTACATATGTTATTTATTTTTACTTGTTATTTTTGGGAACTTAGGCTAATGAAGGACCCTTATAATGTCACTCTGTTGTCTGTCTGTCAGAGCATTATATCTCTGGAACCACTCAACCTATTGACTTGAAATTTTGCATGGGTTTGTACATCACATGGGCCAACAATGTCATAATAGATTGTTGACAAAAATTTGTCTGCAAAATGGGGGGGGGGGGGGGAAGAGAGACAAAATGTTGTCAACAACCTATGTATTATACACCGTTAGAAAGAGCTCAACGAGCAGGTTTAAAATATAATTTTTAAATTAAAAATGGCGGCTCCAGACAGGAAAATGTGAGTAATTTTTGTCCCCCCCCCCCTCTATTTCCATTGCTAAGGGAGCTCAAGATTTAAAAATCACATTAGCTATGCATTATTCGATGCTTATCAAGGGAAAACTATTCCGATTGAAATCTATCATTTACTTTGTGTTAAAATTAAAAAAAATTTTTTATTGCACTTCGATAGCGTACTTTTGTACTAAGTACCTCTCCTTTTGGTGACAAAAAAAGTTGCTAAATAGTTAGTTAATAATTCTATAAAGATCATTTATAAATTTTGCGACGAGAAGTTTTTTTTAACAATTTTCAAAGCTGGAGTTGTCCCGGAAAGGAGGTACTCAGAAAGCCGGTGTTGATGCGTCGGTGGTGGGGAGGTGCCTGCGGTCTTGCACAGCCCTCACCTGCCAGTTGCTTCTCCCTCAAGACTTAAATCGCTTCTCCAGGAAGAAGTCTGAGTCGCTTGCCCACTCTTGTCATTCATAACAACTGGAAAGACTCAAACAGACAATGTTTTAGTTACTCAGTTTTAGGCCAAGCCGGGGTACTAGAAACTTTTTTCAGTTACCATAAAGCTCTCTATTTGAGATACTACACTAACGACCATTCGTGACTACTGATCCTTCATCCTGAGTGCCCGACACTCAAGTAGTTGACCAATTTATTTACTTATTTTACTCACATTTTACTTATTTTTTTATATACTTGAATAATAAATTTATGCTTAAAAAACTGTGTTAATATACTAAACTTGTTGTTCTTATTCCAAAAACACTACTAAAGTAGCAATATCGGGGGGGGGGGGGGATTTTTGAGTACTTTTCATATCCTTTAATTTTCAATTTTTTCCTGATAGCAAAGAATGAGTACAGGCACCTTTTTTTTTACAAAAAAAAAAAAAAAAAAAAAAACTGGTAATAACTGAGAGTAAGGTGGTGGAGAAATTGTTGAAATTACACATAAGAAAGGCACCTGGGATGGTGGGTTCTGTCCAGTTATATTAAAGGAAAATCAGTTTGCATTTCCTTCACTACTAATACTTCCCTATGTATAATGCAATGATTAAAAACTATATTTGGGGCAATTTCCTTTACTTTGCCTTTTAAACCCTTATTTTCTCCTGTTAATGCAGCCATCAGTACAAATTGCAATACAATCGTTCCAGGTTACATTATTTGTTTGAAAGAAAATATTTAAAATCTTCTGGCCCATCGTTCTTCCTTCCAAAGCTTTGCAAAATAGAAAATCCTCCAAATTATCCCCCCCCCCATAGCAGTATCAAACATATACAATAAGTTGAGCAAGGTTTGAAATATCTGTGAATTCAACTAACTGTATAGCAAAAAATTGGACTTTCTCTCAATCGATTTAATAAACTGAATTTTATGTTGTCCGATAACTGTAATACACATCAAAACTGTGTCTCTGGACAGAGGGATGGTTTTTAAATCGTTGCTGTACTTTTCTCCATGCATAATTGAAATAATTTTTATTACAGCAAGGAGAATACACCAAATTACGAAGCAGAATAAAGCTTGAATGCAACCAGGGCCGACGGAATACAGTAGCCTGGGGGTATCGAAATTCAAAATTTTTATTATAATAATATTTAATAAAAGTATCTCAAAGGCACCAAAAACCCTAGCACCACACACTTGCTTTGTATATTTACTGTTACCACATTTTGCATCTCTGGCCTTCTGGCAATACAGTACAGACAATTTGTGCTGTAGGAAACACGAATTAAGAGCTAAAGGCATTAATTGAGTAGTACTTCTCAGCATTTGATTAGTATTTGATTTGAGAAGTACATATTAATACATACTGAGAAGTCACACTAGTCAGCTGCTTTTTGTGTCCATAGTCAGTGAGCAAATTAAGGCGTTATTTTTGACGCAGTGGGCAGTAGGGTTTTCTTATCTCGGGCTTAGTTCAAATAGCAAGGTCTCTACACCTACAGTATTGAAAAAGTAATTTTAACAAGTTTTTATGTACACAAAAAATAATTTATTTAAAAATTTCTGCAACCCCTCTGGGGGGGTCACACTCCACAGTTTGCGCACCACTGCTCTAGACCACAGCTTCTTTAACTAAGGGTCAAGTAAAAATTTTAGGGGATTGCAGAAAATTAGGAAAAATAAAAATTTTGATAAGGCTAATGGAGTTACTAATCATCCTTTCTTGAAAAGGGCAACAATTATAGGTTTGTTTGTTATTTGGTTTTTAGGAGCATTAGCAACTAAGGCCATATTGCTCCGGAATATGCGGTGGTCATTCCCTGACCTTTCTGCATCCTCCGTATTTGGTGGTGACGGGCTCGACTCCCGGTCTAATCAAGAAGCGTGTGCTATGCTCTGCTGCTCCTTCCCACCTGGCTACGGAGGCGCCTTTCTGAATGTGCAACAATATTTTAATTTTAACAGCACTGAAAATTTAAAATATAATAAAATTATCATTATGAACAAATGGTTAAATTTAGTTAAAAAAGACAAAACCGGAAAAGGTGTGATGGATGCTGGAATATAAGGAAGTAGTAAAATGACACAAGAATCAAATAAGGACACTTGCAGTACAAAAAAAGAGGACATATAATGCATCGTTTCTGCATTATGGATTTACTTTTAACTCTAATCGTGATGAACGGCAACTAGTTCTGTTTAATTTGTAATGAAGCTTTGGCCAGCAAAATTAAAGAAAAAAAAAAAAAATTGGCCAGAAAAAGTTTGAAGCCAGCAAAATTAAGACATCTCTTAATTTTGCGGACAGTTGAAACTAAACATGCTGCCTACTCCAGTAAGCATTTTGAAACTCTTAAAACAAGAAAAATAATAATTTTTCAAAAAATTAAGTGTTCAAGAAAAATATTTTATTGCATCTTATGAAGCATAATATTTAATAGCAAAAGCTAAAAAACCATATATGATTGGTGAAGATCTTATTTTGTCTATTGCAGTACAAATAACAGAAATGATTCGTGGAAAAAAATATGCAGACAAATTATGTAAAATTCCTTTGTCAAATGACACAGTCAGTAAAAGAATTTCAGAAATTAGCAATGACCAGTTCCAGCAACTTATTATAAAAATTAAAGAAAGTTACAAATTTGCTATTCAGCTGGATGAGTCAGACATTTACTGTTAACATATGTCAGATATCATTATGATGGCAATGTACAAGACTTACTATTCTGTCAGCTATTACATGGACATACAACAGGTGAAGATATTTTTCAGAAAGTGGATGAATTTTTGTGCCGGATTTGTAACCAGAATTAAATCTGCTAATAATAAACATTACTCTCACTCACAGTGTCGTTCACCAAGAGGCACTTGTGGCTAAGAATATTTCTACCAATCTAAATACTGTACTACAAGATGCAGTGAAAGTTATCAACTTTCAACTACATTAAATGTCATGCACTTAATAGCCACCTTTTTGCAAATCTATGCAAGAATAAGAGATCCAATTACAATATATTGTTGCATATGGAAGTCATATGGTTGTCAAGGGGACAAAATTTGAGATGACTAAGGAAAAAATGTAGTGTTATTTTTGTCTGAAAATTACTTGGATTTTGCAAAACTTTTTCACAACATCTGGCTTTGCAAATTATCTTATTTATCAGATATATTTGAGAAACTCAACAAACTGAATGTCTCTGCAGGGAGAGAACACTAATATTTTCCTTCTGAAAGATAAAGTCCAAGAGTTTATGAAAAAAATAAACACATGGAAGAATAAAATGGAAAATTACTCATTTGAAATGTTTCCATGCATGGACGAGTTTACTGGAAAATAATTTCGGTTTTAAACTGATAAAGCAGATTACACTTAATCATTTGATATGCTTGGAAAATAAGTTTTGTAAATATTTTCTTCCAGATTTTAAAACTGACCATTTTGATTGGGTTCAGAAACCATTCACTGTACAAACGGTAGAGGTAAAACATCTCTCATTGCAGGCTCAAGATGAATTTTCAGAGCTTCCTAGTGATGGAAATCTTAAGCTTGAATTCTCAAAGAAATCTTTAAATACTTTTTAGCTTCAGGTTAAAGCCAAATATCCAATACTCTCTGATCTGGCAATGAGAGCAGTTCTACCATTTGCCACCACTTATGTGAGTCAGCATTTTCAACGTTGGCTCTAATAAAGACAAAATGCCATTCTAGTCTTAACAACATTGAAGTTGCTATGAGATCTGCACTAACAAATTTTGCCAAGATTTCATCTATTGTGCCAAAATAAACAAGCATCCATCTCATTAAAAGACTTTTACATTTATGGTTGTTTGCTGCATATTTAATTGCACTTTTGTATGTTTGTAAAACTGTATAAATTTGAGTGTAATAAAGTTAGTTTAATACCACAATATGTACCTCAACGTACAAGGTAGAGATAAGTGTATAAAGAAAGGAATGTGGTACACTTGCTAATAATCACCTGTCCTTGTTTGATATATTGAAATTGTATGAAAAAATGTAAATTTTAGGTTATGTCCATCTGAAAGAGGTTTGGTCCATATATAATACCAGGGATCACAAAAAAATTTTCCACTGTAAAAAAGGGTCACAGGTGAAAAAGGTTTAAAAGCCCTGCTCTAGACAGTACATGAACTCCCCAATGTCTGCATTTCAGTTTATTAAAACAGTAATACATATGTTATGTATTCTTATAGTCATATAAATGACATATTATAGATCTAGGATTCTATCTATTCTCCATTTATTGGTAATGTAGTGATTGACATAACCAGACAGTGCACAACATTCCTCTTGTGCTTCCATGTCTGGCTGGTTATTTTTCACCCAACGATAGCAGTGTCGTTTTATTATTATTATTTTTTTGATTATTTGTTCATCTGGATGAGAAATTGGGGCTCCAGTGGTAGGTTAGACCACCACCACGAGCTTGTTGGATTGCATTGTGGGTGCTTCCTCAATGGATGACCTGTGATGTTATTGTGGTTCCAGGGAATATACATGAGGTATTCCCCTTTACTGTTAGGACTGTTCGGGTTTGAGGAAAAGTTGACTTTTTCATTGGACCACAATTTCTATGTTTAGAATTCTACTTCCTGGATTGGACTTCTGCTCATTTCGAATCTTCATGGTGGACCTATAAGTGACAATTGGATCCTTGGAGATCATCACAACATTATGTTGGAACTTTATAGTGTCAAATATCTTCATGGTATTGCATTGTGATATGGAGATTATAATGAGAACAAATTTACCTGCTATCAGGGAATCTACGATAATTGTATATAAACAGTGTTCACTGGTACAGCATTTTAACCCTTAAGTATTATCATCCTCTATTTAGTACACTAATACTATCATGGGTGATTTTTCCCCCATAATTTAATTTTAGGTTAAAAAACAGGGCTTTCTGAAAAAAATAAAAAAATAAATAAATAAATTTTACTCAAAAGGGTTAATTTATAAAAGTGAAAAATCAGTTTGAGCAGCTTGCACAGATCACACTCCCATGCTCGTTACATATAAATTTAGAACATTTTGTACACCGAATAGCAAATTTATCACATTTTTTTTTTATATAAGTATATAAAAATGAGACTGCACTACCTACAGTTATTTTTAAATATTGTCATATATACCTTTTGGCATCTCTCATACTGTGTGATTATCTTCACAACTGGGTCGTCATGTCTGCAATATCAGAGTAACTGCCCATCCACTGATGATAGGCCAATAGCCTTGAAACTGTGCCATCTGGGTGGTGGTACTCACCGAGAATAAGTAACACAGTTAACAATAGTCTTCTCTATTAGTGAAGCGTTTAATTATTCGAGGTAGTGTAATCTCATGGCAACTCGTCGTGAAGGAAGAGCATAATGAGAAACAAAGAAAATGATGCCTACTACAACAACTTTGTAGTTTCTTAAGGGTTGTCTATGGTGTACTTACACCAATATTATATAGATAATAATAGTCCTATGTAGGACTTGAGTTCGCTAAAAGAAAGATCATTGATCCAACAGAGCGGAAGGGAACAGTTATCTTTGCCAAGAGATATCTTGATTTGTAAAAGTTAACATATTTGTAAACATTTTCTATCAAAGAAAAATTCCCATGCTTCTAATTCACTTTTGACTTTCTTTGCTTTACCTATCAGACCAGGAATAATGTTGTGGATATTTCTAGCTGGTGTTTTGTGTTTGGCAGGAAATTCACTAGACCATTTTTATTTTGATTTTTTCCCGTACCAAGGAGAACCTTTTTGCGAGGAACCAAAATATGCTGATCGTGAATATCATAATCCAGAACCTTCATTTTTCACTCAGCTTCCTTGGTCTAATGTTTCCAAGTTTCTTGCATTTAGGTGCAAGCACAGTCTGAGCAGAATCTTCATCTGATGAACTTACTTCTTCAGGAACATACTCATCACTGCTCCTAGGATTTTTTCCCACATCAGTAATGTTGCTATTCTCCACTGTGGAAATAACTGTCATTTTCTCTACATCTACATCACATTTTTGCAAATCATTCTCTACTTTGTTGACTTTGCACAAATCTTCAGTTTCTGATGCAATTTAGGTGCCTCCATAGCCGTGGGCAGGAGCAGCAGCAGCAGCAGCAGTGCGTAACACATGCTTCTTGATTAGACCAGGATTCGAGCCCGTCACCACCAAATATGGAGGATGCGGAAAGGTCAGGGAATGACCACCGCATATCCCCGAAGCAATATGGCCTTAGTTGCTAATGCTCCTAAAACCAAATAACAACAGACGCAATTTCTTCCAAACTACTTTTGAAGTCAGTCACTAACTTTGATAACTCCTCTTCACTTATTACTCGACCATCGTAAATATGTTATCATCGTAGTGCAATTAGAAGAAAGATGCAAATAAAAATCAGAATACTACGTGTAAAAATTCCAACGACAATATAGTAGATATACTAACACTATCGTGGGTAAATTTTCCCCCAGTTTTTATTTAATAAAATCTCAATGTTACAGACCTTTATCAGCAAAAATAGGCGCATGACTGGATGAATAGCTGACATATGAGCCAGTTAAGCAGTGCTGCCAAAAAATTATAAACAAATGAAATTTCCATATGGGTGAAAATTCACCCATGATAGTAATTAAGGGATAATGCAGGGTTGCCAGGAATGCATAGTACAATAAATAAAAAAAAATAATAATAAATAAAAACTGTTAATGTAGCAGTACCTTTTTCATTTTCGTTCTGAAAATTAAGCCTGGTTACAAATACTATTTTGTCGTAATTGTTGACAGCTAACCTCTAAACACCACTTGCACTATAAGCAATTAACAATGAATTGAATAATAATAAATAAATGTTTTAATTTACATGAAGATTGCATCTTGTTGTGGCCATGCTAAATCTGTTACCATAACCAGAAACAGTTTTATTTTTTTTAAATAAAATATCACATTTTCTACTTCTTAATTCATTATTCCTTTATGATGTTCGTAAAACCTTGAGTTATGCAAAAACATGACTGCTCTACATTTCATATGTGGGTGAGTGTTCATTCACAGTAGTATTAATGTCATTAAATTATTAAAGGGGAAAAAAAAAAAAAGTGTTACTCCAGTCTGATGCGATATAAGCTTGCTTCCTTGCATTTTAATTTTCTGTTTTAGCTAGTATCAACATTGCATTGCAGTGCATGTATATAATAAACAAATCGCAGTAAACACACAAAACCAGGTCACAAGAAAAAAAACTTTATTTTTGTTTGTTCCAGGTGCAAGGAACTGTTTTCTGCGCCATTTAAATGAAGGGCACATCATTTTGTCAAATAAAATTTGCTCATCGGCACAATTATTACCTTTTCGGCATAATGAAATCGCATTTCTGGTTTACTTTTTCACTATGTTATTAATAAAAAACACGTGCATGACCTTGAATTTTTTTATTGGCGTTTTGCACTAACATTCCTCATCTGGATTATATAATCCTAAAAATGCTACAAAGCATTAACAGCTAGCTTTCTACTGTGATAAGAATGTTTATATTACTGATAACACAAAATGAACTGACAGTTATTCGCTTCATTCCAAATAAAGATATCAAAGAAAGTTAAAATAATAATAAATGAAAGGGGCAGATTCAACAACGCTGAACGACGCCATTATAGAATAGCAAGAACTTTCACCCCCCCCCCCGCCTCTCGATGCACATTTTGGGCCCTTGAAACATGAAAAAAATTCACATATTTAAAGCTTCCTTCATCAGCTAAACCTACAAATGACTACACTGTCCAACTCCCCCACTTTTCTTTTATGTAAACCACTACGTCAACATTCTTATTTCCACAAAGAACAAGGAAACGCCTGGCGCCAAACTGCAGCCCTCTTTCGAGCCAGGATATTATGTCTGAAGTGGCCAAACCAATACACAAAATATATTGAAATGTTGCATCTCGCTCTAGTTTCCATTAATATGAAAGTTTCTTTTCGTTAACTTCTGCATGTTATTCTCCTATAAAACAGTTCTAAAAATATAATATATAACAAGTTAATAACATATATATAAACCGACGCCGGCAACACACAAAACTTGCTAGCTGCTACTACAGCCGCCATTGCCAGTGTCACACGTGCTAAGCCTAAAAATTAAAAATACATAAATATATATACAAATAAAATTTAACTTACCTATTCTTGTTATCGCCATTTGCATGAAATGAGCTTGTTCAGGATCCTGACCATTACCGTCCTGAGTTAGTCCCTCCAGGAGTTTGAGCAAAACTTCCTGGGGGACTTTACACCCTCATCCTTTTAGGTCGGCATATTTAGTCAGCCTGAAACTAGCGTCTAATTCATGCTGAGTGGGATCGAATTGTCTTCTCATTGCTAAAGTTGCATTGCATCCAACTTCTAACTGCACAGCTGCAGCTGCAACTTGAGATCCTTCCATCGTTACTATTAAAGAGCTCCCCGATAAAGACTCCGTAAGATCTCTTTCCGAATCGGAACCAAGGAGCACTCAGCCCTTCAACCTCTCCTTTAAACAAAATGGCTTCCAGCCTTTGTAAGAATATAGTTGAAGACCCGGATAATGTAAGAGACGTGATTGGCTGAAACCAATCTTTCAAGTGTCACATGACTCAAAATGTCGTAGTATGCAGTGGCGTGAAGTGGTAATAGCGCCTGCAAGGAAAAGTCGGAATGATGCAATAAAAAGTAAGGAAATGCACCGAGTACAACTTGTCAGCACTGACAGTTTCGGTTTCTCTGTGAAATAAAAGGTCTATATTCGATATAGAGTGCAATGATTACCTTCATTTGAACTTATTTCTTTGGAAGTGAAGGAATAAATAAAGATATACACATAAATGGTTTTTAAATGTGCATCAGCTAATCTGTAAAAATGATCCATATATATACAATTTTTGGATATTAACTAGCAACCTTTTTAAAAATAGTCATGAATGACGGAAAATATGGATAAATATATAGAATTACATTAAAAAATGCTTAGCTGAAATAAAATAAAAATACTACAGCTAAAAGTGTAATTGATAATACATTGTTATTTTGCAGAGAGCAGTAATAGCTTTTTTTTTGGTCAGGATATTATTTGTCAGATTTACAAACGTTACTTTTTATGTTCAGAAATTAATGGAAGGCCTCAGATGTCAAACAAAAGTACATATTTAAAAGTTATTGATATTACCATGCTCGAAATATTAGTAGTGGCATGTGATGCTGGCCAATACTAATTCTGTATTATACATATAATACAGAAACAGTACAGCGAATGTAGCCACACGCAACAATCAACATAGTCGACCATAGACGTCAAGTAAAAATAATGATTTTATCATTTATTTTTAAAAAAGACAATTCTGGTAATTTAAACAGATTATTATAAAGCTTTAAGTAATACCTCTTTTATATAAATATATATATATATAAAATATATATAACGTTAAAAATAAAGTTAATTATTATCGGAAATGCGCTAAACATCAGAAATGCAAAAAATTTCTAGCTAGGTTTGGTATGTAAATTAACCTTATTTCTGAATAGTAAGGAAGAAATATCAAATACTATCCACGGACAAAAGGAATAGAATAGAACTCTTCTCAGTAGTTATACCAACCAATTTCTCCGTTGAAATGAAAAAAAAAATGAACGCAGCCTTTCACATTGAGCCGGTTTTTTGTTGTTTTTCTTTTTATTTATTGAATTATTTCATGGGTAGGATCCTTGATTAAAAACAATTAGCATTAGTTCAGGCATATGATGCAAGAAAACAAGTTTATATTGCATCACCAAAAAAAAACTTCCCATTTCACCCATCCCGGCCACTCCAAATGTTTGTCTCTATGTATATATTACTGCGTAGTTTATAGTTCAGCCTTAAATTTATTTAAGCTGTCAACTTCCACAACAACAGA
Organism: Mastigoproctus giganteus; assembly: GCF_048544385.1. Lineage (NCBI taxonomy): Eukaryota > Metazoa > Arthropoda > Arachnida > Uropygi > Thelyphonidae > Mastigoproctus > Mastigoproctus giganteus. The sequence goes on from NC_143576.1 coordinate 254,905,224, forward strand.
TGGAAGTATGTTACAGCAATCAACTACCCGCTGGCTAAAGGCAAACTTCCGCACATCTATTTTACAACTGTCTTTTCCCAATTTGAATCTATTTCCCCTCAGGTTCTTAATCTGAGCAAGTGGAAGTATCCCATCAGCATTAAGCCTGCTCAAACCATTCAAGGCCTTATACACCTCAATCAGATCACTTCGCTGGTGCCTAGTCTCCAGAGGTCTCCAATATATATGATGCGAATAATAGAGCATGATTACGTATATGTAGCCGAGTGATCAGGTACGCGGGTGCATTAGTACACATGCCTTGAGTGACCGGGGTTCAAGTCCGTGATTGCTAAATACGGTGCTGTTTCTTGTATTCTGTCTATTTTGTGAACTCCTCTGACCGTTTGGTCGTCCCAGAAAATTTATTTATTTATATAATACAGAATTAAAATATGGCAAGTTCAGTACAGTACTTATCATATAGAATTAAATGATAGCCACAGAGAGATGGGTCCAAGTTTAATTCTTAATACAAGTACAAGTCTTAACACAGGCACACCATAGTTGCATGTTGTTGTTTTTGTAAGGTTTTAGGCGCATCAGCAACCTAAACCAAACTGCGTCTGTAAATTGCATATATTCTGCGGTCCAGTTGCTGTTTCTGAACGAAAAACCGATTTTCAGAGGAAAACACCGTGCTACGCTCACCTGAGACAGTTGAGAAAAAGAACTATCATTGACAAGAGGAATTGGAACTCAGGTCTACTTTTTCCACCCGGTGTGGAGAAAACAGTGATTATACTAACTGTGCTACACACGAGAGCTTCGGAAACGTTCAGGAATCCATCCGAAGGTCAATGTAAATAAGACACTCATGCAATACATGAGACTAGCTCTCTTCTTCACCACAATTACAAAGTGTACCGAAGTACCGTAATTTTCCATCGAAAGCGCGTGGCATGTGAGAATGAAAGCAGCATGAAGGTTTCGAACAAACCAAGTTGCAGTTAGCAAAAGATATTGTGGACAGGGCTATGCAAAAGGGGTTAAGGGGCCTCGTTTATTTATGTTGAGACCTTGTGTCTCCCTAGATCGAGAGGAGGAGTGCAGAGCATCCAATGCATCCCCCATTTGCACAGCCCTGACTGTGGAGATAAATTTCTGGGTTATTTCAATTTTTGATAGGCTGTCAACGGCTTTGACCTCTGAGAAGTTAGTTTGTCTCAGATGCATTTCTCAGATGCTACAATGTGAAAAGAATCCATATAAATTATATGGATTCTTTTCACCTATCTATCTCAATAATGCTTGAAACCTATCTGTGCGGTAGCACAGTGGTATCACCACCGTCGTCTCAACACCGAGTAAAAAAGCCCCGGGTTCAAATCTCGTCAATGACGCGAGGAATTTTAATGCACTTTTTTTCCACTCCGTGACTGAGTTGATCAGTCTGAGGCGTAGATAACAATGTTTTTTCCCCAGAAAAAGAAAAACTGGGGATTTTCGTCCAAACTATTATTATATTAAGGCCACCAGAACAATTAAATTCATCTGCCGTGTTGTGTCTTATATCTGTTAACTGCGTGTGTTCTGTGGTCGATTTCTCTGTTTGCTGGAAGAAAAACCCCAGTTTTCTGGAGAAAAAACCTTGTTATCTACACCTGAGACCGACTAACCCAGCCACGGAGTGGGATTTTCTTCCAGCAAAGTAGGAAAATCAACCAGAGAATACTTGCAATTTAGGAACACAATACGCATGGGTAGTTTAAATTAAATTTCCAGGTGACGCTAATAAAAACATTTTTTTTTTTTTGTTTTTTTTAATACTTGAAACCCCACCTTCTCGAAACACCATAATAAATCCACGCGAGTAGCATAGTGGTTATAATCACCGTTATTTTCACACAGGGTGGTAAAGATCTAAGTTCGAATCCCATTAATGCCGCAAGGAACTTTACGGACTTTTCCACACAGTGGAAGAGTTAGTCAATCTGAGGCATGGATAGCAAGGTTTTATCCAGGGCTGTAGTGGAGGGTATACCCTCCGGATGTTTTTTTAGGTGAATGGCCTATACCTTCTAGATTTATATATATATATACGCCGTATATCCTCTGGAATTCGATTAATAAGCTCAGTCAACACCCTCCATTCGTTGGTAACATTCACAGTGTATACCTTTTTCTAATTTTCCGACTACAGCTCTGGTTTTATCCCCAAGGAATTTCAGTTTTTGGTCCAGCAAAAGAGTCATATCGATTAGAGAACACAAACAATTTATGGACATTTAAAGTCTGAATTTCGAGTTACGAAGGTGACTGTTCCTGCTAGTAAACCTTAGCTCTTAAGTCAAATTTCCAGTATCAGTCAATACAAAAAACTATGCACCAAGAAACCCATTGATTTTAAAGGGTTTCTTGGTGTATGTCTTTGATCTTAATGGGTTTTTCGACTGGTGGTCCAAAAATTAGCGGGCCACCAGTCGAAAAATCAATTGTGGCTAGTACTGATACTGGAGCATCAAGAATTAAACCGCCGGTTTTACGATTTACAAACCACATATCCAATGACAAGGTTGGTATCAAGAAAATTGGAAAACTAGCCGAATTGTTGGCTAATCTGCAGACTTTGTAGTCGAACTACTAAAAACTATTGTGGCCTTGTGACTTAAAATATTGTCTTAGAAGAATCTGACCATACACGATAAACCTGTATGATCAGATTTATGGACCTGTACAAATTTCCAGTGAAAGTTTGATCAAAAAGGTATCAAGAGGGCGCTAAATTTTTAATCCAGTTATTCTTCAGACATTTCCGTTTTCCACACTAGTAACCGTATATAATTTATTCATTCAGCGAAGATAGGCTGGAGAGCCTTATGCCAAGTACACCACATCGGTACCTATACATCAGTAACATGCAAATGTAACCGTGATTCTTTGATACAGGCAACCCATTATCAGTCAATGGCTACACACATGTATCCATTACATCGCATTGCCTATCAGACGCATCTGCTTCTGATAGGCTCTTAGGCCCTGGCGGGTAGCATATTGGTATAATCACCAAAAAAAAAAAAAAAAACCTATTATTTATAGGCCACCCGAATAATTAAATTCATTTGCCGTGCTGTGTATTATACCAGTTGATTGCGTGTGTTCTATGGTCGATTTGTCTGTTTTGCCGGACGAAAAACCCGTTTCTCTGGGAAAACACCTTGCTATCTAAGCTATTCATTCTCTCCAATGGTCTGTCTAGTTCTTCTTTGAATTTATGTTAACTATAAACTTCCACAACAACAGATAAAATTTTTTTTAACATCCAACCCACAAGCTAAAGGCAATCTTCAAAACATATGTTCCGCAGCCCTCCTTCCTCAATTTGAATTTGTGCTCCCTCATGTGTGTCGTCTCAGCAAGACAAGACTCCTACAGCACTGTGCTTGTTCAATCCATTCAAAGTCTTAAAGACCTCGATCGGACACCTCGCAGATGCCTAGTCTCCAAAGCTGCAATTTGCAGAACCGAAGCATTTCTTGGTAAGAGAAACCACCCCTTTGTTCCCCTCACCAACCATATTGCCATTCTCTGTACTCGTTTCAGCAGCTCCACTTCCTTCCTAAAATAAGGCCTCCAGACCTGTATGCAGTAGTCAAGACCATTCCCTTACACAGTGGTATAATCGCCTCCTTACCTCTGCTAGCAAAATTCTTGTATATCATTCACAAATTTGTTATATTTATCCCTTTTTATTATATTTGTTTTATTTATATATCTTTTTTAAATTTATAGACTAATCTTTGGGTAGTAATAAATTTTAGTGAATGAAATTACCGCATATGGACCTCGGTCCTGATGACTTCTTTTGGGAAAGTGTCTAACATGTCCATATCATTGAGAAAACCCCATGAGCTGTCCTGCCAGCCAGTTTGCATTGCCCAAGTCACACTGCAGTGAACATACATCTCTAATTTTGACTTCACAAAAGGGTCAAATCCGCGGTGAGACCCGTACTAGTGACACAGTCTAGTGATAACCACACACTTGACGACCAGACCTGAAAGCTTCGACTCGTAGTGACAAGTATAAATCGGGCGGGACACATTACGTACAATCCCAAGTGCAATTCAAAGCCTTGCCAGACTGAAAAAAAAAAAAAAAAAGACAAGATGGGACGGGACCTTCGTCCCAGCTATGACACTCCAAAGCACAGCCCTGCTGCTGCCATTACGCTTTCTTTGCCACGCTCCCTTGCGTGGTTCTTTTTCTCCATCACCCAGTCAGGGGGAGGTTATCCCCGGTCGCCTGCCCCACGCCATCCCTCTGGTGGGGCATGGGCCTACTCCACTGATTTGGGGGTCATCTTCTCTATGGACCCCTTATCTCTGTCTTTTCCCCCAGCCTTCAGTCTCCCTCCCCTTTCTCTAACTTATAACCATAAGTTATAGAAAGGGGAGGGAGTATGTGCCGATGATATATAGGAATTTTTCTAGCAGGGATAAGGAGGTGATTATTCCCTTGTATAAGGCAATGGTCAGGCCACACCTAGAGTACTGTATACAGGTCTGGAGGCCTCATTTCAAAAAGGATGTAGAGATGCTGGAACGAGTACAGAGAAGGGCAACAAGATTAGTGAATGGAATAAGAAAGAAAGGCTTAAGTTTTGCAAATTACAGTGTCTGGAGACTAGGCACCGGCACGGTGATCTGATAGAGGTGTATAAAGCCTTGAATGGTTTGAGCATGCTCAATGCTGATGGGATTCTTCCTCTTGCTCAGAATAATCACCTGAGAGGGCATAAATTCAAATTGAGAAAAGACAGATGTAGGATAGACGTGAGGAAATTTGACTTTAGCCAGCGGGTGGTTGGTTGGTGGAATAGACTTCCATCCCTTGTCGTGGAAGTTGATAGCCTAAATAAGTTTAAGGCTCATCTGGACAGGTATTTCGAACGAACAGAGGGTGAAGTGGAAGTGGTTATTTTTTATTTATTTATTTATTTTTATTTTATTTTTTTTTTTTTTGGCTGATGCTGCATAAGCTTGCTTTCTTGCATCAAATGCCTCTACTAATGCTAATGCTAATGCTAATAACCAGCATCTGAACCATCTCTAAATTGCCTGAGCCCTACACCCAAAAACTTTATAACAACATCAGTTGCATAATCAGTAATCCTTTTGGCTGACCCCTATCTGTAGCGGTTTTTTTTTTTTTTTTTTTTTTTTAGGTCCTAGCCACTGAAATCTCAGGAAATTAGGTGGCAAGACCTGCTAGAGTAAATAATTATAATACTGGTGTACCTGGTTTGTCTCCACGGGGCAGAGTGTGGACGACGTTGGAACCCATTAGGGGCCCAGCGGCTAAATGACCAGAGGAACAACGGTACACGACACTACACATATACAAAACCCATACACTTTTAAACCTCTCGCATTGACAGTGTTCTGTTCCACACCCACAATGTATACTATGCAGAGATGGGGGTAACCCCTTGTGCCGTTTGACACTAAACACACCCTACACTCTGCTCAGAGAACTTCATATCTGATTGCTCCATTACCCCCCGGTCATTTTCATTTTCCACTACCCTGAATGTAGTACATCTCGGGCGAGGGTAGCACAAATTTTTTTCTCCCAGGAACTCCGGTTTTTCTTCTAGCAACAGAAAATTGATCTCAGTACACACGCAATGAACAGACAATACACACAGAGCAAAATGGCCTTAGTCGCCAGTTCTTTTTAAACCATATTACTCGTAGTACCACTCAGTTGGTACGTTACTTTGAGGTTACAGCATCCCATATGCAATATTTTGCATATACCAATGTTAAACTTCAGTTTTCATTTCTCAGCCCATCTGCCTAACTTTTCTAAATCCTGTTGCAGTGGCATACTGTCATTGACCACCCTGATTACCTTTGTATTATCTGCAAACTTGTACATTAAGCCCAATTCCTTCATCAATATCATTGATTAATATGGAAAACAACAATGGGCCCAACACCGAACGCTGGGGGACTTCACTAATAACTGTCCACGACAGTGGATTACCCCTCTCTGTCTTCTCTCACTGAACCATCCGTTTATCCATAGTAGCAACTTGCACTTATTGCCACACTGCGCCAATTTGATACTAAACACACTCTACACTCTGCTCAGAGAACTTCATATCTGATTGCTCCATTACCCCCCTGGTCATTTTCATTTTCCACTACCATGAATGTAGTACATCTCGGGCGAGGGTAGCACAAATTTTTTTCTCCCGGGACTCCGGTTTTTCTTCTAGCAAACAGAAAATTGATCTCAGTACACACGCAATGAACAGACAATATATACAGAGGTTCTTGATGTTGTCACAGGCATTCTCTCAGATATGCCAGACAAGCTGTACTTGCTACCTGGGAGTCTAAAACGCTGATGGAACTGATATTCGGGTGACACTCAAGTCAAGTGGACTCAATTTCGGCAAAGTCCGGACGGTCTGTGACAGCCAAATCCTCTGCTTGCACCTTCACGATGGTGGGACTGTTAGTAATCCTGGGTATAACCTCCATGCACAAGTACATGGTAGGTGACCACCCACGTGTGAACTAACGTAACCGGGGGTCGACGTGTGGCGCCCACACCACATGGAGGAACGCCACTCCTCTATGTTAGTAGGTGGTAGATGATTCTCATTAACCGGTGAAATACCACCACTGTGCTTATTGGAGGCTTGAAGTGGTGGAACCCATGTTTAGTCTCTAGAGCTAAGTTCCAGTCAACCCTTCCCCATCTCTTCCATCATGCAGTATGATTGATGACTTTTGAGGTTATGATGAACATCGTGGCGAGATCCAATATTGCTTACATTTCGAGGGTACAGCTCTAAAACGGTGTTCGCAGGCCGGCCGCTAGTTAGTACACCGGACCGAACCTATTGGTAATTCTCTAGGAGGCTTCCGGATCAGCTAGTGTATAATCTTGCTACCTCTACCCTGCCAGATAGTGACTGGAAGGAGTCCGAGTATTGTGTATGCGGGGAGCATTGTCGACGCCACGTTATGTCAAGGATCTGGGTATATTCTTACCATGTGTACGCCATATCCAAAAATTTCATTACTTGATACAGCATGTCCCACTCACTTTTTCTTACTATTGAATACACCATGAATTGTCAAACTTATAGAGCAAGCTTATCTGCGAAAAGATCTAAACCTCCCAAGCACTTCCTAATTCATTTCACAAATATACGTGGTCTCAATTCTAATCTCAACGAAGTCCATTTCCACTTGCAGTCTGCCAAACCCCATGTACTTTTTCTGACAGAATCTCAGTTATCGGTTGATTCAACTACTGCTCATCTCAGATGCCAAAATTATTCGCTGTATGATTCCTTTCGCCTCAAAGGTGGTATTTGTGCATATGTCCGTTCTGATATTCCCTGTCAGAGACATGGCAATTGTCATGGCAATAGTCTGTAATCAGGTCACAAAGGAGGTTAGGCAGGTGAAGGCAGATTACTAGAAATCCTTTGCAAAAGATGCTAAGAATAACAGCAAGGATTTCTTTATTTATATAAACTCTAAAAGAAAGGTGATGAATCTGATGGGTCCACTTGATATCGATGGTTCGACTGTTGATGATCCTGCTCAGATAGAAATTATTAAGGTTTGAAATATTAAGGTTTTATTAAGGTTTGAAAATGGCAGAAGGTTAGCAAATTGTAGCAGAGTGCTTAATGATTTTGTAATAACTGAGAGCAAAGTGGAGGAGAAACTGTTGAAGTTAAACATAAGAAAGGCACCTTGGGGTGAATGGGATCTATCCAGTTATATTAAAGGAGGCAAACCATATATTAAAGGAAGTAAGCAAACCATTAGCCATAATTATGAGCATCCATGGACTCGGGGTAGGTCCTCACGGACTGAAGATGTGCAAATGTATCCCCAATTCACAAAGGGGGATCGAAGGGTGACACGAGTAATTACAGACCAGTTAGTTTAACTTCTGTTCCGGGTAAAATAATGGAGTCACTGGTTAAAGATGCATTGCAGGATCATCTAGACAAGACTGTAGCAATAATTTAGACATGGCATAGGTTTGTTAAGGGAAAGTCTTGTCTGACAAATTTTATTGGTTATTATGATGTAGGTTAGAAAGGAACTGGATGCAAAAAATAATTTTGATAGCATATACTTGGATTTCAGGAAAGCTTTTGACACTGTTGCGCATGGAAGACTACTGTACAAATTGGAGCAGAATGGCATAAAGGGTAAATTGCTACAATGGATAAAAGGATGGTTGAGTGGGAGAATACAGAGTAATCAATGGGTGCTGCTCTTCATGGACTAATGTTATTAGTCGAGTCCCACAGGGTTCTCTATTGGGTTCACTGCTGTTTTGTATATTTATCAATGATATTGATGAAGGTATATCAGGCTTAGTGTCGAAGTTTGCAGATGATACAAATGTTGGCAGGGTTGTTAATCACAGTAATGGAAGTGTGCTACTGCAACAGTATCTAGAAAATTTGGGAAGATGGGCTGAGAAGTGGCAACTGAAGTTTAACCTTGATAAATGCAAAGTACTGCATATGGGTAGAAGTAACCCCAGAGAAACGTACCAACTGTGTGGTACTTCACTTAAGATGGTAGAAAATGAAAAAGACCTGGGAGTAATTGTGCAGTGAGATATGAAGTTTTCTGAGCAATGCAGACAGCCTGCCAGGGTAGTTTATGGGGTTTTGTCAATGATATATAGGAATCTTGCTAACACGGAAAAGGTGATTGTCCCTCTGTATAAGGCTACAATACAGGTCTGGAGGCCTCATTTTAGGAAGGATGTAGATTTGCTTGAGCGTGTACAGAGAGGGGGCAACAAGATTGGTGAGGGGAATGAAGGGATCCTCTTACCAAGAGAGGCTTGAGTTCTGAAAATTGCAATGGCTGGAGACTAGGCACCTGTGCGGTGATCTGATTGAGGTGTATAAGGCCTTGAATGGGTTGAGCACGCTGAATTGTGATGGGATTCTTCCACTTGTTCAGATTACGAACCTAAGGGGCATAAATTCAAATTAAGAAAAGACATATGTAGAATAGAAGTGCGGAAATTTGCCTTTAGCCAGTTAATTGCTGGAACAAACTTCCATTTGTCGTTGTGGAAGTTGAGAAGCTAAATAAATTTAAGGAGGAACTGGACAAACATTTAGAGGGAATGGTTGTGTGAAATTTTTTTTTTTTGGCTGAAGCTGCATAATCTCATACATTTGCTTTCTTGCATCACATGCCACTACTACAAGTTCTGTAAAATTCATAAATTGATCGAATAATCTACTGTCATCGATTTTCAATCAGGCAACTGATTAGTCCACTTGTGTAATTTTGGGATAATTCAGTCCACTTAATGCAACCCCAGCTCATTTTTTTATTTATTCTGTTGTATTGACCGAAGATCGATATATCGCACCTTACGGAATATTTAATGAAAATTCATTTTATGATGAGATGATTTTTTTTTTTTTAAATTACAAAAAACTAGGATGCAAATCCGCGAGAAAGTCCGAGGACGCCTTAAAAACTAGGATTATTCTAGAGGTGAATTTTTTTTTTTTTTTTTGCTGATGCTGCATAAACTCATACACTTGCTTTCTTGCATCACATGCCACTACTACTACAAGTTCTGTAAAATTCATAAATTGGTCAAACAATCTACTATCATCGATTTTCAACCAGACAAATGATGAGTCCACTTGTGTAATTTTGGGATAATACAGTCCATGATACAAGAAAGCAAGCTTATACAGCATTAGCCAAAAAAAAAAAAAAAAAAAAAAAACCGCTCCCATTTCACCCATCCATTCATTCCAAATGTTTGTCTAGTTCCGCCTTGAATTTATTTAAGCTGTGAACTTTTACAAAGACAAATGGAAGTTGTTCCAGCAATCAACCACCTGCTGGCTAGAGGCAAATTTCCGCACATCTATTCTATAATTGTCTTTCCTCAATTTGAATTTATGTCCCCTCAGGCGATTAATCTGGGCAAAAGTATGAATCCCATCAGCAATGAGCATGCTCAAACCATTCAAGGGCTTATGCACTTCAATCAGATTACCTCGCAGGTGCCTAGTATCCAGACACTGTAATTTGCAAAACTTAAGCTTTTCTTCGTAAGAGCAACCCTTTTTCCGTTCACTAATCTTGTTACCCTCCTCTGTGCTCGTTCCAGCAGCTCTACATCCTTCCTAAAATGTGTCCTCCTGACCTGTATTAAGTACTGTAATAATAAAGAGTTCTTCTTCTTCTTCTACTCAAGGTGTGACCATTGCTTTATACCAGGGGGATAATCACATCCTTTTCTCTCTAGAAAAATTCCTGTATATCATTGACAAGACACCATGAGCTACTCTTGCAAAATGTCTGCACTGCTCAGAAAACTTCATATCTGATTACACAATTACCCCCCGGTCCTTTTCATTATCTACCACCCTCAGTGTAGTACCACACAGTTGATATATGTGTTGTTGATAATTAGTGTATAATCACACAAAATTTAAATTTTCTATCTTAGAACATTCTTAAATTTGTGGAAAAATCATGGTAAAAAGATATAAATTTATTATGGCTATTCTTTGGTTGCAGATTTTTTGATCGATCCATTGTTTTGTTCGTAGCACTCTGGTTCAGATGGTTTATTTTGTATGCGGCCTGTATAAGGTGTGTAAATGTTCACAGACCGATTTTCACATTGTAGAACAGAAAATTCCCAAAGCTGGTGTAATAATGAGCACAGTTCTTGATGATTTCTATTTCTTCTGCACCAAACTCCATTGTATCCATTTCCTTTGAATCTAGCTCTTTTGTCGTATACGTTTTTTTTTTTTTTTTTTTTTTTGGATTACTGTTACACTCAAGTTTTTTTTTTTTTAATTTTTATGTATATCTGTTACGTTCCTAATTTTTACACATTCATACATATTTATCATTTACATTACTAATTTTTAGATATGTCAATATATCATTTACACACTAATTTTTCCTATTTCTGTTGTTTAAGAATGCATTGTGGCATTTTCCATCTCGTCTCCCGTTACTTTTAATGTTTACAGTTGAGTTTTATCGATCGCAAAGCAAATGTTGAGGGTAGTCTGACTAAACATTAACACCACACATGGATTTCTCCTCCCTCCCTTGTAACTACCAATCCGAACAACTTGCCCCTGGTAGCACAATGGGCAAATTAACTATTTGACGATGTTATCTTATCGCAAAAAAATTTATCTGCATTTAGCACTGTCTCATCTTTTAAATAAACCGTACTTATGAACAGGCATATGAGATGCTAACCCTCGCCATAGAGTGGACCTCTGCAATCTCGGTTTTTTAAAGTGATTTCTTTTAACACCCTGAGCCAAACTAGGAGCCCACTTGTACCTAGCATGTAAACAGAGACAGGTTAAATTTACTGAAACTGTCGATGATTTATTTCTGCAAAACAACAGATGAATTTCCAAATTAAAGGAAAATCACCTATTGTATTTCTCTCTACGGTGGTTACAACAAAACACAGAAAACACCTTAATCTTTTCAACTGACTATGTACACAAGAAAGTAGTTGAAAAGCCAATTTCTCGGTACAGAATGTGGGAGAGGCGATTGTAAATGTGTTACGGACACCGATAAATTGTGGAATGTTAATCCTTTAGATCTTAATTTATGCTTTCTACAGCAGAAGCTCTATTGCCTAAAGGCCAGAGGTGTGAACAATGCGTACCCAGGTCTCTCGAAATCCGTTCTTCAAATGAAGATTTTATTCATTCCACGGAATCTATTTTAATTGAACCACCCATGGATTTGAGAATCGATATAAGATGAGACATTTATTTTACGCTTTAATTTAGCAGGTTGATGTTTAGCAGGGCCGCATTTACACTTTTGGAGACCCTAGGCGCACCACAATTATGAGGCCCCAAAAGGTCAGATCAAGTCAGTACAAAGTAAAAAAAAAAAAAAAAAAATGCTTCAAACGTCTATTTCAGTTAATCAAATTGATAAATATATTTTTTTAATTTATTGAAAATAAAAGTCTACATTTCTATAAAAACTCATTTTAATAAAATAAAAATAACACAGCATTGGTATATATGTATTAAAAATAAAGTATTATACATACATAAGTATATATGTATTAAATTTTTTAAAAAAAATTAACAGTTTTTTTTCTGGCTTTGGTCTTAGCAAATATATCATCATAAGTAATTGAGTCCACTGCATCTTATTCAATGAATAATAACGATAGGTCACTTGTTTTATTTTGGTGCAAGTTGCTTCTTAAATAATTTAATTCGTTTCAACATCGAAAATGAGAGTTCAGCACTTGCGTTTGAAATAGGCATAGTCAAAAATATTTTTAGAAGAAGAAAATTGAAAAATTTTCCTTCTTTCATCATTATTAAAAATTGCTTAACTTCGTCAATGAATTTTTCAGAGTCAATATCAGTCCTATAAGTTTGTAAACTTTTGTTAATACTAGTCATGTATTTGTCTTGATCTATATCTTTATTTAAAAAAAAATGTCAAACATATCTAATATGTCTAAATAGCTTTTCGTCCTTTCGTTAATTTCCAAAATTAGCTTATCGCAAATGACATTAAAAATATTAACATTGAAAATTTCTTTTCCATGTAATATAATGTCATTGTCAGATTGTGAAACTTCATCACACATTTTTTCTCCCGTTTTTTCATTCTTTTCATCCCATCTTTAAATTGTCTCATCTATTAATATATTCGCTTCTTCATTTTAAGCAGCAAAACTATTTCTTATATCTAAAATAAAACCAACTAAAGACTGTAACAAATTATTAGCTAATAGCAAATTCATATCGGGATGTTGTAGAGATTTACTAGTAGCATTTATTCGTTTTAAAATTTTGTTAAAATTGCTGTTTCTAAATTGTCAAAATTTTTAGTCAGTGATGAGCTCTCTAATTTAGAAAAAGGGTTTTCATAAGGAGAAATGGATAGTTCAAGTAATGCCTCCTTAATTTGTTTATATCCACGTTTCAATGCCAATATAGCGTCAGATATCACCTCGTTTCACTTAGTCTTTTAACTGTTAAAGATTTTTTTTTTCCCCCTACATGTTTAAGGAGTATGTTCCATCTTCTTGTTGAAGATGAAAAGTAATTACATATATACATTTTGCACAAAACAAAAATAGTGCATTGCTTCCGAACAAGATTCCGCGGAATAGTTGCCAATTAAATTTAAGGAATGACTATACTAGAGCATGGTACGTAATCAGTAGCGTAGCTACCCTTTTTCGGGCCCTGAGGCAAAGAACACGTTCGGGGTCCCCTACTTAATGAAAATTGCAAAAAGAGGAGACAGCCCAAGACGCCGTGCCCCATCGGAAGCAATTGCCTGGTGAGTATGGGCTTGGCACACTCAGGGTCCTCAGCTGGATATCATCATTCTTTTGTTTCTTGGTGATTTCCTTCTACTTTTGACTCTCTCTCTCTCTCTCTCTCTCTCTCTCACTCACTCAGGGTAACTCAGGAATTTTTTTTTTTTTTTTTGGCTGGTCTTTTTAAATTTAAGGAATGGCTAGACTTCTTTGGCATGGTGCAAAGAAGCTTCAGGGTTCTTTGCACCATGCTCGATAAATTTTTAAAATATGCTCGATAAATTTTTCATCAATACTAATTGGCCACACGGCTATATCAGTAGGATAAGAGATAACTTGCTTTCTGGTAAGTACAGATTCCGATTGAAAATTTTCTTCAAAATTCTGTTGATTTGTTTCATTTACTTCTATATTGTGCACATTATTTTGATGATTTTCATTTTCGTCTCCTGATACCGATAACAATGTTTCACTTTCATTTCGAGTAATTTGAGGTACATCTTCAGTTCTATGAAATTCTTCATTTTCAGAAGGGCTTAAGGAAGACAAAATTGCCCCCTTTTTGACTTATTTAGCTGTTTTGCCTTTTCTCTGAGTCGTTTTCTTTTGTTAGCTCTGGATTCAAACTTTCTTGGCATCGTTACGTGTGTTATACTATGAAAAGCGAAATAAATATTTATTAAATCCAAAATATTAAAAAATAATTTTCATAATAAGTACTAAATTCTTGAGTTTTAAATCTATATTTATTTCTTTATATGTTACATATAATTACTTTTACATACTATAGTACTGTTACATACAATTATAAAGAAATAAGTATAAAAATTACACGAAAAATAAGGCCCCGTCGAGAGTGAGGCCCCCAGCTTGCGCCTTACGGTAAATGCGGCACTGTTGATGTGTAAAGTTAAAGTATGGTATGTAAGAGTACACACATTTGAATTAAATATAGGTACGTATCTATATCTTTGAAAATAACGTTGCAGTTTAATAAATTTAGATTCTGTTGTAACAGTAAATTTAAATATCATACCTATGTAATGTTTCGTAATCTATTGTGACTGTGGCATACGTTTCCTTTATTGAAAGCTTTTTGCTTTCTCGTTCTTACTAAGAATTGATTTAAGTGTACTTATTTAATTTTTTATATTACTCTTAAGCTATATTACTATAATCTCTTTTGAATTAAAATTTAAAGATTGTCAATAAACAACGAATTAAATGAAGCAGTAATTAAAACAATGATATGTTAATATTTAAAAAAGCATAATAGTGTAGCAGCAAATTTGGCAAGTCCAGAACATGGGTACCCCTACGTGAAAATCTGGTCGAGTTCTGTGATTGGTTGATTATTGGGAATGCGTAATTTACCTCATTTTGCGTTTTTCATTGTTTGATTGGATGCACATTCACTTCTGATTTTAGCGGGAAATGCGAAATTATCAATTTGCTTTGTGACGTCTTGTTGTTTAGTCGTCGTCGTGCTGCTGGAGTTTTATCAGTTTGGCTGAATTCCAGAACATGGATGCAGTCCACCCCCCGCGTGATTGTCCGTTTGTACGATAAAATAAGAAACAATTGCAGTGGCGCGTTATCTTATAGGCAAAAAAGACATCTGACAAAGGCCCCAATCAGAGGGGAGGGGCCAAAATCACTGTTTCAAAAACTCTGTTTTTTACTAATATTTTTAAACTGATTTTTATTGGAAACTGAACTTTCTGCTTACAAAGGTCAATGAACTTTACTTCAAGATTAATTTGAAAATTGCCTTTTTTTTTTTTTTTTTTTCAAATATGGGTCCCATGAAGGTACGACGCGCCATTGGACAATTGTACAACAAAATAAGAGACAATGATGTTACCTTGCAGAAAATTATTCATTGTGAACACCGCTAATGTTATTTGTGATACTCTTTTTGCTAATGAAATCACCGATCTAAAGTATGCACCAAGAGATTAAATATATTTATTGTGTTTTTTAAATGATACTATGGACGAAAACGAGTTTGATTCGTGTATTGACACATTAGCAGATGTTTATAATAATGACACTGATATCGAAGGATTCAAAACAGAAATAGCGCAATTTTTAAACTATGCCAAAGAAAAAAATGTTTCAAATGTTGAATATATGTGCAATATTATTAATGATGGACTTGATCAACATTTCCGAATGTAGAAACAATTTTGATAATATTTCTCACAATGCCCATGACAAACGGAAGTGGTGGAGAATCTTATTTCAGCACTAAAAAGGATAAAAAAACTATTACGAAATAATTTTATACAGGACAAAGTGTGTGATCTATTATTATTATTTACCAAGTCCGAAGTAACGAGCTGTATAAATTATGTTAATTGATAAATTAACAGCGAGGGAAAAAACATTTTAACAGAATAGTAACTGGTGTTAGATTCCGGTGAAGGTTAAAGAAGTTTTGTTTTATTAACGGAAATCGAACGCAGTTCTTTTCTAACAGGTGTGTACCCACGAGGGCAATTAAAGTAACTCATAACATCGTTTATTTATTTATTATCAAGGCCGTACTTATTAACAGGCGCATGAGGCGATAGCCTCAGGCATCACCATAGAGTGTAATCTCAAATTTTTAAAACGATCTTTGTATTGCAACGTATGTGTTTAAACAGATCGGTGAAAATAATTACTTTCCCCCCGATTATATTTATAAACTTTATGGACTCTGGACCACTAGTATGTTTAAAGGGGACCCCGTAAGAGCTTAGCGCGTCGAGCCCCAAGAAGTGTAAGTACGGTCCTGATTATTATGATTACATAATTCTGGTCCCTGAAATTAGCATTAGTAGCCTTTGCTTCAGTAGGGGCATATAATGCAAGAAAGCAAGCTCATAGAGTATCAGCCAAAATAAAAAAGAAAAAAACCCTTCCCATGGGTGAAAACTAGACAAACATTCGTACCAAAAGTTTGTCTAGTTCAGCCTTGAATTTACTTCAGCTATCAACTTCCACAACGACAGATGGAAGTTTGTTCCAGCAATCAACTACTCGCTGGCTAAAGGCCTTAAACACCTCAATCAGATCACCTCACAGGTGGCCTAGTCTCCAGAAGCTGCAATTTGCAGAACTTAAGCCTTTCTTCGTAAGGGCACCCCTTTGTTCCACTCACCCGGAAACCTCACCTCATTAGTCTTGTTGCACTTCTCTGTACTCGTTCTAGAAAATCTACATCCATCCTAAAATGAGGCTTCCAGACGTGTACGCAGTATTCAAGGTGTGGCCTGCCCATTGCCTTATAAAAAGGGATAATCACCTCCTTATCCCTGTTCCCAAAATTCCTGTATATCATTGACACGACCCCATCACCTACCCTCGCAGCACTGCTCAGAAAACTTCAAATCGGACTGCACAATTACCCCCAGGTCACCTTCATTCTCCACTACCTTGAGCGTAACACCATCCAGTTGGTACATTTCTCTGGAGTTACTGCTACCAATATACAGTACTTTGCATTTATCAATGTTAAACTTCATTTGGCACTTCTCAGCCCATCTGCCCAACTTTTCAAGATCCTGTCGAAGAAGCATACTGTCATTAGTGTTATGAGTATTTTGCCTCCCATAATAACTCCTCAGATATGAGGCGTTATTATGGGAGGAAAATGTTGCAGATAAAAAGTGCAGGCAGATATGAAGTTCTCTGAGCAGTGCAGACGGGCTGCAAGAGTAGCTCATGGTGTCTTATCAATGATATACAGGAATTTTTCTAGCAGGGATAAGGTGGTGATTATCCCCTTGTATAAGACAATGGACAGGCCACACCTTGAGTACTGTATACAGGTCTGGAAGCTTCAATTTAAGAAGGATGTAGAGCTGTTGGAACGAGTACAGAGAAGGCCAACAAGATTTGTGAATGGAACAAAGGGTTGCTCTTACGAAGAAAGGCTTAAATTTTGCAAATTACAGAGTCTGGAAACTTGGCACCTGCGAGGCTGATTGAGGTGTATAAAGCCTTGAATCGTTTGAGCATGCTGAATGCTAATGCGATTCTTCCTCTTGCTCAGTATAATCACCTGAGATGGCATAAATTCAAATTGAGGAAAGACAGATGTGCGGAAATATGGCTTTAGCCAGCGGGTGGTTGGTTGGTGGAAAAGGCTTCCATCCTTTGTTGTGGAAGTTGATCGCCTAAATAAACTTAAGGCTGAGCTGGACAGGTATTTGGAACAAACGGAGGGGTGAAATGGGAGCGGGTTTTTTTTTTTTTTTTTTTTTGGCTGATGCTGCATAATCTTGCTTTCTTGCATCATATGCCTCTACTAATGCTAATGCTACGTGGTAGTTATGTAGGGTCTTTGGCACAATTCTGGTGGTTGACAAGATATTCGGGACGGTCGTTACTTGTTGCATATGCCACATCTCTTTGATGTTACGTTCATATACTTCCTGATTTTTTGCCTCATGAATTTTCTGGAGGTTTCCAGCAGGGTTGTGCATCAGTTAGCTGACCTTTTCCTTCTTGTCCACAAGGATTATGTCTGGTCTGTTGTGCAGGATTGCCTTATCCGTTATTATGGCCCCGTCCCAGTACAGCTTGCGGGACAGGGTCTCTATATTCGTCCGAGCGCTATAGTCTTAATAGAGTTAAAGGCTGTCGCATTCATCCACTCTTTGAAGCCCTTATCCTGCGAAGAGACGAACCGTTTAGATTGACCAGTCCATTTTCCGGCTCCAATGAACGAGAAGTGAACCGTGAACAGACGCCATTGTTCATGTCGCAGACCGGCTGATATGTGTGGTACATATAGATTGTCGGTCATCCTGGAACCACTATAGCTGATGAAGTCGGCCGCTGCCGCCGAAAGTATTAGCATTAGTATTCTCTATTAGTGGTTCTAGTGATTTTGAACAACTTTTATCACTTTTAATTTTATATATTTTTTTGAATTTTATTCTTGTTATACAATATTTATTTTATTGTGTTTTAATATTTTAACATATAGTTATGCAATCAGTACGCATGTATTTTATTTTATTTTATTTTTTTATAATAAAGACGTTTTACAGATTCGAGTCAGTGTTATTTAGTAGCATTACAGATTAATTATAAGGGGTCTCTAGTATTGCCTGGGTTCGTACTTGTAGTATTGTACACTTTCTTTCATCAGCAGGTATTTCCTTGCTAATTTCTGATGTATTATCCTTTCTACCTGGTTTTGTTTACGAGTGTACTCAGTCTGGGCGACCACCTTGCATCCCGCACGAAGTGATGTGTTGGATCGTTTCTGAGGCCAGGTGGATTCGTCAATATGCGTCATCTGACACTCCGGACTCCTTGGCAATGTAGTTCTACAGTTTCTGGTGTTGATTACCTGGTCTTGGATGGCGAGCATGAATCCTTCAATTTCGGGGAAGAGCGTCCCGCTCGTGAGCCATGCATTGTAAGCAATTTTATCTATGTGATCTTGATGAAGGTCGTTGTAGTTTGCGTGGGTACCACAGTCTCCGTCCCCCCCACCCTGGATTTAAAAGGCCTGGTTCGAATCCCTTCGA
Source organism: Mastigoproctus giganteus (assembly GCF_048544385.1). Lineage (NCBI taxonomy): Eukaryota > Metazoa > Arthropoda > Arachnida > Uropygi > Thelyphonidae > Mastigoproctus > Mastigoproctus giganteus. The sequence continues at coordinate 254,924,120 of NC_143576.1, forward strand.
TGACGCTAGGAAATTTAATGTGCATTCTTCACTCCGTGGCTGAGTTAATCAATCTCAGGTGTAGATAATGTTCCCACCCCTCCACGAATCTGGGTTTTTTCGTCCACAAGGGTCATGTGTGGTCTGTTGTGCAGGATTGTCTTATCTGTTATTATGGCGCTAGCAAAACAGGCAAATTGACCAGAGAACATGGGAATAAAATAAATAAGGATAAAATCTGGGTGATTCTAATAAAATAATTTGAAGGTCATTGTAGTGTCTGCTGTGGAGTGTCTTCTTTGCCCATCTTTCTAGCTTTGTGCCTCCTGGTTGGGAGGGGACTCCTTGCTTAGGTTAAGTGAGGTATACGGCTTAACTATCTTCCTTATGGCCCGGTAGACTTCCGCAGCGTGTTTCTGGAACTAATCCTTTAGGTCCGCTATCGCTCTTTTCTGTTGCTGGAAGTGATCTATCAGGCTCCTTCCTCCCTCTTTCCGAGCTATTGTCAGTCTCTCCCTGGCTGACTTATGGTTTTATTGGCGACTCTTGGTCATTCTTGTCCTTGTCTTTCTCATGATATCCGTTACCTCGGTGTTACTCCAATCTATGACTCCAAAGGAGTGTGTTAGCGCTTGGGCTACGCAAGTGTTTATGGCTTTAACTGTGTTATTTCCATTCAGCTTTACTTTCAGCAGGCTTCTGAGTCTTTGATGGTATTTTTAAACATCAAGCCTTGATTTCCTTATGTTCTAACAGCTGAGCCTGCATCATTCCCAGGTATATGTAGGTCTCTCCCCCTGTCATGGCTTTGATCTGTTTAACAGCCTGTAACTGATAGTTTTCGGCCGGCTAATTTTCCCTGGTGCATTCCGCTGGTCTTGGATTTGTCTATACCAAATTCCATCCTGAAATCATTGCTGAATTCATCGGTGATCCGGAATAGTTAATATTAATATTATTATTAGTTAATAATAATAATAATAATACAATACAATACAATTTTATTTATCAAGAGAATTCGTTTACAATAAATGAACTTGTTAAGAAAAGTAAATTTCTTGACAACAAGTTGTAGTTCTTCCTTTACAAGTTTTGTACAAATTTGTTATCTTACAGAAAAGACTATGAAGTCACTACACATAGTATATTCCACACTGTAAACAGAGGTAGTTTATCTGCATATCAATTTCGTTAAGGTAGTTTATCTGCATATCTGTTCCACCCACCAACCACCCGCTGGCCTTTAGCCAGCGGGTGGTTGGTGGGTGGAACAGACTTCCATCCCTTGTCGTGGAAGTTGATAGCCTAAATAAGTTTAAGGCTCAGCTGGACAGGTATTTCGAACGAACAGAGGGGTGAAGTGGAAGTGGTTATTTTTATTTATTTATGTTACTTTTTTTTTTTTTTTTTTTTTTTTTTTGGCTGATGCTGCATAAGCTTGCTTTCTTGCATCAAATGCCTCTACTAATGCTAATGCTAATGCTAATTCTAATCTACTGTGTCATTGATTATCAAGAATTTTCTTATTAGGAATTTTAATTTGGAGATGGGATAACTTCTCCTGAGCCTGAAATCAATGCTAGCCAACAAGTTGTTTATTACATTCATTGTGTGCCTATCTCCAAATCTATTTAGTATCCTAGGGTGAGGCAAAGTAATTGCTTTTGGGTTCCTTAAATTATGTGAGACATTTCTTTGCAGATTCGACTCTTCAAAAATAGTGTTAAGATTTTTTAAGAATAGATTTAACTTTAGTTTTTGAACTGGATACAATATTTTATGTTTCAACAAAAATTGCCTTCTCTTATTCAGGTCATTCCAAGAGTTTGTCCCCATTAAAAGTTTCAGAATCCTATTCATTAAGTTGTCTATTGCCCTTATTTCTGTTTTATTTGCTCGTGCCCATATATTTTACTAAATAATTGAGTTGGGAGTCCACTAATGCATAATATAAGGTTACTTTTGTTCTAAGATTTAACTTATTCTTAATGTAGTAGAAAAAGTACACATAAAATCTCATTTTTTTTGTACAAGTTTGTTATATGCATTATCCAACTTAGACTGTAGTCGATCCATAACCCAAGGTAACAATGATTTGATATGATTTGATTTGATAATAATAATAATAATAATAATAATAATAATAATAATACAATACAATACAATACAATACAATATTAATATTGTATTGTAATATTATTAATAATAATGTAATATTATTAATAATATTAAAATTAACTATTAATATTAATAGTTAATATTAATATTATTATTAGGAAGCCTGAGGCTTATGCTGCACCAGTCAAAAAAAAAAAAAATTCTAATTACCTTGAGTGAGAGAGAGAGAGAGAAGAATGATGATATCCAGCTCAGGACCCTGGGTGTGCCAAGCCCATTCTCACCAGATGTGAACCCCTGGGGTTGCTGGAGTTGCTTCTCGATTGCCGCGTAGAGCCTGATGTCATCCATGTTCATCAGGTGATGGAGAGTGTACAAGTTTTTCCTTTCTTCTTTGAGGTTACATCCATACTTTCTGCTGTTGAGCATGGCGGATAGCGGATTGCGTTCTATAGAGAACCACAATCGGCTCAGGGCATCTCCCTGATAGATTTCTCTACTGTTGGGGATAAGTCTGGTTGTGATGTTCTCGACCTTAATATTGGTACTCCATTTCGCCATCGTTGCTCCCAGGAAGTTTGTCACTATTAGGATTAGCTGTCGATCTTCAGCGTCTCAGTTAGCCTGGTATAAATCATGGAGTCGAAGGCCTTGCAGTAATCAATGTAGGCGTGCACAGTTTGCGGCGCTTCTTTTAGGCTTGCTCTATAGCTGCAGCATTCATGGTTAATTGCTCCTTGCATCCTTTCTCCTGTTTGGCTATTATTGTCTGGCTGTTCAAGTGGTCTTATCATTATGGTGCCTTATCAGCCTGGTGAACTGCTCTGTTAGGTGCTTGTGGTTCAAGTGAGCTTCTTGTACCAGTAGTTGTGGACGTTATCGATCCTTAGTGTTCGCCAGTCGATCAGGGAGTGCTTGATCGACTGTTTTATTTCTTCCTCTAAAATCTCCCATTCTGTCATCTCATGTACGTCCATGTTTTTCTTCCGTTCTAGTTCTGTCCGTTGGGTTCGACTGTTATGTCTTACTGCCCTGCTCCACACCTTACCCCAGAACTAATAGATCGTCTTCTGCTCGAGTAGTCCGTTCCCCTCTTCTCCGGTACCCCTGTAGAAGGCTGTTTGGTCCTAATCGAAGATTCAGTTGTTTAGTTTCCTCTGGAAGCTCTCTTTGTATCGGCGTAGTTTCTTGCTGAGTGCAAGGCAGTTCTGCTTCAGTTTGTCCAATTAATCTCCTGTTCTCTGATATTTGGTCTGGTGTTTGCTGTGGACGCTATCTCTCTTGAGGATGCTCGTCACATTTCAAATCAATTTCTTACTCCTATTACCCCGTTGGAACTAGATCAATTGGCCTATCTTGACTGTTAATTCTTCTATCTTTGGCTGAAATCTTCTTTCCGAAGCCAGCGGTTCCTACTGTTTTCGGTTCGTCTGCTGCTGCTGCTGCTGCTGCTCCTGCTCTCTCGTTTCTCTTCCATTAACCCTACTGGCTGCTATAGCAGTGCAGTATATGGCTGTGTAGGTGGTCTGTAATTTTCCACAGTCTATATAGGTAGCACAGAGATATCATCACCGTCCTCCCCACACCGGGTGGAAAAGGCCCTGTTTCAAATCTCGTCACTGACGCGAGGAACTTTTATGGGCTTTTTCACTCCGTGGCTGAGTTAGTCGGTCTCAAGCGTAGATAGCAAGGTTCCCCTCACACACACATATCGGGTTTTTCGTTCAGCAAAACAGGTAAATCTATCATAGAACACACGCAATTTACAAACATAATACACAATGCACGGCAGATGAATAAAAATATTCCAGTGGCCTAATATGACAATTTAATTGAAATGTTATGAAAAACATGGGCTGTGCTTGGTTTTTTTTTATTTATTTTTTCATTCCCATCTCGAATTTTTACCCGAAAATCTGGGAGATGTGAGTGATGAACAAGAGGAGCGGTTTCATCAAGATATTTCCATCGTGGAAATATCTTGATGAAAGCGGTACCAAGGTCGCTGGGATCCTATAATGATGGGGAACTACTGCTGGTTCCTTGTGAGGGAGAATCATTATTATTATTATTATTATTATTATTATTATTATTATTATTATTATTATTATTATTAATACCCATATGGTGCAAGGAAGCCTGAGGCTTATGCTGCACCAGGAAAAAAAAAATTCCCAAGTTATCCTGAGAGAGAGAGAGAGAGAGAGAGAGAGAGAGAGAGAGAGAGAGAGTCAAAAATAGAAGGGAATCACGAAAGAAAGAGAAGAATGATGATATCCAGCTCAGGACCCTGGGTGTGCCAAACCCATACTCACCAGATGTGAGCCCCGGGGTTAGAATAATCAGGAATACAAGAGAAAATCCCTTAATTGCAAACATTTAATTATAGGTATGCTGAACTGTTTCGCAATGATTTATGATATTTTTTCTGAAGTTAAATGAGTTATAGAGAACGTATAATATTTTTTTCCACTTGAATTATACGTATATATCCCTTTAAAAGTTGGTAGATCTTTTGATGTAGACGTGATATGGTGATTTTCGGAATCAGATCGTTTATTTCAGTTCAGAATCACATATTTTTATTGTGGATGTATGGTAAAAAAATTTTTTTTGATGGTGAGTCGGAGAAAAACATAAAACTAGTGTAATTATATATTTTTTTCACCTTTGGTGAGTCGGAGTTTCTTTCCAGAAATCAAACATTTGAAAACAATTTGTATTCTTCTTGGTTGGTGTTTGTGAGTTGGCGCTAAAGACGGAAACGAAATAATACAAAAAATAAAAAAGAATTTTATTTAAAGTGTGAGTTTTTAAATTAAATATATTAAAAAAAAAACGCTTTCACATTAAAAACAAAGAGACCAATTTTTTTATGTGACTGAAATGCTCATCTCCATTGTAAAAATTGATTTAATATTCCAAAAACAACTTGGAACATGAGTTTTCGAATTGCCACATTTTTCATGCTCTGGTATTCAAAATGGTTTGAATATATGTATAATTCTTTGCATTTGTGTGATTGGTAAGCTATAGATTTTTTATGGCAGAATTAAAAAAAACAATATTATATGGATTTTACCAATAGATTATACAATTTTCCGTTACAAATGATTTATTGAATCCCTAAATATTAACAAATTAACAATTAACATGGTAACTGATATGGTTTATGTTATTTTTTTATTATTATTGCTGTTATTTTATTTTTTTGTTTGGTGAATTTCTATAACATGTAATTTCGAGTATATTTTCTAAATTTTATTGGAAGTCTCTTACGTGATTTCAAAAAATGCGGAAAATCAGGTGAAAAAAAAAAAAAAAATTGCAAATTGATTCGAAAAGTGGAACAGAAGTGGAAGGTTTCAAGATGAAAAAAAAAACCCCACAAATATTCTCCCCTCCCATTTTTAGTGCATTATTCCCTCAATAATTAGTGTATTTATACAGAAAATGGCAAAGCATATATTAATTCAAATTATCTGGCACATAATTTCCTTATTTTGTTTTCATGTATTTTCATAGTTTTATTTAAATTGAATTAAATTATTTTATTATTATTGGCAAAATAATATAACATAATTTACCACTATTAATACCAAAACTAAAATGAAGTGGGGGCAACAAGGAAAAAAATAATCAAACATCATTTGTCCAACACTTCTAATAGTTTTACAGTCCTTTAAATTTATTCAAACTTCCTAACTCCAAAACACAAGGTGGAAATTAATTTCAACAATATGAAAGAGGTGTTAAGAAGTTTGCAGTCTCACTGTGAAGCTGAAGAGTTACACTAACAGCTGTGCATTATTTTTCAATATAGTCTCCTCACATTATTGTTCCAATAATGTGCAAAAGGCATTTTAGTGTGATGGTATCAACATCTTTATTAAAAATTAAATATACTGTGCCAAAATTTTTATTTGATAAAATGTTATGAGATTAGTTCTGTTCCTGTCAAGATGCTAATAAAAAGTATATGTTGTTGATTGTGGACACCATAATTTTCCGGCCACAGAAGTTAAATGTACAGATCTGTAATTACCCATTTCACCCTGGAACCACTTTTGTAAATTGGAGAGTCATTTGCATGTCTCCATTCTGCTGGGACTTTACTTGAGTTCATAGATAAACCCTGTTATTTTTATTATTATTATTAGCCACATGATGCAAGGAAACCTTGAGGCTTATGCTGCACCAGCCAAAAAACAATTTCCCACGTTACCCTGAGAGAGTCAGAAGTAAAAGGGAATCACCAAGAATGCAAGAAAGAGAAGAATGATGATATTCAGCTGAGGACCCCGTGTTTGCCAAGTCCATACTCTCCCATAGCTTGAGGCTTATACCCTAAATGCTTAGAGGTAAAATTTGGAATAATTAAAATTGGGCAAAGTGTTCACAAAGTGGTGAATATCTTGAACAGTACATGTATTACTACTACATGGGTTCCTAAAAATTTTAAATTCATTTATTTTCTAACTGGAGTCATCTTCATCATCTGAGGTTATACTGGTGAGCCCTAGGAGACTCATCCTGGAGTGGAAATTGTTTTAGGGGGCGTGGATCAGTTGTCAGGTTATTCTGGAGTAGGGACTCCTGGGCTCTGGATAGTCTTGCCTTGACATTGTGAAGTTGAAGCTTTTGATGGAGCTTTGGATTTGTCGCGTTGCCATTCTGTAGTGTGGTCTCCTTTAAAACAGTAAGAAATTGGAAGTCCTCTTTAGGTTTTGGATCTCTTGTTGTGTAATTCCTAATTATAGGGTCTTCTGTGTTTGTCTGGTGAGAAGTGAGTAGTAGTGGGATTAGAAGCTGAAAGGATTGGGTACAGACAAGTAGAAAAATCAGACTCCACCTTTCAGTGTGGTCTGATTTTTGTGGTCAGAGTTGGACCTCATATCAGCATTGATCCTCTACACTAACTACATCTACTCCAGACAGGCATTCAAGGATGCCTGTTTTATAAAAAAACTTCAGATCCACAGCCATAAACAGGAAGAAATGTAAGCTTCAGCGAAAAATATTTCCAGTTGCTCAAAGATAAAATCCTACAAGTATGCAAGAATCTCCATTCTCTTTCAGCTTCTAACCAGAGAGCCACACAAGACTCTCTTAATTATAAATGCAACAAAAGATCAAAGACCCAGTAAGTGCCTCACTCCACAATGACTAAACAACAGATTCAGGCCTTTCATCAGAAGCCTATACAACTCTCCTGTAATGGACTATGGTTCAGTTTTTTTCTCCTAATTATAATAAAAAGTATACTTTAAATTAATAATAAAGTTACAGTTCATTATTTAACCATACTGGGAGGAATCAACTATATATTTTGCAGATTTCTGGAATATGTTTAAACTAGTCCTGATTTATTTATATGGTATATGTGCTTATATTGTTTACTGTGAAGTTTGGTACTGTATTAGTTAATTTAAATTAGCATTGCTAATTTGATTTATTTCTGTCATTTGGTTATAGATTTTAATGGAATATGCTAAGTATATTAGGTAAAGCAGCATCTTATATACAAAGGCTAAGCAAAAAAGATAATCCATATCCAGACTTGCCAAGTTTGGAAAGTGAACAGAATGTTAAAAAGGAGAGTGAAAATGAAAAATTATTTGAGACAGAAGATGTTGGGAAAAATAGGTATTTTTTATTTATTTATTTATTTTATTTGAATTTTGAAAATACTTTAGATTTAAGAACTTTTAGATTTTACAATGACAGGATGGCAGATTATGTCACTGTCGCATTAGACAAGTTGCTGTAGCTGAGTGACATGAAATGCTTCTATAAATTGCCTTTATAGTAACGGTTCAACTTCAGTTTACCTGGTAGCACTGGAGTCAGAATTGTAACAATAATGGTGGTATAGAGTCTGATAGATTCCTTTTTATTTCCAAAAAAGTTATTTATTTATTTTTTTTTTCCTATATATACAAATACTTCTCATTTTACTATTGAATTACATTACTTTTTAATCCTGTGTTAGTCATGGAAAAATGCGAAATTCCTCTGTGCCCACAAAAATTTAAAAAAATGAGCAAAAAATAATTTTTTTTGATGCCACACATAATTTCCATCTTTTTGGAACACAACTATGAAAAGTCCATGTTCTATATTAAAAACACATTTTAAATTAATTTTTGAAAATTAAAACTTGCTTTAGACCTGTCAGAGAGTGAATACAAATTTAAAAACCTCACTCTTCAATGCATGTTTTGATTCAAGGAGAGTGTGTTGCTAACAGCAGTGCTTGCTGTGTGAAACATGAAATTGTGCGTAAACAGTTTGATTCCAGATGATGCAGCAATATCATAAAGCCAATGTGTGTGTTACTGATTAGAGGAACTCGCTGAAGTAAAGCAAAATGACTATCAATATCTTTTCAATCTACAACTGCATATAATTAAGTTTAATTTAATCATGAATTTTTACTAATTGTGTGATTAATATTTTTAGAATTTTTTGAAAACAATTCAAAGAAATCATTTTTGGCAAACAGTTATTAGGAGTTTCAGCTGTTTGGACAGGAGTGGATGAAACTCAAAATCTGTTAGTTGTGTTGGGTCGAATCAACCCTGCATGACTAATTTCAGGTTAAATGTGATTTTTAAAAATTTAATAAAAAATTTAAAAATGTGAAAATAAGAGGGGAAAACACCTCTTATTTTCACATTTTCAATGAAACAAAACTTGTATTGATTTTACTGAAAATATGCCTCTGAAAAACCTTTTTGAAAAAAAATTAATTCTGCTAAAAAAATATATGCAAAAATTCTGGGGTATATTCCTAGGATCAAAAATAAGAAAAAAATTCTATAAATGTGTGTGATTTTGAATGGTTATAGAGGTATTGCCATTTGAATTTTAAACAAAGGCTATGAAGTTTTTAGTGGAAGAATTAATAAAATAGACAGGGATAAGCAGATATCTACTTGGCATGCATTAATAGGTATGTGTCTGCTTATTCTTATTTATTTTATTATTTATTGGCAACCAGAACTCCATAGCCAATTTTAAAACTTTAACCAGTCATAGAAGAGTTCTATAACACTTCAGAATTGGACTTGTTCCTCCCCTTCCCTTTATTATTTTGAACTCTAGAACAGGTACCAGAATTTTTGACTCATCCATTTGAAACATCCTGTATATTAGATATATACATTTATATATACAGGATATAGTGCACCATTAATGGTATAGGAAATGATTCCTTGTCCAGAAATAAACGGAAAGTGTTTTGAACAGTCTCTTGATCTGATGTTTATTTAATGAAATATTTGCATCAAAAAAAAAAAAAAGAAGAAAACGTACATTGTGTTATCACAAAATGATTAAACTAAGGTTATGCTGGATTATTGCTTTGGTTATTTTTTTTTTATTATACCCTTTCTTTGTATTGTGGTTTTATTTTATTTTGCATATTTGCATTTAGTTTGGTTAGTTGATTTAATACAGGTCAACATGAAAATTTACATTGTGTAGTTTTGTTTACTTATGTTTGACTGTAGAGGGCTCACCATATTTAAGTCTGTCATTTAAGCGTGTACAGAGAAGGGCAACAAGATTGGTGAGGGGGAATGAAGGGATCCTCTTACCAAGAGAGGCTTAAGTTCTGCAAATTGCAGTGGCTGGAGACTAGGCACCTGCGCAGTGATCTGATTGAGGTGTATAAGGCCGTGAATGGATTGAGCATGCTGAATTCTGATGGGATCCTTCCACTTGTTCAGATTACAAACCTAAGGGGGCATACATTCAAATTAAGAAAAGACAGATGTAGAATAGATGTGCGGAAATTTGCCTTTAGCCAGCGGGTGGTTAATTGGTGGAACAAACTTCCATCTGTCGTTGTGGAAGTTGATAGGTTAAATAAATTTAAGGAGGAACTGGACAGGTATTTGGAGGGAATGGTGTGATTTTTTTTTGGCTGATGCTGCATAAGCTCATACACTTGCTTTCTTGCATCACATGCCACCACTGCTACTACTACTATTTCTCTACTTTTGTCTTTCACAGATATTATAAGTGCACCATTGATTGCATGGTTGCCTTTCAACAGTTTGCTATGGAAATGCAACATTATTGGGATATATAGGTATGGCTCCTGATGAAATAATTTCTGTGGTTCCCTTTATCTTCCTTTTATTTTGTTATGAGGGGGTGCTGATATAAGTTTCTATTGGCCTATAATAGAAAACACAATATAATCCAATTATATACATAGTTTATTCAACATATTCACTTTTCAATTCCACACACTTTCTCTAATGATGTTCCAGCATTTGTAAACCTCTCAAATAGAAATTGGAAGACTGCTTCCCAAACCAAGCTTCTATTGCTCATATGATTTGGGTATCAAGTTTGCACCATTTTATGCAAATTTAAATGTTTTTTGACATTTGGTCAGAGTTAGTAGTAGTAGTCTGACAGTGCAAGATTTCTGAATGTGGATGATGAGGAAGCCAGAAGTCTAGTTCAGCAATTTGTCATGTGTTTGAACAATCAAAATCAACATGACTTGGGTTAGCTTTTCCCTGTGTTTGGCCTTTAATTTATGCTTCAATTTGTCCAAAAGTGATGGATAATGCTCAGTAGTTATCATTTTATCATTTTCCGGGTAGTCAATAAACAAAATCCTATCCTTGTCCCAAATTGACACAGGCCATGACCTTTCCAGCATACTGGTTGCAGAACTTCTTTTGATGGGGGTGTACTGTGTCCTCACTCCTTTGACTGTTCTTTGGTCCCTGGATCATAATGAAACAACGTTTCATTCATCATGATGGTTTGCACCAAAAAACATTGGCACCATTCTCAGAATGGTGAAGAATGGCAGATGAAGACAGAACATGCTATCACTTTTGATCAGCATTCGGATATTTGGGGACCCATTTGGCAGAAAGTTTCTGTATGTCCAAAATATCATGAATAACATATCTAACTTGTTCTCTGGACATGCCTAGAATTGCAGCGATCTGTTTAGCCAAAATTTGTCTATTAGACAAATTTCATGGGGTGAATAGCATTGATATTTTAAGGCACTGTCACGAAAACTGGTCTTCCTATTCTTTCTGCATCTTCAGTGTCAAAAAAATTCATTTTAAATTTTTCAACCCAGCTTTTGTTAGTTGTTGAATAGCATGGACACTGTTCTCATAATGTCATGAACATGTCAGCATTAAGTGTTGGCAATGTTAGGAAAAGTGTCTCCTGTAGAAACAGGTATTTAATAACTGCTCTACTTTGTTTTGCTGGAAGCAATGTTTTGGACTGACATCTTTTTTTCATCCTGTAAAAAATAAAAATGGATATTTGGGTTTTTTGAAGCAAATGGGTTGTTTAAATTAAAAAGATATGCTCTTTCATAATTTACATGAATTTTGTCAAAAAAAAAAAATGGAAGCCAGTTGGTCCGAGAATTTATCAGCACTCCTCATATTTATCCTGTATGGGATGTTTGTATTCACCAGTGGGATGTCCCTGCACAGCCTTCCTGCTTGGTTGCAGGCTCCATTCTGTGTTGTTTGTTTCTTGTGGTGGTGTAACACTATTTCTTTTTATTCTTTTTAATTTTCAGCTGTTAATTATTATTATTTTTTTCTTATTTTTATGTTTTTTTTTTTTTTTTTTTGTTTATTTGCATACAGGTAATAGTTGTTTCTTGTAAACAAAATTTTTGCGGCAGTTTCAACAGTACAATCACATGGTAAGAAGTGTTTAATCTTAATTTAATCATTCTGAGATATTCACAGTTAATGATTCTAACTGTGAATTGTCAAAAAAAAAAAAAAAAAAAAAAAATACAAAAAGAAAAGAAAAAAAGGTGCAATGTGCCCATAATAATGAAAAATGAAGACCAGAGTGTTTTTTTTTTGATGCTCCTTTAGCAGCATGTTGTATAGGTACTGTAATTATGTTAAAACAGAACTGAAGCACTTTTAACCTATGTAAGATCTAAATATCTGTTTATTTCCAATTGAAAAATAAGGTTGTGTATATCAAATACAGTCAGTCCTCGTATAACACGTGTTTACATTACACGAATTCGATCATACACGATTTATAAATAGGGGAACGATATCTTATATAACACGAACTGAATTCGCTTATGCACGATTCGCCTTTGTGTTTACAAGAAATGGCAGTCGAACACGGAATCACCCCAACTGAACGCAACACGATAGGAACGAAGAGAAGATTCTGAAAATGTATTTGTTTTTTATATCAGTGAAGGGGAAACACATTTCACCATAATAACGTAAAAACCAACACAATTCCAGCTATCGGTATAATCATAAATGTAATTAGATCGAGTTTACTACCAGTTTATAGCAGATTCCACTAGCAGAAATGCAACTGGAAATTGTTTTTATTGTTTTATGGTAGTAACTCCTAGAAATGTGCTTTAGTAAAATGTGAGGTGTTAATAGTGTATCTCTGCCTTTACGGTGTTGTTTATTCAGTTGCTACACGTGTGCAGCTTTGTTTATGTGTATCAAGCGTGCCTCCTCGTTTTGTAATTGTGCTTTATTCCCTAAAAATGAGTAAAATACTTAATTAAAAGGTGTGAAAAGGAAGCATCCTGGTGAAGACACTGCAGATTCAGAGAAAAAGAAAAGCAATACTGTATCGATAAACAGAGGCGGACTGGGTCAAAAATTCTTACCCGGGAAAATTTATAGTGGCCTCATACTATGGTTTATGGCCAAAATCACACCGGCCACCAGCCCACCGGGGTTTCGCTGGTAAGGCTTATGGCCAGTCTGCCTCTGTCGATAGAGAAAAAATATGAAATCGTGAAACGCTTTGAGCGAAATGAAAGACCATGTAATATTGCACGTGCTACAGGCCTAAATGAGGCAACGCCGAGAATTACAAAGAAAGCTGAGAAATAAAAACAACTTTCATAGCAGGAACAACTCAAAGTGTAATTAAAATCCATTAGATTAAGACACAAAGAATTGGAAGAGATGGAACGGCTGTCATCTGTTTGGATAGAAAATCAAACAAAAAACAAGTTTGCTTACGATAGAAGCAAAAGCATTAGCAATATTTTATTACGTAATAGTTGTAATAAAATACGTAAGTATTTTATTATGATTATTTATTGTATTTGGTAATGTTTTGGTTACAAATGTGTGTTCAATCTTGGGTGGTCAGCACCTAACCCTATTTTTCCCACAGGGCCTGTTGTTTATATTGCACGATTTTGCATTGCACGAGGGTTTCTAGGAACACAACTATCGTGCTATACGAGGACTGACTGTACTTGTCTGTTTTTTTATTGTAACAATGAAGTAGCAACAACAGTCATCAAAGAAATTGTGGAAACATACCACAAAATATCTGGTTTCCATCTGTATATAATTTCTAACTTGGAATATTTAAATCTCATCTAGTTTAAAAGCGTTTCAGTCTTCTTTTAATATGAAGATCATAGCATCGAAAGAAATGAGCTCACGAACAACAAATTTTACACTGTACTGTATGTGAGGTAGCATATCTGGGTAATAAATAAACTAAATATCTGTTTATTATAAGCGAAAGCACATAGGGTACTTCTAATCTTATCACAAGTAGACAGAGGGGCTTGCATTCTGAAATTTATACATTTATAAATTATACAGTTGTATAATTTATAACATTGAAGGAATGCTACAATATAATGTAACTTAATAATAACATTTAACATTACAGAAGAAGATAATAGACAGATTGCTACAAAATTACATATGTAATACAGATGGTCAGCAGTAGTATAACATAGCCAGTATTTTGTTATTAGGTTTTTTTCTTTATTTTTTGTCAATAATTTCCTTTTAAAATGAATTTTCACATAACATAGCAGGGTCAACCTCATATTTATTTATTAATTCTACAGAGGGTCCATGAACATTCTGTCTATAAACTTAATTCATTTATCTAATAGAAGCAGTTTTTATTTTTTGGAGGATATACGAGGCCATTGCTGGCCAGAGGGAAAGAGACGATAACGTTTGACAAAAGGATTGACGATTTAAAAAATTAATGTTTTGGATTATCTTTCTTCATCCTGTAAAAAAAATAAAAATGGATATTAGGGTTTTTTGAGGCAGTTGGGTTGTTTAACATAAAAAGACATGCACGTTCATAATTTTACAATATTTGTCTTGTATGGGATGTTTGTGTTCTCCAGTGGAATGTCCTTGCACAGCCTTCCTGCTCGGTTACTGGTGACATTCTGTGTTGTTTGTTTCCTGTAGTTTGCCAGCAGGGACAAGGTGGTGATTAAGCTCCTTCAGGTTTTAGATGTGGTAATTAAATCTTTTGATTTTAAGTTAGCCCATTTGATATTCTGAAGATTTTATCAGCTTAACATTAAAATTAGCCACTGTGCACCATGCTTCAGAAGAAGCATACGAGATTGGTGGAACAGTGTGGTCATTATATATTTTTTACTAGTGAAGCTTTAGAAACATGGACTGAATTCTGTTTGATAAGTCAGTGTTTTTTTTTTTTTAGTGAGAAAGCTCTGTGCCCCAAAAAATTCCTGATATTGCATTTGGCATGTCATTCATGTTTCTAACATAAATTGCCTAGTATTGCTTAAGCAAATACTAGGTATACTATACTAGGCAAGTATAGTATACTAGACAATTAACACTGCCTCGTATAGCTTTTATTTACATATATGAAATTTTTTTCACATTCAGAATTAAGATATTTTATTTGTTAATCGGCTGTCTGGTTAGCCATGGAACATAAAAAAATAATAATATAAAAAATAATTCTTTTATCAGTTTTATAATATAATTTATAATTTTATTTTTTATAATTTATAAAAAAAATTATCATTTATAATTTTTCTTTTATAATTTATTTTCTAACTTACACTATACTTTTTAGTAAGTTGTAATGTGTATGCAAGTAAAACTTGTTGCAAAGAATCCTTATGTTCTTAATGACTTTATTAGATAATGTGTTTTTAATTTCATTGAAAATATTATGGTATATTACATTATTATTATTTTACACTAGACAGCAATGTGACTGCTCTGATACAGAGTCTGATTATATACTATGTTCTCATGTCTGCAAGTGCATGCCTATACTATGCTGGCTTCTAATGTGTTTTGAAGGGGATATTAAATATACAGGTACAGGGAGTTTTTAAAAGCCTTTTGTTATTAGCAGTGATTTATGGTCATTGTGCATTGGCCCTGGAAAGATTGTGCAAGGCTCAAGGGGTAGAATTTTTTTCAGCCTGGACTGTACTTGTTAACAGGAGAGATTGCTTCTACAGGGATGGGATACACTTAAATAGAAAGGGTGCAAGAATATTTGCTGATGCTATCGAGGCAGTGTTAGGTGGGTCGGAAAACTGCTAGCTTGGGGGGATACAAAGACTAATAGTTTAACAGTAACCGCAGGCAGAGGTGAAGGTGATTCTTGCACAACTTCTATTAGAATAAGAAGCGACCTGGAGCGAGGGGTGTTGGGGGTTTCAGGGACGGATGGCAGTCATCCTGGAATAGTTGGGTATATGGGATGTGTTAGGGTAACAAGGAATAGGCATAGGAGCATGTATGCTTGCATGTATACCAATGCTAGAAGTATAGTAAATAAATTTGATGAATTTGAAGTGTTGGTCAAGACATCAAAGGCGGATATTGTTGGGATAGCAGAGACGTGGTGTCACAAAGATATAAGGAATGCAGAACTGGAATTTGGGGAGTACAATGTGTACAGAAAGGATAGACAGGACAGAAAGGGAGGAGGTGTTATGCTGTTAATTAAGAAAAACATAAAATCAAAAGAAGTGCATCCAGTTGATATAGATGGACAGTGCACTGTTGAGTCAGTTTGGTGTGACATAAGCACTGCAAAAGCAAAAATAAGAGTAGGAGTGTGTTATAGGCCTAATGACTCGAATGAGTACAATGAACAATTGTACAGAGAAATAGAGTGGGCTAGTAAATCGGAATGTCTTATAATGGGGGATTTTAACTTCCCAGATATTGACTGGAACTTGTGGGTTGGGCACTCACACACTAGTCAGACTTTTGTGGATTTATTGGATGATTGTTTTCTGCAGCAGCATGTTCGAGAGGCAACCAGAGAAAGTAACACTCTTGATCTGGTTATCAGCAGTGATCATTCGTGTATTAAGAATTTGCAGATAAAGGAACCACTAGGTGGCAGTGATCACAGTGTGCTGAAGTGGGATTTACTCAAAGAGGTAACTACCGTCAGGGGTAAAGGAAAGGGTTTTTGCTTCCGTAAAGGGGAGTACAGTGGTCTCAGACAGTTTTTAAATTCTGTACAGTGGGATCGACTGACGATGTTACAAACAGTAAAATCTAAGTGGGAAGCATTCAAGGAATTAATCGTGGAAGCTACTAGACTTTTCATACCGATGAAGAAATATTGTTCAAGGTTTAGGCCTAAATGGTTATCAAATGAACTAATGAGACTCGTGACAGAGAAGAAAAATGCATGGGATGCATATAAATTATCAGGCGATGCAGAAGCCTGTAGCAGATATAAGCTAGTCTGTAATCAGGTCACAAAGGAGGTTCGGCAGGCAAAGGCGGATTACGAGAAATCTTTGGCAAAAGATGCTAAGAAAAACAGCAAGGATTTCTTTACTTATATAAACTCTAAAAGGAAGGGGCTGAATATGATTGGTCCACTTGACATCGATGGTTCGACTGTTGATGATCCTGCTCAGATAGCAAACAAACTGAATGAGTATTTTGCATCTACATTCACACGTGAGGAATCATTACAGTTTGAAAATGGAAGAAGGTTATCAAATTGTAGCAGTGTGCTTAATGATTTTGTAATAACTGAGAGCAAAGTGGAGGAGAAATTGTTGAAGTTAAACATAAGAAAGGCACCTGGGGCGGATGGGATCTATCCAGTTATATTAAAGGAGGCGGCAAAGCAACTAAGCAAACCCTTAGCCATAATTATGAGAGCATCCTTGGATTCAGGGGAGGTTCCCACGGACTGGAGATGTGCAAATGTATCCCCAATTCACAAAGGAGGTTCGAAGGGTGACACGAATAATTACAGACCAGTTAGTTTAACTTCTGTTCCGGGTAAAATAATGGAGTCACTGGTTAAAGATGCATTGCAGGATCATCTAGACAAGACTGCAGCAATAATTCAGACACAGCATGGGTTTGTTAAGGGAAAGTCTTGTCTGACAAATTTGATTGGTTATTATGATGTGGTCACAAAGGAACTGGATGCAAAAAATAATTTTGATATCATATACTTGGATTTCAGGAAAGCTTTTGACACTGTTGCGCATGGAAGACTACTGTACAAATTGGAGCAGAATGGTATTGAGGGTAAGTTGCTACAATGGATAAAAGGATGGTTAAGTGGGAGAAGACAGAGGGTGGTAATCAATGGGTGCTGCTCTTCGTGGACTAATGTTATTAGTGGAGTCCCACAGGGTTCGGTGTTGGGTCCACTGTTGTTTTGTATATTTATCAATGATATTGACGAAGGTATATCAGGCTTAATGTCGAAGTTTGCAGATGACACGAAGGTTGGCAGGGTTGTTAATGACAGTAATGGCAGTGTGCTACTGCAACAGGATCTAGATAATTTGGGCAGATGGGCTAAGAAGTGGCAACTGAAGTTTAACCTTGACAAATGCAAAGTACTGCATATGGGTAGAAGTAACCCCAGAGAAACGTACCAACTGTGTGGTACTACACTTAAGGTGGTAGAAAATGAAAAAGACCTGGGAGTAATTGTGCAGTCAGATATGAAGTTTTCTGAGCAATGTAGACAGGCTGCTAGGGCAGGTCATGGGGTTTTGTCAATGATATATAGGAATTTTGCTAGCAGGGAAAAGGAGGTGATTGTCCCTCTGTATAAGGCAATGGTCAGGCCACGCCTTGGGTACTGCGTACAGGTCTGGAGGCCTCATTTTAGGAAGGATGTAGATTTGCTTGAGCGTGTACAGAGAAGAGCAACACGATTGGTGAGGGGAATGAAGGGATCCTCTTACCAAGAGAGGCTTAAGTTCTGCAAATTGCAGTGGCTGGAGACTAGGCACCTGCGCGGTGATCTGATTGAGGTCTATAAGGCCTTGAATGGGTTGAGCACGCTGAATTCTGATGGGATCCTCCCACTTGTTCAGAATACGAACCTACGGGGACATAAGTTCAAATTAAGAAAGGATAGATGTAGAATAGATGTGCGGAAATTTGCCTTTAGCCAGCGGGTGGTTAATTGCTGGAACAAACTTCCATCTGTCGTTGTGGAAGTTGATAGGTTAAATAAATTTAAGGAGGAACTGGACAGGCAATTGGAGGGTATGGTGTAATTTTTTTTTTTTTTTTTTTGGCTGATGCTGCATAAGCTCCTACACTTGCTTTCTTGCATCAAGTGCCACTACTACTACTACTACTACTACTACTACTACTACTTGCTGCATTTTTGCATGGTCAACCACGGTGATGGCCTGTGACTGCAAAGAGGGCAAACTACAGTCAGTGGCAATGAATTGTGTCAAGTAACATTATACT
The DNA here is from genome assembly GCF_048544385.1 of Mastigoproctus giganteus. Lineage (NCBI taxonomy): Eukaryota > Metazoa > Arthropoda > Arachnida > Uropygi > Thelyphonidae > Mastigoproctus > Mastigoproctus giganteus. Next base: position 254,942,749 of record NC_143576.1, read on the forward strand.
GCTGAGCAAGTGCATTAGCTTCTTTCAACTGAAAATTAGAAATAAAAATTTTATTAACTTATTTACATTTTCCTAATCTTACTGTATGTAACAGTTTTAATCAAATAAGTTAGTTTAGGGAAAGAAAGAAACAAGAAGTCTCCATTGGGGACCCTCATGACAAATTGTGAACAAATTGACACAGTTGTTCTACAGAACATACCGATGAGCACCTAACAGTTTGCTGATAGTTTTCGTAGATCTGTTAATCTTTATCAAGGCTTTATCTGCTGTGCCTTAATAAAGTCATATCAAAATGCTTATAAAAGCTCTGTTGGTAAACTACTAACCAGTATGTACCCTTTTTTAATGTGCCATAAACCAATTGCACCATTGATCACAGTTTGCTGTGTGGTAACTTATGCTGTTCTGTGGCCATATGTGTCATTGTTGTGGATGGCCGTTATTCTTGGAAAAACTTTTCTGTGTTATAGCTTTCTAAAAAAATACCTCTGTGAAGAAAATAAGTATAATATATGTTAAAAAACAAAACAAAAAGATAACTGCTCAACCTAGCTTTCAATAAAGTTTTCTAAAAATTTATTGAAAGCTTAGTTGAACAGTTACAAATTTAAAAATTTATAAATTTTTGAAAGAAAATGTGGTAATGTCTACAACTGACTGAGATGGGTTTTACTGCATTGGCCACTTAATTCCTAGGTGTTGTATCTGGTTTTAGAGGTGCTGGGGAAGAAGATAGTATTTCTCAGAACTAGATTGAACTTTCTATTTTCCCATGTTGTTTCTTATAGCTATTCTGGTGATATCTAAAACCATAAAATTTGGCATTGTGGTGTGAGATGCAAATTAGAATTAGTATTATTGGTGACAAATGATGCATGGAGCAAAGCTTATACAGCATCAGCCAGGAAAACAAAACAAAAAATCACTGCCTGCCTCATCTGTCCATTCCTCTAATAATTTGTCTAATTCTTCTAAAAATTATTCAGACCACCCATTTTCACAACACCACATGGAAGTTTGTCCCAACAATCAATTACTCTCTGGCTGAAAGCAACTTTTTACAAATCTGTCTTACAGTCTTATTTTTCAATTTATTTATGTCCCTCACATTGGCATTAAGAGAAGGAGATCCAAAGACTTATTCGACAAGTACAGGTCAGTGTTGAAAAAAAAAGTTGCGAGTTGGGTTAAATTTGAAAGTGTCTGTAATTCTGCCCAGACACTATAAGAGGGAGTATATGATGAAAGCCCAAGAGCCTTGTCAATCAATTCGGCCCTTGAGAGATTGTGTAAGGCCCCTGGGGTAGAATTTTTCTTAGCACGGTCTATGCTTGTTAACAGGAGAGACTGCTTCTACAGAGATGGGATACACTTAAATAGAAAGGGTGCAAGAATATTTGCTGATGCTATCGAGGCAGTGTTATTTGGGTCAGAAAACTGCTAACTTGGGTGGAATCACAGACTAATAGATTAACAGTAGCCACTAGCAGAGGTGAAAGTGATTCTTGTACTGCTTCTATTGGAATGAGTAGCAGTCTGGAAAGCAAGGTGCTGGGGATTTCAAGAACTGCTGGTAGTCATCATGGAACAAGTAAATACATGGGTTGTGTTAGGGTAATTAAGAGTAAGAATAGGTGCATGTATACTTGCATGTACACCAGTGCTAGGAGTATAGTAAATAAATTCGATGAATTTGAAGTGCTAGTCAAGACATGAAAGGCGGATATTGTTGGGATATCAGATGTGTTGTCACACAGATATAAGGAACGCAGAATTTTAATTTGGGGAGTAGAATGTGTACAGAAAAGATAGACGGGGAGGAGGGGTTAGGCTGTTAGTTAAGAAACACAGAATATAAGGCAGTGCACCTAGTTGACTTGGGTGGCCAGTGCAGTTTGGTGTGACATAAGCACTGGGAAAGCAGAAATGAGAGTAGCAGTGTGTGTGTTATGGGCCTAAGACTCTTATGAGTACAACGAACAACTGTACAGAGAAACAGTGGGCCAATAAACCAGAATGTCTTATAATGGGGGATTTTAACTTTCCAGATATTGATTGAAACTTGTGAGTTGGTCACTTGCACATTAGCAAGACTTTTGTGGATTTACTGGATTTTCGTTTTCTACAGCAACACGTTAGAGAGGCAACCAGACAGAGTAATACTCTTGATCTGCTTTTCAGCAGTGATTATTCATGCATTAAGAATTTGCAGATAAAGGAACCAGTAGGTGACAGTGATCACATTGTACTGAATTGGAATTTACTTAAAGATGTAACTACCAACAGGGTTAAAGACGAAGGGATTTTGCTTTTGTAAAGTTGACTACATTGGTCTCAGACAGGTTTGAAATTCTATACAGTGGGACCAACTGATGATGTTACCATCAGTTGGTCCCACTAGAAAATTTGGATCAGCTGGATCTAGAAAATTTGGGAAGATCGGCTGAGAAGTGGCAACTGAAGTTTAACATTGACAAATGCAAAGTACTGTATATGGTAGAAGTAACCCCAGAGAAACGTACCAACTGTGTGTTACTACATTAGGGTGATAGAAAATAAAAGAGACCTGGAAGTAATTGTGCATTCAGATATATACCAACTGTGTGTTACTACATTAGGGTGGTAGAAAATAAAAGAGACCTGGAAGTAATTGTGCATTCAGATATAAAGTTTTCTGAGCAATGCAGACAGCCTGCCAGAGCATGTCATGGATTAATTGTCAGTGATATACAGGAATTTTGCTGGTAGGGAAAAGTAGGGATTATCCCTTTGTATAAGGCAGTGGTCAGGCCACATCTTGAGTACTGCGTACAGGTCTGGAGACCTCATTTTAGGGAGGATGTAGAGTTGCTTGAGCATGTACAGAGAAGGACAACCAGATTTGTGAGGGGAATGAAGGGATCCTCTTACCAAGGAAGGCTTAAGTGCTGCAAATTGCAGCAGCTGGAGACTAGGCACCTGCGAGGTGATCTGATTGAGGTGTATAAGGCCTTGAATGGGTTGAGCATGCTGAATTCTGATGGGATTCTTCCGCTTGCTCAGATTACGAACCTGATGTGGCATAAATTCAAATTGAGGAAAGACAGTTCTAGAATAGATGTGTGGAAATTTGTCTTTAGCCAGCTAGTGGTTAGTTGCTGGAACAAACTTCCATCTGTCGTGGAAGTTGAAAACTTAAATAAATTCAAGGAGGAAGTGGACAAACATTTAGTGGGATTTGTTTTGTAATTTTTTTTTTTTTTTTTTTTTTCTGGCTGATGCTGCATAAGCTCATATGCTTGCTTTCTTGCATCACATGGCCACCATCAATATTACTATTTCAGATTTTTAATTACAGTATCCTTTACATCCACGCTAGATTTTAGGGAAGATTCTGGTTTGGCCTCTAAGATGACTATATTTGTTTCTTTAGTTTTAACCTTTTCCTTTGTCATATCATGTGTTTGTCTAGATTGGGATGTGTCATTTTTGTTGGTCCTTGCTACCTGGACATAACTAAGAGTATATTCATGTTCTTGTAATTGTGTTTCTTTTCTGTTGCTGTTTCAACCTTTCTCTCTGTATTCACTTCTATAATTCTTGGTTCCTATATAGACCGACATTTCATAATCTGCAGTCTTATGGCAGATGTGATCCTGTTGGTCTGTTTGTGCATGAATTGTTCTAAGTATAATTTAACCGTTTATCTGCTTGATAGGATGAGACATTTTGTTCAGTTTATCCCATTTCCTTTCTTCTGTTTTTCTCAGGTCTGGTTCTGCTTTTTTTTTGTCTTTATTATGCTTATTATCTATTTGATTCTTCTCCTTCCTTACTTTCTTAGTACTAAGGGGATCTGGGGGAAACTTTCTAAGTCTTTCGAGTTTTCTTTGTTTAGTGATCGCTCCCTGAGAATGCGATTAATCTCTACCTCAGATAGGTTGTCTAAACAATGTTGCGATTAGCATTAGTATTAGTAGAGGCATATGATGCAAGAAAGCAAGCTTATTCAGCATCAGCCAAAAAAAAAACAACCACTACTCCCATTTCACCCCTCCATTCGTTCGAAATACCTGTCCAGCTGAGCCTTAAATTTATTTAGGCTATCAACTTCAACAACAAGCGATGGGAGTCTATTCCACAAACCAACTGCCCGCTGGCTAAAGGCAAATTTCCGCATATCTGTCCGACATCCGTCCTTCCTCAATTTGAATTTATGCCCTCTCAGGTGATTATTCTGAGCAAGATGAAGAATCCCATCGGCATTGAGCATGCTCAAGCCATTCAAAGCCTTATACACCTATATCAGATCACCTCGCCGATGCCTAGTCTCCAGACTCTGTAATTTTCAAAACTTAAACCTTTCTTCGTAAGAGCAACCCTTTGTTCCATTCACTAATCTTGTTGCCCTTCTCTGTACTCGTTCCAGCAGCTCTACATCCTTCTTGAAATGAGGCCTCCAGACCTGTATACAGTATTCAAGGTGTGGCCTGACCAATGCCTTATACAAGGGAATAATCACATCCCTGTCCCTGCTAGAAAAATTCCTGTATATCATTGACAAGACACCATGAGCTACTCTTGCAGCTCGTCTGCACTGCTCAGAGAACTTCATATCTGCCTGCACAATTACCCCCAGGTCCTTTTCATTCTCTACCACTGTCAGCGTAGTACCACAGAGTTGATACGTTGATCTGGGGTTACTGTTTCCCATATGTAGTACTTTACATTTGTCAATGTTAAACTTCATTTGCCACCTCGCAGCCCATCTGCTCAACCTTTCCAGATCCTGTTGCAGCAGCATAGTATCAGTAGTGTCCTTAACAACCCTGCCAACCTTGGTATCGTCTGCAAACTTGGACATTAAGCCTGATACACCATCATCAATATCATTTATAAATACAGAAAACAACAATGGACCCAACACTGAACCCTGAGGAACTCCACTAATAACATTAGTCCACGTTGAGCAGTGTCCATTGATTACCACTCTCTGTCTTCTTCCACTCAACCATCCCTTTATCCATAGCAGCAATTTGCCTCCAATGCCACACTTCTCCAATTTGTGCAGCAGTCTTCCATGCGCAACAGTATCAAAAGCCTTTCTAAGATCCAAATATATAATATCAAAGTTATTCCCTGCATCCAGTTCTTTTGTGACTACATCATAGTATCCAATCAAATTGGTCAGACAAGACCTGCCCTTAACAAAACCATGCTGTGTCTGAGCTATAACTGAATTCTTGTCCAGATGATCCTGCAGTGCTTCTTTAACCAGTGCCTCCATTAATTTTCCTGGAACCGAAGTTAAACTAACAGGTCTATAATTACTTGTGTCAGCCTTTGATCCTCCTTTGTGAATTGGGGTTACATTTGCACATCTCCAGTCCATGGGTACCTCCCCTGAGTCCAAAGAAGCTCTCATAATTATGGCTAGGGGTTTGCTTACTTCCTTTGCTGCCTCCTTTAATATAACTGGATAGATCCCATCCACCCCGGGTGCCTTTTTTATGTTTATCCTCAACAATTTCTCCTCCACTTTCCTCTCAGTTATTAGAAAATAATCTAGCTCACTGCCAATCTTTACTTCACCTACGACATTCCCCTTCCCGAATAACTCCTCATGTGTGAATGTAGATGCAAAATACTCGTTTAGATTGTTAGCCACCTGAGCTGGATCCTCAACTGTTGAACCATCAACATCCAGTGGACCAGTCTGATTCATCCCTTTCCTTCTTGAGTTTAAATAGGTAAAGAACTCTTTTCTGTTTTTCTTTGCGTCCTTTGCCAAGGATTTCTCATAATCTGCCTTTGCCTGCCTAATCTCCTTTGTGACTTGGTTACAGACCAACTTATATCTATCATAGGCTTCCATGTCACCCATTAATTTGTATGTATTCCATGCATTTTTCTTCTCTGCCATATGTCTCATTAGTTCATCTGACAACCATTTAGGCCTGAACCTTGAACAATATTTCTTGGTTGGTATGTAAAGCCTGGTAGCTTCCAAGGTTAGTTCCTTGAATGCTTCCCATTTTGAATTTGTTGTTGGTATGAGGTTTTTAGTTTTTTTTCCTTTAGATATTGTTATTTATTTGCTATTTTTATTGCAATATTCCCCTTGCTTTGGGAATACTGTATATTGATATGTTATTTGCTTCAGTGGGCCTATTTAAACCCAAGTTATTTGATTTTTTTGTTTCAAACGGGAAAACAGAATTTTTGGCCATTTAAGGATCACTAACAAAGAAAAGTCTTCAAAATATCAAAATGAAGTCTAATTTGGACTTGTCTGTTCAAATCATCCTGAAGGAGTGCTGCTTGGCACTGATCATTAATGATTCTGCCAATCTTTACATCACCTGCAAATTTTTACATCACACCTTCTATCCCTTCATTGATGTCATTCATGAAAATGAGAAAGAATGGTGTTCTTTAATGGTAAAGAATATCCATTAATCGCAACTCTCTGCTTTCTGCCCTGCAGCCACCCAGCAATCCATCTTAGAATCTTACCAGTAATTCCAACCTGTTCAAGCTTATACAATAACAGTGGTGAAACCAACGTTTAGTTTCTAGAGCAAAGTTTCTGGCGTCCCCCTCGCCTATACTTCTCCTTCAACCCATGCATGGTACTGAGTACTCTAGGTTTTAATACCTTTCGTGTTTAGGGTTTTCATAAAAAAAAAAAAAAAAAAAAAAGTAACCTCTTATGAGGGATCTAGTCAGATGCTTCAGTAAAATTCAAATAAACTATGTTGAAATTATTGCCTAAATCTAGCTAATGAGTAACTGTGTCAAGCATGGTTTACCCTTTACAAAGCCCTGTTGTGTGTCCTTCAAAATGCCATATCTATCTAAATGTCCCTGGATTTCACTCTTAATCATCCTCTAAGGTTTTACCAACTGCTTTTATGTATTGGCATTACGTTGACACTTCTCCAATCCAAAGAATCGCCTCTGGTTCATTGCACTCCCTCGTGCTCTCCCTCATAACTACTGGGTATATGCTATCAACTTCAGGAGCCTTACTTGCCTTTGTGCTCAAAAGTTTTTCTAATAAACATTCATCTGTAATTACAACATCATTAATTTCTTATGGCTCAGCCACACCTGCACAGCCTCTTCTCAGCATGAAGGGTCTTTCCTCAGTAAAGACAGATGCAAAATACCTGTTCAATTCACCTGCAACATCAGCTGGGTTGTCTAAGACTTTCCCACACCCAGTGCACAAGGGTCCAGTCTGATTTGTTTTTTTCTTCCTTGTATTCACATATATGAAAAATTCCTTGTCTCTATTCTTTGCTATCTTGGCCTATGCTTTCTCATTAGCATTACCATTGCTAGAGCCATATGGTGCAAGAAAGCAAGCTTATACAACATCAGCCAAAAAAAACTTCCCATTTCACCTATCTATTTGCTCCAAAAGTTTATCCAGTTCTTTCTTGAATTTATTTAAGCTATCAACTTCCACAATGACAGATGGAAGTTTGTTCCAGCAATCAACCACCTGCTGGCTAAAGGCAAATTTCCACACCCATATTCTATAACTGTCTTTTCTCAATTTGAATTTATATCCCCCCCCCAGGTCTGTAATCTGAGCAAGAGGAAGAATCTCATCAGAATTAGCCTGCTCAAACCATTCAAGGCGTTATACACCTCAATCAGATCACTTCGCAGGTGCCTATTCTCCAGATGCTTCAATTTGCAGAACTTAAGTAAGAGCATCCCTTTGTTTCCCTCACTAATCTCATTGCCCTTCTCTGTACTCATTCCAGCAGCTCTACATCCTAAAATGAGGCCTCCAGACCTGTACTCAGTACTTAAGGTGTGGCCTGACCATTGCATTATACAAGGGGATAATCACCTCCTTATCCTTGCTAGCAAAATTCCTGTATATCATTGACAAGATCACATGACCTGATCTGGCAGCCTGTTTTTCTGAGCACCCTGATCTGAGCAGGGCGCTCAGAAAACTTCATATTTGACTGCACCATTACCCCCCCAGGTCTTTTTCATTCTCCACTATTCCGAGTGTAGTACCGCACAGTTGGTACATTACACTGGGGTTACTGCCACCCATATGCAGTACTTTGCATTTGTTAATGTTAAACTTCAGTTGCCACCTCTCAGTCCATCTCCCCAACTTTACTAGGTCCTGTTGCTGCAACGTATTGTCCATACTGTCATTAACAACCCTGCCAACCTTTATATCATCTGTAAACTTGGACATTAAGCCTGACATACCTTCATCAATATTAATGATAATTATACAAAACAACAATGGACCTAACACTGAACCCTGGGAACTCCACGAAGAGCAGTGTCCATTGATTACCACTCTCTGTCTTCTCACACTTAACCATCCCTTTATCCATTGTAGCAACTTGCCCTCATACACACCTTTTATTCCTTTATACATGTACCTTGCCTTATATGCAGCCTTGGTCTCTCTGACCTTATTTGAGTTACTATTACAGATCAACTTGTACCTCTTGTAGACTTCAGTACCTTTCATTGCTCTGTAACTGTCCCATGCCATCTTTTTCTGCTCAATTTGACCAGCCAGCCCCACAGTCATCCCTTTCAGCTTCCTCCTCCTCCTCCTGTAATATTGTCTTAAAGGTACGTATGTATTCATGGCTCGTAATATTTGCTTTACAAGTATTCCATAATTCAAATATGTTTTCCATCCCTCGGCAATGTGCGCAGTTCTCAGATGCCATATATTCTCATCCCTTGTTGGTACAAATAGTAATCAACTAGTTTTTAAAAAAGTTTTTCCCCATTGTGAGTTTCCCTCCCACTTATTCCATTCAGTCTGTTGCAGATTAAAGTTACCCATAATAAGACATTCATGCTTGCTTGCCTATTCCATCTGCATGAAAAGACTTTTGTCATATTCTTTACAATCTTCTGGTTTGTAGATTACTCCCACTCTCATTGTTCCTTTGTTTCCGACTTTGTTTCACACCACACAGATTCTATTCTGGCGGACGTAACTTTAGAGTCAAACTTATGTTTGATAAGAAGCTGACATTTATACAACATGTTTATCAACTATGGACAAAGTTCACCAAGGAGCCCAATATTCTACGGTCCCTTTCATCAACTTTATGTGGTGCAGATTGCTGTACCCTCCGGCTCTACTGGGCTCTTGTCCATTCTAAACTTGATTATGGTTCTCAGGTTTATGCATCTTCTAGAAACAGTGTACTCCAATGGTTAGATCCAGTCCATCAAACAAGTCACTGGAACCTTCCATACATCTCCTGTCCAAAGCCTTTATGTTGAAGCAAATGAATCATCTGTGTCTCTTTGCATAAGCAGTTATCCTTATAGTATGCTTTTAAATTAAAATCCTTGCCTGATCATCCCATTTGGACATCTATTTTTGAATCTTGTGGGAAAATCTCTACACACCCATCGGACTGCTAACTGATCTTTTGGAATTCGAATCAAAGAGCTGTTAAGTGAACTAAACATGATGGTAGACATCATCCATCATGTAATATCCCATCAACAAGGTATTAACTTCCACCCTGACATGCCCGTTTTCCAACTTGTGGTCCCCTCCCTGAAGATCTGTGAGAAGGTAAACTCACCACCAGCTGTCTACCAGCAACTTTTTGCATCACATCGTGTGCGGTATTCCAACTTCCTGCCAGTCTACACAGATGGCTCAAAGTCAGAATCATATGTGGGATCAGCTGTAGTTTTTCCACAGAAAATAGTATTCCACAAGAAGCTAGCATATATAGAGAGTTGCATGCAATTGAAAAAACCCTTTATCGCATTAAAGATAACGATTACCAAAAGCATATGATATATACTGATTCATCAAGTGTGTTACAGGCTCTATTATCAGTGAAGTATAACCGTCATACAGTCCTGTCCGGGATTTGGCAGATGCTTTTTTCTCTTGTGAAATCAGATTTTGACATTTGCTTCTGCTGGATCCCAAACCACATTGGGATCAGAGGAAACAAATTAACTGATACTGGCCCAAAATCAACCTTTCCCCTGGATAACCATTACCTACCAGTCCCCTATACTCACTACAGGCAAATAATACACATCAAACAATATTCCCAATGGCAAGATTTCTGTCATGGAGAGGCCACAAATCAACTATATATCAAATTAAGCCTATAATCAAGCAGTGAAAGTCCAGCCTATACAAGCTGTGAAGAGGGGAAGTTGTTCTTGCTCGGCTCTGCATAGGTCACTGTCATCTAACACACTCCTTCTTGCTGAGGGCTGTTAACCCACCTGTGTGTGAGAAATGTAAACCCTGATAACTAACTCCTCTTCTTAATATTATTAGTATCAATATGCACTGATGATATTAGTATATGTTGGTACTGATGTCAATCTTAAAAGATGATAGCTGCTCTACAACATCATTAACTTTTTCCCTTGGCAAGCTTATACCAAAAAAACTTTTCCTTAGAAATAAAAACAAAAACTAAATTTGGCAGCTGTCAAGTTCCGCATGACCATGTTTGTTACAATGGGGACGTGACTGCTGCCAGGTTAAGTCGAATAATGATAACGAAAGAATAAAAAGTATTAAAATATTTTTATATCAGTATATGTTGAATTAATATTCTAACACCTTAAGAAAACACAAATTTTTTTCTGAAATTGAAATTTTCTTCTTGATATTAACTTTTGCTATTTATAAATTCATAACTTGCTATAATAATTAGTAATGAAAAATTAATAAAAGTTTATAAAAACCTTCTCCATCTCTTCAGTGACAGTAAAGAGACTTGGACAATTCATGGACATGTAACTAGTCTTAATACCAGTGAAAGATATGGAATGATAGACAAGGAAATATTTTTTAGTTTTGATAACATTTTGGGAAATAATGTTCTTCATGTTGGTGATTCTGTTCAAGTGTATGCCTCAAGGGTTCGCAAAGAAGATGGTTGGCGTGCAGATTCAGTTATGCCGGCAAGCGAGTTTTGGGAAGATGATACTTCAGCAGACAAACCAGCAAATGAAATTTCTTCAAATAAGGATACTAAAGAGAAGAATTTTTTAGAGAGTGACAAGTATCCGTTAATAGCTATGATATCAGAAATTAATGATAATTATGGAAAATTGAATAACAATATATCTATAAATTTTAAGGTAGGAATTCTTTATATATCTCTTAATAGTTATTAATAAATTCTATTAATATAATATACAAAATGTTTTTTTTTTATGACAATAATTATAAAATGTTAATACTGTACTGGCTGTGACTAATAGAACTTCCATTTTTCTGAAAACTTATTTTTACTAATTCCAGATGATTTCACAGGAAATTATATGAATATTGTGCTTATTGTAAGAGAGGAATATATGGGCCTAAGGCCTGGAGGCATGTATGGGATGAAGTTGTTAATATATGTTATTGTAGGAGAGCTTGCTTGTTTGCTGAAACATTAATTATATATATTTATTCCCTTATTTCATAGACAAGTTAAAGGAATGCAAATAAAGTTAAGCTGAACAGATTTACCTCAGGATATTACTATTGCTTGGTCAGCACGATGAGGAAAAGACCAAACCCTCCAGCATATGACAACATGACGAAACAAATGGTCCTTAGTCCCCAGTGGCTTTCACTCTCCATCTTATAGTAGTAGTAGTGGCATGTGATGCAAGAAAGCAAGTGTATGAGCTTATGCAGCATCAGCCAAAAAAAAATCACACCATTCCCTCCAAATGCCTGTCCAGTTCCTCCTTAAATTTATTTAACCCATCAACTTCCACAACGACAGATGGAAGTTTGTTCCAGCAATTAACCACCCGCTGGCTAAAGGCAAATTTCCGCACATCTGTCTTTTCTTAATTTGAATTTATGTCCCCTTAGGTTCGTAATTTGAACAAGTGGAAGGATCCCATCAGAATTCAGCGTGCTCAACCCATTCAAGGCCTTATACACCTCAATCAGATCACCGCGCAGGTGCCTAGTCTCCAGCCACTGCAATTTGCAGAACTTAAGCCTCTCTTGGTAAGAGGATCCCTTCATTCCCCTAACCAATCTTGTTGCCCTTCTCTGTACACGCTCAAGCAAATCTACATCCTTCCTAAAGTGAGGCCTCCAGACCTGTACGCAGTACTCAAGGCATGGCCTGACCATTGCCTTACACAGAGGGACAATCACCTCGTTTTCCCTGAGCAAAATTCCTATATATCATTGACAAAACCCCATGACCTGCCTGCCCTGACAGCCTGTCTGCATTGCTCAGAAAACTTCATATCTGACTGCACGATTACTCCCAGGTTTTTTTCATTTTCTAACACCTTAAGTGAGTACCACACAGTTGGTACGTTTCTCTGGGTTTACTTCTACCCATATGCAGTACTTTGCATTTGTCAAGGTTAAACTTCACTTGCCACTTCTTAGCCCATCTGCCCAAATTTTCTAGATCCAGTTGCAGTAGCACACTGTCATTACTGTCATTAACAACCCTGCCAACCTTTGTATCATCTGCATACTTCGACACTAAGCCTGATATACCTTCATCAATATCATTGATAAATATACAAAACAACAGTGGACCCAACACCAAACCCTGTGGGACTCCACTAATAACAGTAGTCCACGAAGAGCAGCACCCATTGATTACCACCCTCTGTCTTCTCCCACTCAACAATCCTTTTATCCATTGTAGCAACTTACCCTTAATACCATTCTGCTCCAATTTGTACAATAGTCTTCCATGCACAACAGTGTCAAAAGCTTTCCTGAAATCCAAATATATGATATCAAAATTATTTTTTGCATCCAGTTCCTTTGTAACCACATAATAATATCCTATCAAATTTGTCAGACAAGACTTTCCCTTAACAAACCCATGCTGTGTCTGAATTATTGCTGCAGTCTTGTCTAGATGATCCTGCAATGCGTCTTTAACCAGTGACTCCATTATTTTACCCGTAACAGAAGTTAAACTAACTGGTCTGTAATTACTCGTGTCACCCTTTGATCCACCTTTGTGAATTGGGGATACATTTGCACATCTCCAGTCCGTGGGAACCTCCCTTGAGTCCAATGATGCTCTCATAATTATGGCTAAGGGTTTGCTTAGTTGCTTTGCCGTCTCCTTTAATATAACTGGATAGATCCCATCCACCCCAGGTGCCTTTCTTATGTTTAACTTCAACAATTTCTCCTCCATTTTGCTCTCAGTTATTACAAAATCATTAAGCACCCTGCTACAATTTGATAACCTTCTGCCATTTTCAAACCTTAATAACTCCTCATCAATATACAGTTATGATATAGAGTTATGGCAGCGAAAGGATCAGAGTGGAAGCAGAGGGTGCTAATAATCTCTGGGTACGAACAGGCTGCCATGCATGGAAACTGAACTTGGCCTGTTACAACGTAAGATCACTCATCAGTGGAGATAGGATATTAGAAATGGAAAAGGAATTAGAAAATGTGAATTGGAATATCACCGGCTTGGCTGAAAGAAGAAATGAATCATTTATAAGTTTATCAAGTAGAAATCTTATAACAACAATGGAGACAGTGAAAAGAGCGAACATGGAGAGTTGACTTTCTGGTCCATAAAGATATAAAAAAACATTTTGGAATTCAAAAGTATATCACTAAGGGTGTAAAGACTCAGGATTTCTAAGAGGTACAAATTAAAGGTTATAATGTTATATGCATCAACATCGAGCCATGATGATGAAGAGGTTGAATACTTTTGCTGCTCATTCCAATAGAAGCAAGCAGTGCAAGAATAATTTTCACCTCTGCCTGTGGCTACTGTTAATCTATTATTCTGTGAATCCCCCTCCTCAGGCGCCTCCGTAGCCAGGTGGGAAGGAGCAGCAGTGCATAGCACACGCTTCTTGATTAAACCGAGGTTCAAGCCCGTCACCACCAAATATGGAAGATGCGGAAAGGTCAGGGAATGACCACCGCATATCCCAGAGCAATATGGCCTTAGTTGCTAATGCTCCTAAAAACCAAATAACAAGCAAACCCCCTCCTCTAGCTTGCAATTTTTCTACGAACCTAACATTGCTTCTATAGCATCTATTTAAGGGGCACCCTTTCTATTTAAGTGTATCCCATACTTGTTGAAGCTGTCTCTCCTGTTAACAAGCACTGACCATACTGAGAAAAATCCTTCAAGGCTTTCACAAGCCTTGCACAATCTGTCCAGACTTAATTTATTGACAAGGCTCTCGTCATATACTCCCTCCTAACGTGTCTGGGCAGAATTGCAGACACTTTTCAATTTAACCCTAACTCGCAATTGTTGTTCAATATTGACCTGTACTTGTTAAGTCCACAGATCTCCTACTCTTAATGTGATTAGTGCCAATGTATTCAAGAATATCACCTTTCGTGCTCAACCCTTTTCGTGCCCTTAAAAGATAATATCTGCTCTACAATGTCATATTCTTTTGCCCTTACTTGCCTTTATGCTCAAAAGTTTTTATAATAAATAATAATCTGTAATTATGACATCACTAATTTCATATGGCTCAGCCTCACTCACCCAGAGTAAGAATAGGCTGTCGTAGACATTCTCTCAGATATGCAAGACAAGCTGTGCTTGCTACCTGGGAGTCTAAAACGCTGATGGAACTGATATCCAGGTGACATTCAAGTCAAGTTTTTTTTTTTTTTTTTTTTATGAGAACCCCAAACACGAGAGGTATTATAACCTATAGTACTTAGTACCGTGCTTGGGTTGGAGGTTGAGAAGACGAAAGAAGATATTTGTTGATATTGGACTTGAACTTCTGTAGATTGTAATTTTCAGGAAATACGTATGAAGGAAGGTTGTTCCAGAAAACGGCAGTTGAATGAATAAATGAGGAAGATGAAAAGTTGGTTCTGTGGGTTTGAAGTTGGACAGTAAATGGATGTTGGCTGGTGGCGGCACGTGTTCGGACTGTTTTGAAAGAGAGAGCGGGAATTATAGAAGCCAATTCAGAAGAACAGTGCCCATGGAAGTATCTGTAGAAGAGGCATGCAGCAGAAACAGTGCGTCTATGAGAAAGCGAGTGGAGAGACTCTGTTAGAGATGAATCATTAATTAACCTAACTGCCCGCTTCTGAATGGAATCAAGAAGCCTGAGAGAGGTTTTGGGGGCACCACCCCAGATGTGGGAACAATATTCCATGGCAGGGCGGATTTGCGATTTATACAGAGTGAGCAGCTGTTTGGGAGAAAAGTAACGCCGAGAGCGAAAGAGAAAACCAAGTTTTTTAGATGCAGAGAAAGCAATATTTGTAATGTGCTTGTGCCAAGAGAGATTAGAAGTCAGGGTAATCTCCAAAAGAGATATATCATTTTGCCTAGAAATCGGAGTGTCACTAAAGATAAGCATAGGAGCAGAAGAATCCTTTTTGCGAGATATAAGACAAGATTGAGTTTTAGAAGGGTTGAAATCAACTAAGTTGTCTTTGCCCCACTGGAGAATTACCTGAAGATCATCATTTAAGGAATTGGCAGCAGATTTTCGAGAACTTGAAGCTGATTGAGCTGGACAAGGTTTCTCAAAATGGAAAGTTGAATGCAATGTGCTATCATCGGCAAAACTATGGATAGGATTTCCAGTCAATGGAAGAAGGTCATTGATATACAAGAGGAAAAGAGTGGGGGAAAGAACTGAACCTTGGGGGACACCGGCATTAGTGGAGAAGTTAGAAGACAGAGAGCCATCTACCATCACCCTCAGTGAGCGATCAGAGAGAAAACTGGATAACCAATTACTGAAAACAGTTGGCAAACCATAAGATGGAAGCTTGTTTAGAAGACCTTTATGCCAAACATGATCAAAAACCTTTGAGATGTCAAGAGCAACTACTTGTGTTTCACCGAGCCTTTCCATTGAATTAGTCCATAAATGGGTAACATAAGCCAGAATATCACCAGTGGATCGACACTGACGGAATCCATACTGGCGATCGTTGATCAGACGGAAGGTTTCTAGGTAGTTTAAGAGTTGGCGGTTAATTGATTTCTCCATTACTTTAGAAAGAGTAGAAGTAACTGCAATGGGACAATAATTGGATGGGACGGATTTGTCACCCTTTTTAGGAACTGGCTGGATATGAGCAAATTTCCAAGCAGAAGGAAAAACACCTTTGGAATAAGAAAGTGAAAAAAGGCGGCAAAGAATAGGAGTAAGTTCAGGAGCACAGGTTTTGAGAACAAGTGGAGAAATACCATCAGGACTTGGAGCTTTCTTAGCATCAAGATTCATCAAAATCCTTCTGATATCCTTTTGACTGAAGACCACAGGAGGCATTGAATGGAGCGTGTTAGGAATGGTGGGAGGTGTTTTACCAAGATCATTAATACATGAGCTCGAAGAAAAATGGGATGCTAGCAGGTCAGCTTTATCCTTGGCTGAAGTGACAACAGAACCATCTGGTTTGGACAGAGGTGGGAGCAGAGATGGGCAAAAGTTGCGGCCAATAGCTTTGGCAAGAGACCAGAATGCTTGGCTACCATTAGGGCAAGAAGCAAGTTTTCTACTCTTACCCTGTTCAAACTCTAGTTTGGACTGATTAATAACTGCTTTACAATTGTTGCGAGCTTTGGTGTAGGCAGAAAATGAAACTGAAGAATTAGAAACAAGCCAATTACGATATGCAACGTTCTTCTCTTGGACAGCCTTAGCACATTTATTGGAAAACCAAGGTTTAGATAAAGGACGAGATTTTAAAGTGGAGTGTGGGATAAAGGATTCCATTCCTGCAAGAATAATTTCACTGACACGATCTGAGCAAACGTTGACATCAGAAGTTTTGAAACAGTAATCAGACCAAGGAAAAGAAGAAAAGAAGTCTCGCAGGTCATCCCATTTTGCATTCTTGTAATGCCAAACAATACGAGGTTGGGAATAGCCATGAGATAAAGGTTCCATTGGAGAAGAGACAATCACCAAGTTGTGATCTGAAGTGCCTAAAGGACCTCTCACTTCAACCTTGTACTTAGAAGGGTTGTTTGTGAGAAAAAGATCAAGCGTATTGGCTGTATGATTAGGATTGTCCGGTATTCTTGTAGGTAAATGAACAATCTGTGCTAGGTCATTAGTAATTGCAAAAGCCTCAGCATCTCGACCTGCTGGGTCGGTGTGACTAGAAAACGGAAGCCAGCTGGAGTTGTGAACGTTAAAATCACCAAGGAAAATTACCTCACTGTTAGGAAAGTTGGACTGGAGAAAGTCAAGTTGCAAAGAGAGGAAGTCAAAGAGCTCCAAGTGATTAGTGGAGTTGGGAGAACGGTAGAGACAACAGATGAATTTTACACAATGGAGTAGAGAGATTTTAAGCCAGAGAAGATCAAAGAGAGGAGATTCCAAATTGCTAAGTCTCTGACAGGGAATATCAGAACGGACATATGCACAAGTACCACCTTTGAGGCGAAAGGAATCATACAGCAAATAATTTGGATATCTGAGATGAGCAGTAGTTGAATCAACTGATAACTGGGATTCAGTCAGAAAAAGTACATGGGGTTTGGAAGACTGCAAGTGGAAATGGACATCGTTGAGATTAGAATTGAGACCACGTATATTTGTGAAATGAATTAGGAAGTCCTTGGGAGGTTTAGATCTTTTCGCAGATAAGCTTGCTCTATTATTTTGACAATTCATGGTGTATTCAATAGTAAGAAAAAGTGGGTGGGACATGCTGTATGAAGTAATGAAATTTTTGGATATGGCGTACATGTGGTAAGAATATACCCAGATCCTTGACATAACGTGGCCTCGACAATGCTCCCCGCATACACTACTCGGACTCCCTCCAGTCACTATCTGGCAGAGTAGAGGTAGCAAGATTATACACTAGCTGATCTGGAAGCTTCCTAGAGAGTTACCAATAGGTTCAGTCCGGTGTACTAACTAGCGGCCGGCCTGCGAACACCGTTTTAGAGCTGTACCCTCGAAATGTAAGGAATATTGGATCTCGCCACGACATTCATCATAACCTCAAAAATCATCAATCATACTGCATGATGGAAGAGATAGGGAAGGGTTGGCCGGAACTTAGCTCTAGAGACTAAACATGGGTTCCACCACTTCAAGCCTCCAATAAGCAAAGTGGTGGTATTTCACCGGTTGATGAGAGTTATCTACCACCTAGTACTGCCTGGTAACATAGAGGGGCGGCGTTCCTCCATGTGGTGTGGGCGCCACACCTCGACCCCTGCTTACGTTGGTTCACACCTGGGTGGTCACCCACCATGTACTTGTGCATGAAGGTTATACCCAGGATTACTAACAGTCCCACCATCGTGAAGGTGCAAGCAGAGGATTTGGCTGTCATAGATCGTCCGGACTTCGTCGAAATTGGGTCCACTTTGACTCGAGTGTCACCCGAATATCAGTTCCATCAGCGTTTTAGACTCCCAGTTAGCAAGAACAGCTTGTCTGGCATATCTGAGAGAATGTCTGTGACAACCTCAAGGACTTGAATGTTGGACTTGAAAGTGGACCCAATTTTGGCAAAGTCTGGATGGTCTGTGACAGCCAGATCCTCTGCTTGCACCTTTACGATGGCGGGCTGTTATTAATCCTGGGTATAACCCCCATGCTTATGCACACTGTGGGCGACCACCCAGGTATGAACCAATATAAGCAGGGATTCAGGTGTGGTGCCCACACCACATGGAGGAATGCCAACCCTCTGTGGTAACAGGCAATACTAAGTGGTAGATGACTCTCATCAACCGGTGCAATACCACCACTTTGCTTATTGGAGGCTTGAAGTGGTGGAACCCATGTTTAGTCTCCAGAGCTCAGTTCCAGTCCACCCTTCCCCCATCTCTTCCAACATTCAGTATGATTGATGTCCTTTGAGGTTATGATGATCACCGTGGCCAGATCCAAACTTCCTTACATTTCGAGGGAACAGCTCTAAAACAGTGTTTGCAGGCCGGCCGCTAGTTAGTACACCGGACTGAACCTATTGGTAATGCTCTAGGAGGCTTCCAGATCAGCTAGTGTATAATCTTGATACCTCTACTCTGCCGGATAGTGACTGGAGGGAGTCCAAGTAGTGTGTATGCGGGGGTATTGTTGAGGCCACGTTATGTCAAGTATCTGGGTTTATTTGTACTATACGTACGCCATGTCCAAAAATTTCATTACTTCATGCAGCATGTCCCCCCCCCCTTCACTTTTTCTTATTATTGAATACACTATGAATTATATCAAACTAATAGAGCAAACTTATCTGTAAAAAGAACTAAACCTTTCAAACACTTCCTAGTTCATTTCACAAATATACGTGGTCTCAGTTCTAATCTCAGTAATGTCCATTTCCACTTGCAGTCTGCCAAACCCCATGTACTTTTTCTGACAGAATCACAGTTATTGGTTGATTCAACCATTGCTCATCTCAGTTGCCCAAATTATTCGCTGTATAATTCCTTTAGCCTCAAAGATGGTACTTGTGCATATGTCCATTCTGATATTCCCTGTCAGAGACTTGGTAATTTGGAATCTCCTCTTTTCAATCTTCTCTGCCTTAAAATATCTCTACCTCATTCTGTCAAATTCATTTGTTGTCTCTACTGTTCTCCCAACTCCACTAATCACTTGGAACTCTTTGACTTCCTCTCTTTGCAACTTGACTTCCTCCAGTCCAAATTTCCTATCAGTGAGGTAATTTTCCTTGGTGATCTTTTAATGCTCACAACTCCAGCTGGCTTCCATTTTCTAGTCACACAGACCCAGCTGGTCGAGATGCTGAGGCTTTTGCAATTTCTAATGACCTCGCACATATTGTTCATTTACCTACCAGAATACCTGACGATCCTAACCATACAGCCAACATGCTTGATCTTTTTCTCACAAACAACCCTTTTAAGTACACGGTCAAAGTGAGTGGTCCTTTAAGCAACTCAGATCACAACTTGGTGATTGTCTCTTCTCCAGTGGACCCTTTATCTCATGGCTATACCCAACCTCTTGTTGTTTGGAATTACAAGAATGCAGAATGGGATGACCTGCGAGATTTCTTTTCTTCTTTTCCTTGGTTGGATTACTGTTTCGAAACTTCTGATGTCAACATTTGCTCAGATCGTGTCAGTGAAATTATTCTTGTAGGAACGGGATCCTTTATGTCACACGCCACTTTAAAATCTTATCCTTTATCTAAACTTTGGTTTTCCAATAAATGTGCTGAGGCTGTTCAAGAGAATAATGTTGCATATCGTAATTGGCTTGTTTCCAACTCTTCAGTTTAATTTTCTGCCTAAACCAAACTCGCAACAATTGTAAAGCAGTTATTAATCAGACCAAACTAGATTTTGAACAGGCTAAGAGTAGAAAACTTGCTTCTTGCACTAATGGTAGCCAAGCATTCTAGTTTCTTGCCAAGGCCATTAGATGCAACTTTTGCCCATCTCTGCTCCCACCTCTTTCAAAACCAGATAGTTCTATTGTCACTTCAGCCAGGGATAAAGCTGACCTGCTAGCATTCCATTTTTCTTCCAACTCATGTATTAATGATCTTTGTAAAACACCTCCCGCCATTACTAGCATGCTCCATTCAATGCTTCCTGTGGTCTTCCGTCAGAAGGATTTTGATGAACCTTGATGCTAAGAAAGCTCCAGGTCCTAATGGTAGTAGTAGTAGTAGTAGTAGTGGTATGTGATGCAAGAAAGCAAATGTATGAGTTTATACAGCATCAGCCAACAAAAAAAAAAAAAAAAAATCACACCATTCCCTCCAAATGCCTGTCCAGTTCCTCCTTAAATTTATTCAACCTATCAACTTCCACAACGACAGATGGAAGTTTGTTCCAGCAATTAACCACCCGCTGGCTAAAGGCAAATTTCCACACATCTATTCTACATCTGTCTTTTCTTAATTTCAATTTATGCCCCCTTAATTTCGTAATCTGAACAACTGGAAGGATCCCATCAGAATTCAGTGTGCTCAACCCATTCAAGGCCTTATATACCTCAATCAGATCACCGCGCAGGTGCCTAGTTTCCAGCCACTGCAATTTGCAGAACTTAAGCCTCTCTTGGTAAGAGGATCCCTTCATTCCCCTCACCAAGATGGAGAAATCAATTAACTGCCAACTCTTAAACTATCTAGAAACCTTCCGTCTGATCAGTGATCGCCATTATGGATTCTGTTAGTGTCGATTCACTGGTGATATTCTGGTTTATGTTACCCATTTATGGACAAATTCAATGGTAAAGTTCGGTGAAACACAATTGCACTTGACATCTCAAAGGCTTTCAATCGTGTTTGGCTTAAATCTTTTAAACAAGTTTCCATCTTATGGTTTGCCAACTGTTTTTTGTAATTGGTTATCAAGTTTTCTCTCTGATTGCTCACTGAGGGTATGGTAGATGGCTCTCTGCTGTTCTTCTAACTTCTTCACTAATACTGGTGTCCCCCAAGGTTCAGTTCTTTCCCTCACTCTTTTCCTCTTGTATATTAATGACCTTCTTCCATTGACTGGAAATCCTATCCATAGTTGTGCCGATGATAGCACATTGCATTCCACTTAATCAATCAGCTGCAACTTCTCGAATATCCACTACCAATTCCTTAAATGCTGATCTCTAGGTAATTCTCCAGAGGGGCAAAGACAACGTAGTTGATTTCAATCCTTCTAAAACTCAGTCTCATCTTATATCTCGCAAAAAGGATTCTTCTGCTCCTCTTCTTATCTTCAGTGACACTCCAATTTCTAAGCAAGATGATATATCTCTTTTGGAGGATTACCCTGACTTCTAATCTCTCTTGGCACAAGCACATTACAAATATTGCCTCCTCTGCATCTAAAAAAACTTGATTTTCTCTTTTTGCTCTTGGTGTTACTTTTCTTCCAAACAGCTGTTTACTCAATACAAATCGCAAATCTGCCCTACTATGCAATATTGTTCCCACAACTGGGGCAGTGCTCCCAAAACGTCTTTCAGGTTTCTAGATTCCATTCAGAAGAGGGCAGTTAGGTTAATTAATGATTCATCTCCACTGTCTCTCTCATAGATATACTGTGTCTGCTGCATGCCTTTTTTACATTTACTTCCATTTGCACTGTTCTTCAGAATTGGCTTCTATAATTCCTGCTCTCTCTTTCAAAACAGTCTGAACATGTGCCACCACCAACCAACATCCATTTACTGTCCATCTTCAAACTCACAGAACCAACTTTTCATCTTCCTCGTTTATTCATTCAACTGCCATTTTCTGGAACAATCTTCCTTCATATATATTTCCTGAAAATTACAGTCGACAGAAGTTCAAGTCTAATGTCAACAGATATCTTCTTTCGTCTTCTCAACCTCCAACCCGTGAACGGTACTAAGTACTATAGGTACTAATACCTCTTGTTTGGGGTTTTCATAAAAAAAAACAAAAAAAAAAAACAAAAAAAAAAAACAACAACACATACTGAAAATTACAGTCGACAGAAGTTCAAGTCTAATGTCAACAGATATCTTCTTTCGTCTTCTCAACCTCCAACCCGTGAACAGTACTAAGTACTATAGGTACTAATACCTCTTGTTTGGGGTTTTCATAAAAAAAAACAAAAAAAAAAACAACAACGCATACTCTTCTCAGCTTTAAGGGTCTTTCGTCAGTTAAGACGGATGTAGAGTACATTCAATTCATCTGCTACATCAGTTTAATATCATTAGTCACCATATGAATATTAATGCTTTCTTACCCCTTTGCACTTGATTATTCTGTTCTGGTCCCAAATTTTAGGTGCATCACTTGGCATATTACTAATATCTTGAGTCCCTGAAGTGCCCCCAGTTTTACTTAGGGCAAGCACCACTTTCTTTAATGACTGAAATTCTTCTAGCAATGCATGATGTTTTAATTTTTGATCGCCACATTCAAAGCTTGTTTGCTAAATTCAACTTATACATGTATCAGTATATATTCTGACTTCCTGAGGCCCAAAACTAGTGGTCGATTTATACTTAAAATCAACTTGTACATGAGTATCTACAGTATATCATCACAAAAGTACTCCCTCCATCCATTATGTTATCCTAGAAAGATCAAATGGCCACATGACCAGAAAAATGTTGTTTTTATAGCTGATAGTGATTTTAAATGGAATTGAAGTTAAGGGTGAAATAAAACTTAAGAATTTGCACTGTAAGGTGGTGTACAAAGATTGGAATCTGAATTTTTACACCCTATTAGATCAAACATCCACATTTCCAGGAACAGTTGAATGTGTTAGGGAAGTATTTGTAAGGAACCTCCATATATCTATCTGACATGCTACATGATCAGCCATGATTGTCTGACTGTTATTTCCATTTAAGGTAGTGTTTCCATTAAAGTTCAGAAAAATCCTCTCATATATTGAATGTGAATGCAATTGTTTCAAAACCAATATGTGGTATTGTTTCATGCATTTATTAGGTTGCAATTCTTGCTTTTCTTTGACTGTTGATTGGACTGTTTTTCTTGTGTTTGAAAAATGTGTCACTGCCATGAAGACAGTTGACTTCCATTTTTGTTCAGAAGAAATGAGGAAAATTTCTCCTCAGAGTATTTTATGAAAAGAACTTTGTTACGAAAAAGGGAGAATTTCTAATTCTTATTTTTCGGTCAAAAATATAGCTTCTGTTAACTTTCTCTGTCAGTAGTAAAATAAAAACAAATGTCTTAATGAAGCGTACATTTTATTGTTAAAAGGTATGATTTAGATAATCACCTGTGTATTTTCCTTTGATCATGGCATTATTACAAAGCTATTCATATGTTTGCCCTAATGAATATAAGCTTCTTTAGTTCACTCTGTAGGCACCTCCGTAGCCAGGTGGGAAGGAGCAGCAGTGCGTAGCACACGCTTCTTGATTAGACCGGGGTTCAAGCCCGTCACCACCAAATATGTTGGATGCGGAAAGGTCAAGGGAATGACCACCGCATATTCCTGGAGCAATATGGCCTTAGTTGCTAATGCTCCTAAAAACAATAACAACAACAGTTCACTCTGTACTGAATAATTATACAGCTGAGTTTCGTTTTCTCACCACTGCTGTTGCTAATATGGATGCTTCAGAGTGTGAGGGACATAACAGTGATATTTTAGAGGAGAAGCAAAAAGGTAAATGAGTGGAAAGTATGGATTAAAGATTAATAGTATCAATTTTGTTTTGCTAGTAAAAATGATTGAAGATTTGAAGATTAATTTAATGTTAATGACAGACATATATTTGTACAATAGGTCTTCTAAATGTTTATCAATTCTGTCACTTTTGAAGTTGCTTAATTACAGCATTAATTAGCATTAGCATTAGTAGAGGCATATGATGCAAGAAAGCAAGCTTATACAGCATCAGCCAAAAAAAAAAAAAAAAAAAATCCCATTTCACTCATCCATTCACTCCAAAAGTTTGTCTAGTTCTGCCTTGAATTTATTTGAGCTGTCAACTTCCACAATGACAGATGGAAGTTTTCCAGCAATCAACCACCCATTGGCTAAAGGCAAATTTCCACATATCTATTCTACAATTGTCTTTCCTCAGTTTGAATTTATGCCCCCTCAGGCACTTAACTGAGCAAGAGAAAGAATCCCATCAGTATTGAGCTTGCTCAAACCATTCACAGGCCTTATACACCTTAATCAGATCACGTCGCAGGTGCCTACTCAGCAAATTGCAGCATCTCCAGATGCTGCAATTTGCTGAACTTAAGCCTTTCTTGGTAAGAGCAACCCTTAATGGAACATCATTAAGTATAAAATGCAATTATTACTATTGGATTACTGTGGACACAGAGTGAAATGGAGACAGAATAAATATGACAAGTTTAATAATAGGAAAAACATATATTAAATTAGATACATACAAAAGCTTTCGGTTAATTTGTTAACATTCCTCAGTCAAACTGACAGTTAAGAGTGGAACATGAGGGTGGGTACTGCCAGACATGTACATGAACTGTGTGATTAATTGTTAGATGTTGAAGCCTGTGGCTGTGTAAAATGCGATACCTATGTCTGATTTCATTTTGTTTCATTTAAAGGGACAGCTCATGGATGTTCTTAGATTTCAGTAAAGTTATTCAGAGGAGCATTTTGTTCAAGTTTGTCATTCAAGAAAATATAAGCTAAGCATTTTTGCTACTGAGTCTTAAAGCAGCATTTTTTGTGTATTGTTAGAAAAGTAAGAATGGTTATCTTTGCTGGTGGGGAACCTTAAAGGGAGTGAAAAGCTTGGAACTATTAAATGCGAATCCATGTTTAAGCTGAGTTGGAAATAAAATTTTTAAACAGGATTTTCATCAAAAATGGAGCCTATAATATGCAGTGAGCTTTTGATAACTTTTTTAAAAGGAAAGAACTATTGGATTACTGTGGACACAGCGAAATGGAGACAGAATAAATATGACAAGTTTATAATAGGAAAAACATATATTAAGTTAGATACTTACAAAAGCTTTCGGTTAATAATTTTCTACAGATTATTTCACATTGTCATTAATTGTTTGTTTTAAATTCATTGAAAAGGTATTAATTTTAAGATGGTGGCTACGTATTCATTTAGACTTATTAGCAATTCTTTGCTTACTGTGCTGTGTAAATTTTTTTTTTTTTTTTTTCTTTAAATAAAGGGGTATAATTAGAGTTTTTTTTTTGTGAAATATAAACTTCTAGAATGCTGAGGAAGTAGCCCTAGGAAAGAAGGGGTGATCCAGGAGTCCTCCTCTGGGAAAATTTTTTGAAAATGATAGTGTCAGTGGCATTAGTAATAATAAATAATTTTTAAATTTAAATATATGATTTTTTATTTTTATTTCTTTTTAACTTCCAGAGCACTGTTCTGGCAGAAAAAAGACCATAGGTATAACTGTAGGTTAGAAAAACAAAGCAAAAAGGCTTACGTATTCTTCACTTGTTTTTTTTCACTTTTCAACCATGCTCATTCTTAACAAAAATTGAAACTTTGTGTTTCAGACAGGTATAGCTTTGGGAACCGCTTTCAGTCACTTGAGAGCAATTAAATTATAGTTTGATTAATACTTGAATTATACTGTAATTTAAGGACACAGTCATTTGGAAGAACCAGAATTGTTTTGTTTTTAACTGTTATTATTATTATTATTATTAAACATATAGGGCAAGGAAGCCTGAGTCTTATGCTGCACCAGCCAAAAAAAAATTCCGAGGTTGCCCTGAGAGAGAGAGGGAGGGAGAGAGAGAGAGAGAGAGAGAGAGAGAGAGAGAGAGAGAGAGAGGGAGAGGGAGAGTCAGAAGTAGAAGGGAATCACCAAGAAAGAGAAGAATGATGATATCCAGCTCAGGATCCTGGGTATGCCAAGCCCATACTCACCTGAGGTGTCTTGCAATGATTGTTACTCTCTTCTCATATGCCTTATGATTTTGTTTTGTTTCAGGTGAAGAGATCTAGCAATCATCCTTAAAATTTATTTATATAGACCTATTTTCCCCGGGGGCTTACATCTGGTGAGTATGGGCTTGGCACACCCAGGGTCCTGAGCTGGATATCATCATTCTTTTTTTTTGGTGATTCCTCTCTCTCTCACTCTCAGGGTAACTTGGAAATTTTTTTTTTTTTTTTTTTGGCTGGTGTAGCATAAGCCTCAGGCTTCCTTGCACTATATGGCTAATAATAATAATAATTGGCAAGAGTTGAAATATAGTTTGATTGAGAAACAGTTGGCACAAATAGTCTACACTAGAATATTCTTGATTGTTGCATTTTGCTACACTTAAATACCTTCAGCCAACAGTTCTTTTTAAACAGGATAATGTACCTCTGTACTGGACACTTAAATACCTTCAGCCAACAGTTCTTTTTAAACAGGATAATGTACCTCTGTACTGGACACTTAAATACCTTCAGCCAACAGTTCTTTTTAAACAGGATAATGTACCTCTGTACTGGACCCCATCCTTGTTATTTTTTTGGATTGGATTGGTTTCATACACCAGCACTATGACTACCGTGACTCCTTTATGTGTTTGTAAAATTAAAAATAAATATGTTGCTGGTGGCAAGTAGAATTTTTGTCATCCCCTTATTCTAAATTACAAAACTGCCGTAATTTAGAATAAGGGGATGTAATTTAGAATAAAATTTTTAACTGCTGTTAGAAACTTGTTAGCAAAGAGTGACCAGATTACTGTATGAGAGAGTTTTATTTTGTTTTTAGGATTGTGTGCTTGATTTTTCGCCTATTGTTGGTGACTGGATTAGAGCTGAAGTTAACTGTACTTCTGGAAAGTGTGTAATCCATTTGAAACCCCACAGAGAATGGAATTTTGATGGAAAAATTACATCCTTATATCATAATGGTGGAGTTGTAGATAATAAGGTAACATTTTTGTATTCATTTTAGATTTGTACATTTTTATTGCAGTTATGTAAATAATTCCAGATCAGATGCTCACAGTATCATTTATGATATCATGAAGTTAGGACCTCAAGCTAATAGCAATTAAAATTTTGGCAATAATTTTTATGTGAACACAGGAGACATCATCATCATCACTGTTCAAATATTTTATACCGAGTGGGTGTGCAAGTCACTAATGCAAAGGGGAAAAAACTATAAATTCCATTCCACCCCCATCAAATTGCTGAATGTCCCTGTGGTCTTTAATAGCTATATGAAACCAGCTCATTGTTCTCCCCCCCACCAATAGCTTGTTTAGTGTGGTTGTAGTGCCAAGAAAAAATAGCATGGTATTCTCTTTTTATGATAACACTAGAAAGAAACCAACAAATTACTGGTTCACTGGATATAAATGCTAACTGTTGATAATCCTTTACAGACTGCTGACAAACTGAATAAATATATTGTATCTACATTTACACCGAAAAACTTTTCAGAGCATGGGTTAGCAGACATTCATCTAATACTGATTGGGAGTTAAATGATTTTATAATAACTGAAAGGAAAGTGAAAGAGGGAGATTATTTCATCTAAAAGTGAAGAAAGCACCTGGGATTGATAGAATCTATCAAGTTGTATTAAAAGAAGCTGCAAAAAAGATAGTCAGACCTTACAGCCATAATAATGACAGCATTAGAATTAGTAGAGGCATATGATGTAAGAAAGAAAGCTTATATAGTATCAGACAAAAAAAAAAAAAAAAAAAAACCCTCCTATTTCACCCATCCATTCACACCAAATGTTTGTCTAGTTCTGCCTGGAATTTATTTAAGTTGTTGACCTCCACTACAACAGATGGAAATTTGTTCCAATTATCAACCATCCGCTGGCTAAAGGGAAATTCTACAATCTATTCCGCACATCTATTCTACAATTGTCTTTACTCAGTTTGGATTTATGTCTCCTCAGGTGAATAATCTGAGCAAGAGTTAGAATCCCATTAGCATTGAGCTTTCTCAAACCATTAAAGGCCTTAAACACCCCAGTTAGACCACCTCACAGGTGCCTAGTTTCCAGAAGCTGCAATTTACAGAACTTAAGCCTTTCTTGGTAACACAGACCCTTTGTTCCACTCACCAATCTTGTTGCCCTTCTCTGTACTCATTCCAGCATCTCTACATCTTTCCTAAAATGAGGTCTCCAGACCTGTTTACAGTACTCAAAAGTTTGGCCTAACCAATGGTTAGGCCAAACTTTTGACTTGTACAATGGGACAATCACCTCCTTATCCCTGCTAGCAAGATTCTTTTATATCAGTGACAAGACACCATGAGCTATTCTTGCAGCCTGTCTGCACTATTCAGAAAACTTCATATCTGACTGCACAATTACCCCCAGGTCCTTTTCATTCTCCACTACCCTAAGTGTAGTACCACCTAGTTGATACGTAGACACAATATAGCCCTAGCGGCCTATGTGCTTAACGACACATAGTTGATACGTTACTCTGGGGTTACTGCTACCCATATGCAGTACTTTACATTTGTCAATTTTAAACTTCAATTGCCACCTATCAGCTCATCTGCTCAACTTTTCCAGATCATGTTTCAGTAGCGTACTATCATTATTGTCATTAACAACCCTATATATCTAGCAGGGATAAGGAGGTGATTATTCCTTTGTATAAGGCAATGGTCAGACCGTACCTAGAGTACTGTATACAGGTCTGGAGGCCTCATTTCAAGAAGGATGATATATAGGAATTTTTCTAGCAGGGATAAGGGTGATTATTCCCTTGTATAAGGCAATGGTCAGACCGCACCTAGAGTACTGTATACAGGTCTGGAGGCCTCATTTCAAGAAGGATGTAGAGATGCTGGAACGAGTACAGAGAAGGGCAAGAAGATTAGTGAATGGAACAAAGGGGTGCTCTTACGAAGAAAGGCTTACGTTTTGCAAATTACAGTGTCTGGAGACTAGGCACCGGCGAGGTGATCTGATAGAGGTGTATAAAGCTTTGAATGGTTTGAGCATGCTCAATGCTGATGGGATTCTTCCTCTTGCTCAGAATAATCACCTGAGAGGGCATAAATTCAAATTGAGGAAAGACAGATGTAGGATTGATGTGAGGAAATTTGCCTTTAGCCAGCGGGTGGTTGGTTGCTGGAATAGACTTCCATCCCTTGTCGTGGAAGTTGATAGCCTAAATAAGTTTAAGGCTCAGCTGGACAGGTATTTCGAACGAACAGAGGGGTGAAGTGGAAGTGGCTATTTTTTATTTATTTATTATTTATTTTTTTTGGTTGATGCTGCATAAGCTTGCTTTCTTGCATCAAATGCCTCTACTAATGCTAATGCTAACCCTGCCAACCTTTGTATCGTCTGCAAACTTAGACATTAACCCTGATATACTTTCATTAATATCATTGATAAATACTGAAAACAACAATGGGCCTAATACTGACATTAGTCAATAACATTAGTCCAAGAAGAGCAGTGTCCATTGATAACCACTCTGTCTTCTCCCACTCAACCATCCTATTATCCATTGTAGAAACTTGCCCTTAATGCCATACTGCTCCAATTTCTACAGTAATCTTCCATGTGCCACAGTATCAAAAGCTTTCCTAAAATCCAAGTATATGATATCAAAATTATTTTTTACATCGAGTTTCTTTGTGACCACATAGTATCCAATCAAATTTGTGAGACAAGACTTCCCTTGAACAATCCCGTGCTGTGTCTGAACTGTAACTGCAGTCTTGTCTAGATGATTCTGAATCGCTTCCTTAACCAGTGACTCGATTATTTTCCCTGGGACAGAAGTTCAAATAAGTCTGTAATTACTCGTGTCACCCTTTGATCCCCCTTTGTGAATTGGGGACACATTTGCATTTGCACATCTCCAGTCCATGAGGACCTTCCCCTGAGGTCCAAGGAAGCTTTCATAATTATGGCTTAGGGTTTGCTTCTTTCCTTTGTTACTTTCTTTAATATAACTGGAGAGATCCCATCCACCCCAGGTGCCTTTCTTATGTTCAATTTCAACAATTTCTCCTCCACTTTACTCTCAGTTATTACAGAATTATTTAGATCCCTGCCAGAGTTTGATGAGGCTCTGGTTCCCACTTCCCTACAGACCTCCTCATGTGTAAATGTAGATGTAAATACTCAGTTATTCAGTTTGTGAGCCAACTCAGTAGGTTCATCTATAATTGAACCGTCGATGTCAAGTGGAACAACCTGATTCATCCCCTTCCTTCTAGAGTTTACATAGGTAAAAAAGTCTTTACTGTTTTTCTTTGCATTGTTTGCCAAAGATTTCTCATAATCTGCCTTTGCCAACCTTCGTATCGTCTGCAAACTTAGACCCTGATATAGTTTCATCAATATCATTGATAAATACTGAAAACAACAATGGGCCCAACACTGATCCCTGGGGGACTCCACTAATAATATTAGTCCAAGAAGAGCAGTGTCCATTGATAGCGACTCTCTGTCTTCTCCCATTCAACCATCCTATTATCTATTGTAGAAACTTGCCATTAATGCCATACTGCTCCAATTTGTACAGTAGTCTTCCATGTGCCAAATCTGCCTTTGCTTCCCTAACATCCTTTGTGACTTGATTACAGACTATCTTATATCTACCATGGGCATTTGTGTCTCCTGATAATTTATATCCATCCCATGCATTTTTCTACTCTTCTATGAGTCTCATTAGGTCATCTTACATCCATTTAGGCCTTAACCTTGAACAGTATTTCTTAGTTGGTTTGAAAAGCCTAGTAGCTTCCAAGATTAATTCCTTGAATGGTTCCCATTTAGAATTTTCTGTTGGTAACATCATCAGTTGGTCCCACCATATAGAATTTAAAAAATCTCTGAGACCACTGTAATCACCTTTACGAAAGCAAAAACCCTTCCTTTTACCCCTGATGGTAGTTACATCTTTAAGTAAATTCCACATCGGCACACTGTGATCACTGCCACCTAGTAGTTCCTTTATGTGAAGGTTCTTAATGCATGAAGAATCACTGCTGATAATCAGATCAAGAGTATTACTTCCTCTTGTTGCCTCTCGAACATGCTGCTGTAGAAAACTCATCCAGTAAATCCACAAAAGTCTTGCTAATTTGTAAGTGACCAACTCACAATATTCAGTGTATATCTGGGAAGTTAAAATCCCCCATTATAAGACAATCTGATTTACTGGCCCACTCTGTTTCCCTGTACAGTTGTTCATTGTACTCATCAGAGTCAATAGTCTTATAACATACTCCTCTGATATCCTAACATCAGCCTTTGATGTCTTCCAGCATCTCAAATTCATAAAATTTTATTTACTATACTCCTAGCATTGGTGTACATGCAAGTATACATGCACCTATTCTTACTGTTAATTACCCTAACACAACCCATGTATTTACTTGTTCCACGATGACTCCCAGCAGCCCGTGAAATCCACAGTACCTCGCTTTCCAGGCTGCTGTTCATTCCAACAGAAGCTGTGCAAGAATCACTTTCACAACTGCCTGTGGCTACCGTTAATCTATTACTCTGTGAATCCCCCCCAAAACCAACAGTTTTCTGACCCACCTAACACTGCCTCGATAGCATCAGCAAATATTCTTGCACCCTTTCTATTTAAGTGTATCCCATCCTGTAGAAACAATCTCCCCTGTTAACAAGCACAGACCACTTGAGAAAAATTCTACTTCATGAGACTTGATTATCTCTCCAGGGCCGAATTGATTGACAAGGTTGTCATCATTTACTCTCTCTCCTATTGTGTCTGGGCAGAATTTCAGACACTTTCAAATTTAACCCTAACTCGCAACTTTTTTTTGAATATTTACCTGAACTTGTTAAGTAAGTTTGCAGATCTACTCTTAATGTCATTAGTGCCAATGTATACAACTATATATCACCCTTTATACTCTTAAAATATGATATCTGCTGTACAGCATCATCAATTTTTGTCCCTGGTCCTATGACTCGAATGAGTACAATGAACATTTGTACAGAGAAATAGAGTGGGCTAGTAAATCAGAATGTCTTATAATGGGGAATTTTAACTTTCCAGACATTGACTGGAACTTGTGGGTTGGTCACTTGCACACTAGTAAGACTTTTGTGGATTTATTGGATGATTGTTTTCTGCAGCAGCAGGATGTTCGAGAGATAACCAGAGAGGGTAATACTCTTGATCTGGTTATCAGCAGTGTTCATTCGTGTATTAAGAATTTGCAGATAAAGGAACCACTAGGTGGCAGTGATCATAGTGTACTGATGTGGTATTTACTTAAAGATATAATTACCATCAGGGGTAAAGGAAAGGGTTTTTGCTTCCGTTAAGGTGAGTACAGTGGTCTCAGACAGTTTTTGTTTGTTGTTGTTGTTTTGGTTTTTAGGAGCATTAGCAACTAAGACCATATTGCTCCAGGGATATGCAGTGATCATTCTCTGACCTTTCCGCATCCTCCGTATTTGGTGGGCATGGGCTCGAACCCTGGTGTAATCAAGAAGCGTGTGCTACGCACTGCTGCTCCTGCCCACCCGGCTACGGAGGCACCAACAGACAGTTTTTAAATTCTGTACAGTGTGATCAACTGATGATGTTACCAACAGCAAATTCTAAGTGGGAAGCATTCAGGGAATTAATTGTGGAAGCTACTAAAAGTTTTATACCTATTAAGAAATATTGTTCAAGGTTTAGGCCTAAATTGTTATCAAATGAACTAATGAGACTCGTGACAGAGAAGAAAAATGCATGGGATGAATATGAATTATCAGGTGACACAGAAGCCTATGGCAGATATAAGCTAGTCTGTAATCAAATCACAAAGGAGTTTAAGCAGGCAAAGGCAGATTATGAGAAATCTTTGGCAAAGAATGCTAAGAAAAACAGCAAGGATTTCTTTACTTATATAAACTTTAAAAGGAAGGCGATGAATCTGATCGGTCCACTTGATATTGATGGTTCAACTGTTGATGATCCTGCTCAGATATCAAACAAACTGAACGAATATTTTGTATCTACATTCACACTTGAGGAGTTATTAAGGTTTGAAAGTGCCAGAAGGTTATCAAATTGTAGCAGGGTTCGTAATGATTTTGTAATAACTGAGAGCAAAGTGGAGGAGAAATTGTTGAAGTTAAACATAAGAAAGGCACCTGGGGTGGATGGGATCTATCCAGTTATATTAAAGGAGGTGGCAAAGGAAGTAAGCAAACCCTTAGCCATAATTATGAGAGCATCCTTGGACTCAGGGTAGGTCCCCACGGACTGTAGATGTGCAAATGTATTCACAAAGGGGAATCGAAGGGTGATACGAGTAATTACAGACCAGTTAGTTTAACTTCTGTTCCGGGTAAAATAATGGAGTCACTCGTTAAAGATTCATTGCAGGATCAACCAGACAAGACTGCAGCAATAATTCAGACACAGCATGGGTTTGTTAAGGGAAAGTCTTGTCTGACAAATTTGATTGGTTATTATGATGTGGTTACAAAGGAACTGGAGTCAAAAAATAATTTTGATATCATAAACTTGGATTTCAGGAAAGCTTTTGACACTGTTGCACATGGAAGACTACTGTACAAATTGGAGCAGAATGGTATTAAGGGTAAGTTGCTACAACGGATAAAAGGATGGTTGAGTGGGAGAAGACAGAGGGTGGTAATCAGTGGGTGCTGCTCTTCGTGGACTAATGTTATTAGTGGAGTCCCACAGGGTTCGGTGTTGGGTCCACTGTTGTTTTGTATATTTATCAATGATATTGATGAAGGTTTATCAGGCTTAGTGTCGAAGTTTGCAGATGATACAAATGTTGGCACAGTTGTTAATGACAGTAATGACAGTGTGCTACTGCAACAGGATCTAGAAAATTTGGGCAGATGGGCTGAGAAGTGGCAACTGAAGTTTAACCTTGACAAATGCAAACTACTACATATGGGTAGAAGTAACCCCAGAGAAACGTACCAACTGTGTGGTACTACACTTAAGGTGGTAGAAAATGAAAAAGACCTGGGATAATTGTGCAGTGAGATATGAAGTTTTCTGAGCAATGCAGACAGGCTGCCAGTGCAGGTCATGGGGTTTTGTTAATGATGTATAGGAATTTTGCTAGCAGGGAAAAGGAGGTGATTGTCCCTCTGTATAAGGCAATGGTCAGGCCACGCCTTGAGTACTGCATACAGGACTGGAGGCCTCATTTTAGGAAGGGTGTAGATTTGCTTGAGCATGTACAGAGAAGGGCAACAAGATTTGTGAGGGGAATGAAGGGATATCTTACCAAGAGAGGCTTAAGTTCTGCAAATTGCAGCGGCTGGAAACTAGACACGTGTGAGGTGATCTGATTGAGGTGTATAAGGCCTCGAATGGGTTGAGAACGCTGAATTCTGATGGGATTCTTCCACTTGTTCAGATTACGAACCTAAGGGGGCATACATTTAAATTAAGGAAAGACAGATGTAGAATAGATCTGCAGAAATTTTCCTTTAGCCAGCAGGTGATTAATTGCTGGAACAAACTTCCATCTGTTGTTGTGGAAGTTGATAGGTTAAATAAATTTAAAGGGGAACTGGACAAACATTTAGTGGAATTTGTTTTGTAAATTTTTTTTTTTCTTCTGGCTGATGCTGCATAAGTTCATACTCTTGCTTTCTTGCATGACATGCCACTATTACTACTACTACTATTCCACCTATCCTTTTTGCACAATATATTTCCTGTCTCCCTGATAATATAGTCACCGACAATAACTAGCTTCTTTGGGACCAGCACATTCTGCCCTGAAGGTTGCTGCTGTGTTGCCTGATGATGAAGTGCAAACTCTGGCATTGATGCAGGCAGCTGAGAGCTTGCTGGGTCCCCCATCTTAATTCCTTCATGGGTATCTACCCTGTTCTTCAAGCTCTCATAAAGGCCCATAACAACACTGAGTTGGCACCTAACTTCTTCACACTGCTTACATCGAGCACACACACACACAAAGACGTTCCCCCTTGGCTATATCATGTCCCATTCCAGAAAGGTCTGCAAAAATTTTACAAGTTGCAGATTTTTTTAGGCTGTGATGCATTGGAGAATTGCCCCCTTCAGTTCTTCCTCAAGCCACAGCAGTCCCGCTACTTTGTGCACGTTGCTTTGCTGCTCTAGTCTGGGGCATGATTTCCGTTTAAATACAATTTAATTAATTAACAATGAAAATTATAAAGGTTAATAAATTTAATTGATTAATTTACTACTCTATACTTGACTATGCAATACTATACTAAGTTAATGCAGTAATACATATTCCGCTATATAGTTTTATGTTATACCTTAGCTATCAATTTTGAGATATACGTTATCAAGTTATGCTATACTGTAACGCAGTGGTTTTCAACCTTTTTATAATAACGGCAACCTAAGTAATTTATTTTATTTTGCGGCACCCCTATTCAATTTTTTGCCTGTTAGATCCGATTCTCTCTCTCTCTCTCTCTCTCTCTCTCTCTCTCTCTCTCTCTCTCTCTCTCTCTCTCTCTCTCTGTATATATATATATATATATATATATATATATATATATATATATGATATTTATTACAATAATATAATTATGAAAATTACATTTCCTAATACAAATTATATATATACAGTATATAATTTTATTCTTTATATAGAGGTACTAAGTAAACATCAATTATAGATCACAAAATTAAAAATATACTGTACACCTTTTTATAATGAAATAAACATAAATTAAAAAATAATAAGTTTAAGTAACTTAAACACAAATTATGTGGCACCCCTGGAATGTTGTTGCGGCACCCCGGTTGAAAACCACTGCCGTAACGATTGCAATGTTAAATTAGTTATATCATCATTATCTAAATGCAAACGATATATGCCCAAAAAGTGATTATAACCTTCAAAATACTTATTTATTACAATTAAAACCCTACTACTCTTCTTAGATTCAAGAAAATAATAGTGTCAAATTAACCACTGAATTCACTATTTTCCCTCGCACAGGGCTTATAGTTTAGCATTCTTAGATTCAAGAGAAAATCCTACAGAATGGATATGCACAAAAGTATCTCCTACTCCTATTCCTAAGGGTGCTAAATATAATACAAACCTGTTCCACGGAAAATAATGGATTTAGTGGTTAATTTGACTCTATTATTTTCCCACATTTATCAAGATAATCTTGGTAGGTGTGGAATTGAAACAGCATTGATTTTCTTCCTTTAAAAAAATCTATGCAGTCACAGCGTAGATTTTTTAAAGGAAGATTATGCATGACCACTATGAAGTCATAACGATAGTAGTAGTAGTAGTAGTAGTGGTATGTGATGCAAGAAAGCAAGTGTATGAGCTTATGCAGCATCAGCCAAAAAAAAAAAAAAAAAAAATCACACCATTCCCTCCAAATGCCTGTCTAGTTCCTCCTTAAATTTATTCAACCTATCAACTTCCACAACGACAGATGGAAGTTTGTTCCAGCAATTAACCACCCGCTGGCTAAAGGCAAATTTCCGCACATCCAATCTACATCTGTCTTTTCTTAATTTGAATTTATGCCCCCTTAGGTTCGTAATCTGAACAAGTGGAAGGATCCCATCAGAATTCAGCGTGCTGAACCCATTCAAGGCCTTATACACCTCAATCAGATCACCGCGCAGGTGCCTAGTCTCCAGCCACTGCAATTTGCAGAACTTAAGCCTCTCTTGATAAGAGGATCCCTTCATTCCCCTCACTAATCTTGTTGCCCTTCTCTGTACACGCTCAAGTAAATCTACATCCTTCCTAAAATGAGGCCTCCAGACCTGTACGCAGTACTCAAGGCGTGGCCTGACCATTGCCTTATACAGAGGGATAATCACCTCCTTTTCCCTGCTAGCAAAATTCCTATATATCATTGACAAAACCCCATGACCTGCCCTGGCAGCCTGTCTGCATTGCTCAGAAAACTTCATATCTGCCTGCACAATTACTCCCAGGTCTTTTTCATTTTCTACCACCTTAAGTGTAGTACCACACAGTTCGTACGTTTCTCTGGGGTTACTTCTACCCATATGCAGTACTTTGCATTTGTCAAGGTTAAACTTCAGTTGCCACTTCTTAGCCCATCTGCCCAAATTATCTAGATCCTGTTGCAGTAGCACACTGCCATTGCTGTCATTAACAACCCTGCCAACCTTTGTATCATCTGCAAACTTCGACACTAAGCCTGATATTCCTTCATCAATATCATTGATAAATATACAAAACAACAGTGGACCCAACACCGAACCCTGTGGGACTCCACTAATAACATTAGTCCAAGAAGAGCAGCACCAATTGATTACTACCCTCTGTCTTCTCCCACTTAACCATCCTTTTATCCATTGTAGCAGCTTACCCTTAATACCATTCTGCTCCAATTTGTACAATAGTCTTCCATGCGCAACAG
Organism: Mastigoproctus giganteus; assembly: GCF_048544385.1. NCBI lineage: Eukaryota > Metazoa > Arthropoda > Arachnida > Uropygi > Thelyphonidae > Mastigoproctus > Mastigoproctus giganteus. Next base: position 254,980,520 of record NC_143576.1, read on the forward strand.
TGTCAAAAGCTTTCCTGAAATCCAAATATATGATATCAAAATTATTTTTTGCATCCAGTTCCTTTGTAACCACATCATAATATCCTATCACATTTGTCAGACAAGACTTTCCCTTAACAAACCCATGCTGTGTCTGAATTATTGCTGCAGTCTTGTCTAGATGATCCTGCAATGCATCTTTAACCAGCGACTCCATTATTTTACCCGGAACAGAAGTTAAACTAACTGGTCTGTAATTACCCGTGTCACCCTTCGATCCCCCTTTGTGAATTGGGGATACATTTGCACATCTCCAGTCCGTGGGAACCTCCCCTGAGTCCAAGGATGCTCTCATAATTATGGCTAATGGTTTGCTTAGTTGCTTTTCCACCTCCTTTAATATAACTGGATAGATCCCATCCACCCCAGGTGCTTTTCTTACGTTTAACTTCAACAATTTCTCTTCCACTTTGCTCTCAGTTATTACAAAATCATTAAGTATCCTGCTACAATTTGATAACCTTCTGCCATTTTCAAACCTTAATAATTCCTCATGTGTGAATGTAGATGCAAAATACTCATTCAGTTTGTTTGCTATCTGAGCAGGATCATCAACAGTCGAACCATCTATGTCAAGTGGACCAATAAGATTCATCCCCTTCCTTTTAGAGTTTATATAAGTAAAGAAATCCTTGCTGTTTTTCTTAGCATCTTTTGCCAAGGATTTCTCTTAATCTGCCTTCGCCTGCCTAACCTCCTTTGTAACTTGGTTACAGATCAACTTGTAGCTATCATAGGCTTCTGTGTCACGTGTTAATTTGTATGCATCCCATGCATTTTTCTTCTCTGTTATGAGTCTCATTAGTTCATTTGACAACCATTTAGGCCTAAACCTTGAACAATATTTCTTAATAGGTATGAAACTTTTAGTAGCATCCACGATTAATTCCTTGAATGCTTCCCACTTAGAATTTACTGTTGGTAACATCGTCAGTTGATCCCACTGTACAGAATTTAAAAACTGTCGGAGACCACTGTACTCGCCTTTACGGAAGCAAAAACCCTTTCCTTTACCCCTGATGGTAATTAAATCTTTAAGTAAATCCCACGTCAGTACACTGTGATCACTGCCACCTAGTGGTTCTTTTATCTGCAAATTCCTAATACATGAATGATCACTGCTGATAACCAGATCAAGAGTATTACTTTCTCTGGTTGCCTCTCGAACATGCTGCTGCAGAAAACAATCATCCAATAAATCCACAAAAGTCTGACTAGTGTGTGAGTGACCAACCCACAAGTTCCAGTCAATATCTGGGAAGTTGAAATCCCCCATTATAAGACATTCCGATTTACTAGCCCACTCTATTTCTCTGTACAATTGTTCATTGTACTCATTCGAGTCATTAGGCCTATAACACACTCCTACTCTTATTTTTGCTTTTGCAGTGCTTATGTCACACCAAACTGACTCAACAGTGCACTGTTCATCTATATCAACTGGATGCACTTCTTTTGATTTTATGTTTTTCTTAATTAACAGCATAACACCTCCTCCCTTTCTATCCTTTCTGTACACATTGTACTCCCCAAATTCCAGTTCGGCATTCCTTATATCAGCGTGACACCATGTCTCTGATATTCCAACAATATCCACCTTGGATGTCTTGACCAACACTTCAAATTCATCAAATTTATTTACTATACTTCTAGCATTTGTATACATGCTCCTACTCCTATTCTTTGTTACCCTAACACATCTCATATACCCACCCGTTCCACGATGACCACCACTCGTCCCTGAAACCCCCAACACCCCACGCTCCAGGTCGCTACTTATTCTAATAGAAGTTGTGCAAGAATCACCTTCACCTCTGCCTACAGCTACTGTTAAACTATTAGTCCTTGTATCCCCCCAAGCTATCAGTTTTCCGACCCACCTAACACTGCCTCGATAGCATCAGCAAATATTTTTGCACCCTTTCTATTTAAGTGTATGCCATCCCTGTAGAAGCAGTCTCTCCTGTTAACAAGTACAGTCCAGGCTGAAAAAAATTCTATCCCTTGAGCCTTGCACAGTCTTTCCAGGGCCGAATTGATCGACAAGGCTCTCATCATATACTCCCTCCTATCGTGTCTGGGCAGAATTGCAGACACTTTCAATTTCAACCCTAATTCACGGCTTTTTTTCAACAGTGACCTGTACTTGTTAAGCAATTCTGCCGGTCTCCTACTCTTGATATCATTAGTGCCAACGTGTACAACTATATCACCTTTTGTGCCCTTAATAGATGATATCTGCTCTACAACGTCATCAACCTTTGCCCCTGGCAGACATACCCTGGTCCTGTTCCACCTATCCTTTTTACAAAGCATGTTCCCTGTTTCCCTGACAATAGAGTCACCAACAACTACTAGTTCCTGAGGGACCAGCGCATTCTGCCTTGGGGGTTGCCGCTGTGTTGCGTGATGACCAAGTGCAAGCTCTGGCGTTGATGTGGGCAGCTGAGAGCCCGATGGGCCCCTTAATTTAGATCTTTCGAGGGCATCCACCCTGTCCTTCAAACTCTCATATAGGCCCATAACAACGCTGAGTTGTCGCCTGATTTCCTTACACTCCTTACATCGTGCACACACAAAGACATCCCCCATGGCAATATCATGTTCCGTTCCAGAGAGTTCGGCAAACATTTCACAAGTTGCACATTTTTTTAGGCTGTGATGCGTTGGAGAATTGCCCCCCTCAGTTCTCCTCCGAGTCACAGCACTCCTGCCACTTTGTGCCCGTTGCTTTGCTGCTCTAGTTTGGGGCATGATACTTTAAATTAATAAAATCAATAAATTAAATTAATTAAATGTCAATACTACGCTATCTAATAGAAACAGTGAAGCGTATTACTGTTTCTATAATTATACGTTATAGCTACCTAGCTACCTCAATTAAAAATTTGAATTCCCTATCACTATATACAAAAACAATGCCTGCAATATTCGAACGAATAACGGTTTTATAAAGTATTACGTACATCTACAAAAACTGTTTATATAAATTAAAATAAAAATAACCAGCGTAATTAAAACTATAAGACTACGTATTAAGTACAATATAAAATAACAATTATGCAAATAAAAAGCAAACACTTATCGTTTTTTTCAGAGCCTGTAACTCGCAGCTGTATTTTCTAAATAGAACTGGATGCAAAGAATAATTTTGACATCAAATGCTTTAAACTTTTGATGCTGTGCCATATTAGAAGCAACTTACTACTGTGAATAAAGGGATGATTATGTAGTAGGAAACAGAGTGGTTATAATGGCCACTGATCATCATGGATAAATGATATGAGAGATATTATAGAGATCAGCTAAGATGATCATGGAAACAGTGTTTTGAGACTATGAGGAACTAAAAACTGAAATGACACTGAATGTTAAGCATTACTAGCCCTTGCTGGATCAGTTGCAGAGGGCTATTCAAAACTAGTCTGAATGGGTTGCTACGTGAAAGTCTATTTGATAATGCCAGGCCACAGTTTAGCAGTTGTACTTACAAGTTGTTATGATTCTGTGATTGGGAAGTTCTGGGCTATTTACCACATAGTCCCAGCTCTCACCCCCAGTGATTTTCATCTCTTAAGCTCTTTTTTGTTTCCTTGCTTACATTTGGACAAATGCTTAAAAATGTGTACCAACTACGTTGATAAATAATGTGTGTCATATAAGCATTGCTATGTAATAATAGAGTACTGTACTGTATGTAGAAGTGCTTCTTATCTTGTTTTTTAAATACCTGTGAATCTTCAAGAAGTTTTTAATATGCACATGCAATATACTTGATATATTCACAGTGGTTAAGTGTTTATTATTATGTATTTCCTGAGGGCACCAAGTGTATGTCAATTATTTTCTTGGCCAATAGTTTAATAATCAAAAAATAAATAAATAAATTCCAGAAGATAAAATTATATTAAAGATAATCAGCATTATTTAATAATTTATTTATTTATTTACAACTAATTTAATTATTTGGTTATTTAGATAATTCCTGGGATGTTTTTTTTATTCAGAGGGTGAAGCACAGAAATAAAAATAAATGTAGCAATTTAAATTTTAATATTATAAGTGAGAAACAGGAATAATTGTGTTGCTCATTTCTGAAATTAAAAGAGTATTTTAATGATTTTTTTTTAACCTCTGTTTTATGTTAATTTTTTGTTTTAAGGTTTTTTTTTTAAATTCATCACATTTTGGAAATCGCAATCCAAAAGTTGAAGACCATGTTACAGTAAAGGCTATTGAAAGTAGTCAGAATCATTTACAGTGGAGAGCTGTGTCTGTGCTCCCTAAGCAGCATATTCAAATTCCTGCTTGGTATGTCAGTTATATCTTTTATTAGTCCCTAGAATGATTATATATAGTGACATTTTATTTTAGAAAATTCCTGTTAATTGTTTAGTTTTAACTATTTACAAGACATTATCAGTATTCATGATAATGTATGTGGTGTAATTAAAAAGTTCAGGGACTAATATTTTTGAAGGGATGAAACTTACTAGCTATTTGGATGAATGCCCTCTGAAGTGGTTTCCTTGATATTGCATACACCGATCTAAAATTACCCAAAAACTTTGGGAGCTGTGAGCTTTTACCCACAAAAGTAATTTATTTCAGTAATTAACAACTCACTGGCTATGATCCAGTCTAAATCTCTTCTCCAATAATTTTAATCTACGTTCCCTAGTTTTCTAATAATTTATGATCATTAAAATTTCATTTCACCTTTGTTCATTTAATATACCCTCTGAGAGCTATATAGACCTCAATTAGGTCCCTTTAAAGTGGCTGATTACTAAGCTCTGTAGCCCATATATTCAAAGTTTTTCCTCATATGGGTACTCTTTTACATATCTCACCAAGCAGGCTTCTGTCTTTGGACCCTTTCAGGAAGCTCATTGTCTTTTGCAGGTGTGATCTCCACACTTGGACACACTATTCCAATTGCAGTCTTATAGTTGCCTTATACAGTGAGATTATGACCCCCCTATCATTACAAGTAAATGTTCAATAAATCGTCAGTAGGACAGCATGCACCTTTGTTGCCACCTCTCCACATTGCTCAAAGAAGTTTATATCTGTCCTTATCATAACCCACAAATTCCTCTGATGTTTTTAATTCTACCCCACCAAATATATAAGTTATTTTGATTGAAATTACAAAAGAAGAACCTTCAAGGAGACCTTATTCATCAGGCTCTTTAGTGAACTTTCTATCAACAAACAATAAGGATAATATTTTGACATTCTGTACTTCAGTAAGTATCTTCAAAAGAATAATAGAAAAATGAAGTGAAGAAACAATTACTGATCATAACTCCAATTATGGGAATACCACCCACCAGAAGTTACCACAAAAAGAGGAGTAAAAAACAGCCAGACATCATCAGGACCAATAGATCATTCTCCTGGCCAAACCTCCCGATTTAGGGCTGTAGCCTAGAGCCATCACAGTCGTCTTATGGCCTTTGCCTTCAGGATGTTCGTTATTTATTGGATAGTCTCACACTGTAATCTTACCTTGTTATTCTTTATAACGTTCTTGCACTAGGCAGGTATTGTTGTAATTGAATTGCAGTATAGGAAGCAAGAGGGGCCATATCCATACAGCTATAGGTATGTAGTTTTCATGGTTGCCGTTTTATCTTGGTTATAGTTTCAAAGTTCTTGAATACACATCATATTGTACTATAACATAATATAAAATTAAAGATTTTTAGTTGTAATTACTTCTGATTAATTATCTATCAATTTTATATAGTTTCGAAATGTTCTTCTATTTCCCCCTCACCCCCATAGCATTTACGATCTGATTGTGGGGTTAAGTAAGAATCTTGAAACGTCACCTACTTTACAGTATTTTGAGTTGCTATTCTATTACTCAAGTGTAAAACCTCACTTAATCCTAGTTTCATTGGCAGATAGATTCAAGTAATATTACCTCAATGTTCAAATAAAACTCTAGTTTGTTTAAATCTAGTTTTTTCTGTTGTTTTAATAGACAGATGTTTTTTTATAGTTTTAGCTTGACATTCATAAGATGTGTTTTAAATTAAAGCGTTAAGTCAAACACAACACCAAGGTCTTTTTGACAATTTACTACCATAATCTGCTACCCAAAAACAAAATGTATAGGGTAGCTTCTTTCTTGTTATGGACATACGTTCTTATTCAAAAGGATTGCGGAACAATATAGCCTTAGTTGCTAATGCTCCTAAAAACCAAATAATAACAATAACAATCGAAAGGATTGATGATAAGTTCAAATTGACTACAATAGTATTTAAGCATCACCAGATAATTGTTGACTGTGACATTGTTTTCTCAAGCTTTTTTCAGCAGATCAAGACATGAACCAAATTTTTCAGTTATCACCATTTTAAATCATCATTTGTAAGAGAGGAGGAATGAGGACCAAGAATATAATGGTAGTTAAGGTTCCACCTTGGGATTGCTCGTGGAAACTGAAACAGGATGAAACGATCAAAAAAAATTAGAAAGGATCAAGGTTCTTTTGTAAAGTGAATGTGAGATAAAAGTGAGAATGTCTTCAGAGATTCCAGGGAGAAGAGTATTGAATTTTGAATATCTAACACAGCATGAAATGCAGATGAAAGGCCAGATAAGTACAGTGGACCCCCGCTTTACAATATTAAGTTTGATTCATGGCTCACCAAGAAATTTGAGAGAACAAAGACGATTGCCTATGCAGATGATGTTACAATCCTTGTCTGCAGAAATTCAAGGAAGAGTTGAATGAAATTCAAACCCAGAACGCTGCCCGATCAGCGCTTCAGCCAAAACAGGCGACTGGATCTGCTGTGTAGATCAACGGGCACTACTTCTTAATCCGTTCCAAAGACACCATCGTATCATGAAAATATTGTGATGCGAAGCCAATAACACATTGTTTTTTGGTAATTCATTCCAAGACCTCAGAAGTTGAAAATTTCCCTATATAACTAAGCTATTTATCTCTCTGACAGATGATTTTTATCATGGAAATTGTACATATTGATTAAAAAAATTGGTTAAAACTAATATATTGATTAAAGCACAACACAAAAAATTACTGCAACTAAAGAATGCAAAAACAAAACACACAGCCAACACATTTACTAACACTACTATTGGCTGAGAGGGACCACATGATCCAATCGGAGTCAATTGTAAGCCCATTGTAAAATAAAATAAGTAAGCACCAGTTAACATGATCACTGGTTAGTAGAATCAGCTGCTTTATAGAATCAAATTTCCAAAAACCAATCCAAATCAATAAAATGACTACACTTTCGTCATTATCAATGGTTGGCTGTAAAAATCAATTTTGAACACCTTCGTGATATATTTTTAAAGCACATTTCTGGGGGTCACAACCGTAAAACAATAAAAAAAAATTTGCAGTTTCCGGTTTATTGGGCTTTTCTGTTAGTGCAATCTATTCTAAATGGATAGTAAACTCGATCTTATTGCATTTGCGATAATACCGATAGCTGGAATTCTGTGGGTTTTTACATTATTATGGTGAAATGTGTTTCCCCTTCCATGAAATCTTCAATCATATAAACAAAAAACATAAATAAATTTTCAGAATCCTCTCTTCATTCCTATTTTTTAAGCTTCTTAAACTGGTTACTCCTTATCCCCCTTGCGTGTATTCTGTTAGTTGCAATTTGTGCATGCAGTGTTCTTTGTTATTGATTGCTTATCTTTTTTGCTGTTTTAAATTTTACAACCCCCCCCAAATGTCAGTGAACAGAAATATAATATCAACTAGTTAGTATGTATTAATTAAGCTATATACATTAAGCTATATACATTTATTTTTATTTTGCTAACCTGTGGAAAGGAAAATATTCTTCCGATTTTCACGTATCATTTAATTTCGTTAATTGGTAATGTAATAAAGTGTAAATTTGTGATCTTTACTTTTATAGCCTGTGGATAATATTCCTCCTATTTTCACTTATTAGAATCACCATTTAAATAGAATTAAATTCATTTCGCAAACGTGATCACAATGACCAGTGCTTACCACATATCATATGGTGAACAGTATTTTATTATAGAGAGTCCATCGTAAAGTGATTTTATCATATAGTGAACCAGTTGTAAAGTGGGGGTCCACTGTAATGCCCAACTGGAATCTAGTGTGCATGGATTCGGTGGCAATAAAGGTTTGTGATGGCAGAAGTGCTTTTCTAATGAATTTATGTTACAGAATTTGAAAAGATTTGTAATTTATGGGAGCAGAATTGTTTTCATAAGCCACTAAAACATCCACTAATCTTTTAGTTGAGCAGCATTGACCACTGTAGGAATGGGAAAAATATTAATACACTGACCAGCTATTAGAAAAATAATAATTTGGTTTTAAATATCTGTTAAAAATATTTTGAAGGTGCTTGAAAATCTTGATGACAAAAATTTGAGTTGAATCTGGTCCTGTAGTGTTAGATAGCAGCAATTTATTAATTTTAGACATTTTTTTCTTTGTCAAATGCAAACTTTGCTAGCTTGAAGATATCAGAAATGATTTTTGATATGAACAGCATTGTGTTCACATTTACTAGCATTCAAATAACAACTACATTCAAATCAGTTATTAAGGTTGGGGGGTTCAAGGTATAGAGATGCTGCATTTAGTAGAATTTTTTTTTTGCATGGGAAGTCCCATCTTTGCAATAAGCATTAATTTTCAGTCAAAAAATCTACTCTTACAGTGTTCTGTTGAATAATGTCTTGGGGGCAATAGTGTTCTCTGTTTTTAGTTGATAGAGAGGTCTGTTTTCTCTTAAGTGCATTGATAAATTCTGCCTCCTATTAGTACTTGAAGAAAGCTGAGAGATCTTGGATATCATACTTACAGCATTTTTGGCAGTGCAGTTTAACCAATTTGAAAGAAATCAAGATGCCTGTTCATTTGGTTCAACTTAATAACATGTACCATAGAAATAATTTTAAAACTAATGCAGCATCAGCATTAAGTCTTAGGAAGGAGGAGAAGGACAATAGATTTTCAGTGAAATTGATTTGACAATATTTACTGCGGGGAAATATGGACTTAATCTTCTGAATATCAAAAGTGTAGGTAACAGCTAAGTGATCAGATTCAAAAGTAGACTCAAGTTGAGTTTTAAAGAAGTGCCTAATATTCACAAAAAGAAGGCTAAGCATTTTATTTCTTCTATTTGATTTTGATTTGGTAATGATTTGTATAACATTGGTAGCATGTGGTTGATCTTCAGTTTACTTCCTGAGATCGTAACACTGGGGAAGAAGAAAGTTAAGATCATGTTATACACTGAGTTGGCTTTGCATTAGTAGCACTCCCTTATTATTATCATAAGCCTCAGGCTTCCTTGCACCGTATGGCTAATTATAGCGAAATTTATAGCAAAAAAAAAAATTTCTGAATTACCCTGAGAGAGAGAGAGAGAGAGAGAGAGAGAGAGTACAAGAGCCAGAAGCAGAAGGGACATGGACTTCACAGGCACTTTTTTCTCTTACATCATGCAGGCATTTCCTTGACCTCACTTTTATTTCAACAAAAACAGGAAGATGATGGGAAAATTTGACAATGATGATGTTCCATATGTTATCGATCTTGATTCGGGTGTGTTCCATCTGTGGATGTTCCACCTGTAACCTAATTCCTCCTATTCTCAGCACAACATATCTCTGCCAATGTGGCTGATTGCATCATAGATTGTTTAATTTCCACAGTGATTTCTATCATAAGTGGACCATACACCCGGTCTTTCACAAATCCTCAGTGAGTAAAATTTAAGGGATTCAAATCAGGAATTGTTGAGACCACAAAATTGGTCTTCCTTTTCCAGTTTGCTTCCCAGGAGACATTGTGTTCAGATATATGATGCCTGTGGTTGTAGTCTCTCTAGAGAAGAAGGATCTGTACACTTTGCAGCAACTCATTGTGCAAAAGGCCAAATTCCACAATGATTAAAATTTGTGATTATGCTGCCATCTGCTGCAGTGCACACATTTTCTAGTTGGTGAATAAAAACTTGAAGATATCCTCTATTACTTGGAAGCAGTTTCAGATTTGTATCATGTTTCCTATTCACACAATAATGTTTTAGTTTTGTAAAAGGTTTGTGGACACTAGGCATAATTAATTGTTATATGATTAAATGAATGCTGCAGTATCCAACTAGGTCAGCTAAATACTGTAATACACAACACCATCATTGGTTAAAAGCTGTTGTCCTCCAGTAAATTAGATTTTATCTCAACAGAAATTAAAGTAATTGGATTCACCCACCCTAGTAACTGTTATATTATATGCCAACCACCAATATATTTATTTTTTGTGGGGGAGGATTAGTGAGCATTATCAATGGTGAATACTCCTTTTTACCCATGTGTTGGATCTTGATTGTTTAACCCTCTCATGGGAATTATACTTTTTATGCATTTCCATTTGTCCCTGCATTCTTGAACCCTCCCACAACCCTCTCCTGCATTTATCTACTCACTGTGGTGGTCTCAGAGTTTTTAGCTAAGAAAAGTAGCATGTGCTTCTGAAAGTTTCTAGTATATTTTTTATTCATCTGTATAAAAAATATACCCAGTATTATTTGTTCATAGTTTTAGGCACATTAACATATATGCATAAAGTGCCCATTGTTTTTGCCATGTGCAGTTATCTGTCCATCCATCCTCATGAAAAAGGCCTTGGAATCCGGTATTCATGATAAAGGTAAAATTACTGTTTACTCCGGATAAGGTAAACTTAAGTGAAACAAACAAATTAAAACAGAAGCTTTCAACTCAAAGAGACTCTTCATCAGCTGAATATACGTTAGTACGAAAACAAAGAATGCCCAATCATGGTCATGTGAGGTAAACAAAGTGTGGCATGAGGGCAAGCAACAATTACTGGTTGGAGCTAGACGTTTGTAGCTGTGATTGCAAAGCACATACTTGGGGTGCATGCCGACATTCATCACACTAGAGAATAACTGCCTACATAACAGGATGAATACGTGCTCCTTTATTGCAGTTAAAAGCATCATGGCAACCTGATATATGGAGTGGTTCTAGCCACAATCTTTTGTGGTAATTTTGCGAGTGGTCGATAACTTTGATGTCTCGGCGTGGGTCAAGATCGTGCTCAGATGACCAGTAATGCTCTGCGACTGCAGAATGCTCTGAATCAGCAGACCGTATTACCCTCTCATACTCTGAGATCCATTCTCGGAGTCTGCTGCTAGATTCCCCAATGTGACGACCAGCGGAGTCGCAGCAGGAAATGCGATACATCGAGCCACTTCGTAACAGGAGGAGATCGGTGTTTTTACTCTCGAGAGGAAGGATCGCAGTTTTCTGCCAGGTATTTGTAAACATTTTACCCGGTGGGTGTGTAGGATTTTAGACAGGTGTTGCAACATGCCAGGATAATAGGGGATAAAGGCGTTCAAGACTGTCAAAAGTATATAAGCCAGGCGTCCCCTTGCAACTAATTGTCCCTTGTTGCAATTCCCCGACGTATGAACTATCGAAGTTTGTTGCCGGACTGCTATCACCTCTTGTAGGCAAACCAACCATACAGTCTTGAACAGTGGGGAGTTCTCACTCCTGATTTCAAACCTTACCATCTCTGAAGACCAAGTCATGGCCTCGTTTGATGTTGTCTTTGTTCACTTCGGTCCCAGTTCAACAAGCTATCACATGCACCAGACAGCTATTGGACAGCGACCCCACCCTGCCCAATAGAACCTCACTATCCACTGAAAAAATTTGTACTGCTCTCGGCTTGTGTTTGACTGGTGGTGTGGTCATGTTTGGTGACTCCCTGTTTAGACAGATCGATGGCACGGCCATTGATGCCCTTGTCAGCTTTGTCACGGCAAATATTGTCATGGAAGAGCTGGACGGCCACGCATTCTCAAACTTACCAGATCAAATCACCTTCTGGTATCGTTACGTCGATAATGTGTTTGTAATCACCTCCCAGGGCTTGGAAGACTGACTTCTACAACACCTCAAACTCTCTGTCGCCCTTTATCCAGTTCACCATCAAATTGGAGTCGGACAGTGCCCTCTCCTTTCTGGATGTTCTAGCTCAGCATGAGAGCACACATTTAAGAATCTCAGTCTACCGTAAACCAGTGTGTGCTAGCCAATTCACCAACAATAGATTGGCACACACCCACAGCCAGTTTCTCAGTACTGCACATGTCCTTTTTGCCTGTGCCTGGACCCATTCCAGTTGTATGGACGAAAGATGTTATGAGAGTAGAGACGGATCTGTCCAAATGTGGCTACCCTACCTGTGCCCTAGACAAATGTGATCTGCAGGCCCGTGAGTTCATGGCACATCCTAGGTCAGGGATGGCAAATCTACGGCACGCTTGCCCAAAGGGGCACCATACAAATTTTTTGGGCATGCAGAATTCAGAGCGTACCAAAAAATTTAGTCAACCATTGAACAGTTTTCTTGAAAATTTGTCAAGTTGGAAGAATTTGAAGAAACTGCAAAATTCATTAAGTTTGCAAACCATATAAAACTAGCCAAACTGAACCTGAAATTGTTTCAGTGGATTGATCTGGATGATTTTGAGATGTGTAATTGATTGATTGATTTTCAGAGCAGCTCAATTTGGAGGCAAAGATTTATCGATCTCAGAGCTGATTTAGAAAATATTGAAAGGGAATGATTAGTGATGGAATTAGCAAAGATAACTGCAGAAAATGAGGTATTAAAAGTTTGGAAATCCATTCCTGAAACTTTTGTCTGTTACATTTTTGTTATGAAGGATTTTATTTTAATACATTTATTTAAAGCATCTTTGAAATAATGTCTTTTATTTAATTATTTATTTATTTATTTTTTTTTTTTTTTTTGTTACGCTTTTGTCAAGTAAAACGTGTATGAGAAAAATAACAATACAGTACAACATCGATTATCCGAACTAATTGGGACCAAAGTTGGTTCAGTTAATCAAATAGTTTAGATAATCAGACATGCATGAGAATACCCAGTTTATATGAGACAAAGTGTAATTAGGCGTACAATTAAATTATTGTACGCAAGGTATTTTTAAATATGAAGTATTATAAACAATAATTGATTTAGGAAATGGTTTGTAAATAATAACCAAAACATTTTGAAGAAACAATGTATATTATATTAATTTTGAACTTACCTAATTGTTTTACATGGTTTCAACTATAAACCACACTTTTTTTTTTTACATAAACAAACATAAGTAATTTCGCACAAATAAAAGTATAATGAATCTTGGGAAGGTTTATTTTTTAAAATATGTAATCTTAAATTTTTCTTTGAACCGTGCAAAATTCTTTTGTTTGCGGCGAGGTCTCCTCCCATCCTAATAATAATTTTTTTTAATAGCAATATCTCCGTAGAACTGCATTCAGACAGTTGCTCACACCATGCCAGTGAAGACCTCCGCATGAGTGGGCCTTCAAATGCATTAAGTGGCAGGAGTAATATATTTCAATATAACAACCACTGCACTAAAAGTAGATACTGTAATTTTGGGGATGGGGGTTCGGATAATTGACATTCTACTGTACTTTGCAAAATTCCAAGCAGAATGCGTGGGTAGTTTTTTAAAAGATTTAGCCAGTTTTGGCATGCACCCTTAAAAAGGTTCGCCACCCCTGCCTAGGGCCTCCAGCAATGATGACACAATCTCGACTGCCTTTACCCCCTGGCGTGTCGCAATGCCTCTCTAAAATTCTACGCACCCACTGGGTAAAATGTTTACAACTACCTGGCAGAAAACTGTAATCCCTCCTCTCTAGAGTAAAAACACCGATCCCCTCCTGTTACGGAGCGGCTCGGTATATCGCATTTCCTGCCGTGACTGCATTGGTTGTTACATTGGGGAATCTAGCAGAAAACTGGTCTGCTGATTCAGAGCACTCGGCAGTCAAAGAGCATTATTGGTCATCTCAGCATGATCTTGACCCACGCTGAGACATCAAAGTCATCGACCACTCGCGAAATTACCACGAACGATTGTGGCTAGAATCACTTCACATAGCAGGTTGCCATGGTGCTTTTAACCACAATAAAGAAGCATGTATTTATCCTATTATGTAGGTGGTTATCCTCCAGTGTGATGAACGTTGCCACGCATCCCATGTTTGCAGTCACGGCTACAAATGTCTAGCTCCAACCAGTAATTGTTGCTTGCCCTCATGCCACACTTTGTTTGCCTCACATGACCACAAACGGGCATTCTTTGTTTTCATGCCAACACATATTCATTGTTGCTTGCTCTCATGCCACACTTTTTTTGCCTCACATGGCCACAAACAGGCATTCTTTGTTTTCGTGCTAACGTATATTCAACTGATGAACAGTCTCTTTGACTTGAAAGCCTCTGTTTTAATTTGTTTGTATTTGCTTTAGTTTACCTTATTAAAGGGTTCTACCTACAGCATATTTGTTTTCCATTTATGCGGAGTAAACAGTAATTTTACTTTTAAAATAAAATAACTAATGTTTCCTTCTGTTTGAAACTAAAAAATGGCAACATCCTTTTATCAGCAGATTAATTTATTTTTATAAGTTTCTTCATAAATTTATTTTTTCATTACACTTCATTACTAGCAACTGGTATGAACAATATTTGTGCAAAGCTTATATTGATAACGTTTTCTAAATTCTAGGATAAGTACCCTTTCATCGCCAACTTCAAAAAGCTTCTTGCAGGATCTTATTTCTGATAAAGAGGGCATTAGCATTACTGAACAGTTGGATTTCAAGGTTCTTCACTTAGGAGATGAAAAATATATCACTGTTTGGTTGAGGTAACATACCCTTTTATAAGCTTCAATATTAAGAATAATTATATGCAAATCTTTTTAGCTATAAAACTGGATTAAGTGTTTTACCCTATTAAATTTGGTAAGTACCCGTTTATACATAAAGAATGCATTAGCAAAGAACTAGGTCAGTATGGGAGTAGAATAGCAGGTATCACAGAAAACAAGACAATGAATACAGGCATGCATCAGGCAATAATTAGTTAATTTTCTGGAAGTCAGAGTGCAAAATAAGTGTATGTAATAGCTTTTAGAGCTAGTTTGGAAAAAAAGTTCAATTGTCTGTGAAGCACTTTATCCAGTAGTTATATGGATGAAATTTTTAAGGTAGAAAGTTGGATGTTGATATTTATCTGTTCATATGGCTTAGTTGAAAGCTTAAAAAGATGAAATAGATGAGTTCTTTAATACAGTAGAACTTTTATAATTTGTACTGCCTTTCTTTTTATGTTTGTATTTTATTTATGCAAAATTTTTTCAGAATGGTGAATGGTGACATTGTAAAGGAAATGAAGTCATTTAAAATGAAAATTTAAATGAAAATGAAGGCATTAAGCATTTTATCGTTTGCTTGATTTTATTGTTTGTTTATCATTGCTTGATAAAATTTCCAATGAAATTTTATCAAGCAGTGATAGTGATATCAAGGGCCTTTTCTTGTCACATCCTTAATAATGAAGATCATAGCAAAGGAAACAGCTTAAGAATGCTTAGTTTTTTTGATGATTCTGATAAGAGAAGAAAAGATTATGGCTAATATTAAAATTATAACATAAAATATACAGATTATAAATATTTGAAAAAATTAAGACATATGTGGTGTAATCAACCAGTGATTAACAATTACAACTAACACTTTATGCCAATTGGGAATTTTGCTGAAAATTGCAACAGGATTATGCTTATGGGGAGCTATTGCTATCTTTAAGGTAGCAGCAGCACCCCATGTAAGCATGATCCAGCTGCAGTTTACAGCTAAATTCACATGTGATATAAATTGTAATTGTTAATAAACTTTGCCATTTGCATAGTTTATTAACAATTTGGAATGAAGTAAAGCAAAGTATACAGTAGTAATTACTTAAAAAAATCTGTTAAATGGTGAAAGTATTCTTATTTATTTAGATGGTTTCAAATACAAAGTGTTGAAATGTGTAATAACATTAGTGAAAAGGATATTAACACGTTGACTGCTACGGCTTATTTGGGTGAACAGGTCCCCCACGCCAATCTGAGTTAGGCATAGTAAATTATTCAAAATGCAAATTATAATATATATTCATCACCAAAACTCCTAAAAAAAGCTTATTGTTGTAAAAAAAGCTTCTCAAATTATCTCATAGAGGGCATGTGTAATAGAAAATTCCTCGTGGCAGCCAACTACGAGTTAACTTGAGATGTATTGTTACCTGTAGAATTCGGCATATATGAGTCAGCGCTGTGCGCAAATCCGTAGTAGTGACACAGACTGTACCGTGTATGTATATTGTATTTAGTAATTTGTTACTTGTTTCTAAAAAACAAACAAACAAAAGAACCTAAAACATGGATAAGAAGAGACCACTGACCGAAGAAGAGCTTGAGCTGTATGCTAATAAATGAGTGACTCGGAATTTGAAGAGATTTTTGGCGAGCCGTATGGTTCTGGTTCCGACAGTGACAATTATGAACCTTCTAATGATTCAGTGAGAAGAGGATAGCGAAGGTGAAGCCAGCCCCCAGCCTGAAGATAATCCTAATTCTCCACAGGCAAGTACATAAAAATAATGATAATAATTTGTGGAATGAGATAGCACAAGATCCTCCAAAATTTATTTTTGAAGAGAACGTTGGTTTGAAAATGGACACAACAGATCTTAGTGTACAAAAATTGGTAGAGCTATATTTTTTGGATGAATTTCTTACATTATTAGTGGAAGAAACTAATTTATATGCTAGGCAAGAAATTGAAAAATGTGGACAATTGCAAAAATATGCCAGGTCGTCAAAATGGAAGGACATTGACATTTCAGAAATGAAAGTGTTTCTTGGACTTTTGTTACAAATGGGTCCTTGTTCTTTTCCTTCAATAGAGCATTACTGGAGTACAAGTGCATTCTACAATGTTATATTTTGGCAATCTTTTATGAATTGAAATAGATTCCAGTTGATATTACGATATTTTCACTTCACAGATAACTCATTACAATTTGCTGACAGGCTATACAAGGTAAGACCGATTTTGAACCATTTCAATAATGTTATGTGCAATATTTACGTACCAGATAAAAACATCTGTATTGACGAGTTAATGATGTTGTGGCGTGGGGGACTGAATTTCCGCCAGTACATAAAAAATAAAAAGCACAAATACGAAATCAAACTTTACAAACTGTGCAAGTCCAACGGCCTTGTTATGGAAATAAAAAGTTACTCAGGTAAATCAGAAGAAACTGAACAAAACATAGGTCATACTGCTGAAGTTGTGCTATACTTTCTTGAGGACTACTTAGACAAGGGATATGTAGTGTATATGGACAATTTTTATAATTCTGTTGTTCTGACAAAATTGTTGTCTGCTCAAAAAACTTATGTATATGGAACATTGCGCACCAACAGAAAAGAAAATCCAAAAGATCTGGTGATGAGAAAATTGAAGAAAGGAGAAACTGCATGGCAATGAAATGACCCTGTTGTAGTTTGTAGGTGGAGGGATAAAAGAGAAGTTCTCACTATTTCTAACAAACACGTTGTTGAAATGGTCAAGGTACGTAACCAGAATGGAAAAATTTTGATAAAACCCAACATAATTCGAGATTACAATAGCAGAATGTCCGGCATAGATCGATCGGATCAAATGCTCTCATCTTATTCAGCGCTAAGAAAAACCATCAGATGGCCGAAAAAAATTGCATTACATATTTCGGAAATATATATACATAATGCATACATCCTTTTCTATCAAGTTACAGATTCCACCATAAAATCTTTAAAATTCAGAGAAACATTCATTGAATCTTTGATTGGAGAAAAAATTCTAAATTTTTCAAAGAAGATTAGGTCAAAATGCGACATTCATTATTGAGAGGTGCCTCCGTAGCCAGGTGGGCAGGAGCAGCAGTGCATAGCACACACTTCTTGACCCGGGTTCAAGCCCGTGACCACCAAATATGGAGGATGCGGAAAAGTCAGGGAATGACCACCACATATCCCCAGAGCAATATGGCCTTAGTTGCTAATGCTCCTAAAAACCAAACAACAACAACATTATTTAGAGGCAATACCGCCAACTGAAAAAAAAAGCACGCCCAACTAAGCCGTGTTGAGTATGTACCAGAAATAAAAAATGCCAAGAAACATGCTATTATTGTCCAGTGTGCCAAGAAAAGCTTGCTCTTTGTGTAGAGCAGCGATTCCCAACCGGTGGTTTGCAAATCCCCAGGGGATTCGCACTGAAAATTCTGTAATGGCGTGCTTAGATTTACATAGGTATATTATTGTAAACTGTAAAATATAATTAATAATAAACAATAAAGTAAAATAAAATTAAATAAAGAGTAAAGAATGGCAAAGAAAGAAACCACATCTTCCACAATTCCTTATAATTAGTTTACTATCTTACAGTATACCATGTTAAATAAATGCTTTCCATACTAAATTTTTTTTCATTCTCAATGACCATTGTTATGTATAGTAGGTCTTTTTTTTTTTTTTTTTTTAGAAACAAAAGTACTTAGTACCGTGCATGGGTTGAAGATTGAAAAGATGAAAAAAAGATACTTGTTGACATTAGACTTGAACTTTGTACATTGTAATTTTCAGGAAATGCGTATGAAGGAAGGTTGTTCCATAAAAGAGAAATTGAGTGAATAAATAAGGAAGAAGAAAAGTTGGTTCTGTGAGTTTGAAGTTTGTTGTTTGGTTTTTAGGAGCATTAGCAACTAAGGCCATATTGTTCCGGGGATATGCGGTGGTCAGTAAAAGATAGCTTGAAGTTGGACAGTAAAAGGATGTTGACTGATTTCGGCACGTGTTTGGACTGCTTTGAAAGAGACAGTGGGAATTATAGAAGCCAATTCAGAAGAGCAGTTCCGGTGCAAGTATCTGTAGGAAAGGCATGGCAGCAGAAACACAAAGTCTGTGAGACAGAGTGGAGAGACTCTGTTAGAGATGAGACATTAATTAACTTAACTGCCCTCTTCTGAATGGAATCTAGAAGCCTGAGAGAGGTTTTGGGGGCACCGCTCCAGGTGTGGGAACAATATTCTTTGGTAGGCCAGATTTGCAATTTTTACAGAGTCAACAACTGTTTGGAAGAAAAGTAATGCTGAGAGCGAAAGAGAAAACCCAGTTTTTTAGATGCAGAGGAAGCAATATTTGTAATATGCTCTATGCTAAGAGAAAGAGAGAGAGAGAGAGAGAGAGAGAGAGAGATTAGAGGTCAGGGTAATCCCCAAGATCTTGCTTAGAAATCGGAGCGTCATCGAAGTTGAGCAGAGAAATCCTTTTTGCGAGATATAAGACAGAACTGAGTTTTTGAAGGAATGAAATTAAGTTCTCTTTGCCCCACTGGAGAATTACCTGGAGATCAGCATTTAAGGATTTGGTAGTGGATACTCGAGAAGTTGAAGCTGTTTCAGCAGGACAAGGTTTCTCAAACTGGAAGGTGGAATGCAATGTGGTATCCTCAGCAAAACTATGGATGGGATTTCCAGTCAATGGAAGAAGGTCATTAATATACGAGGAAAAGAGTAGGAGATAGAACTGAACCTTGAGGAATACCACAATTAGTGGAGAAGTTAGAAGACAGAGAGCTGTCTACCATCACCTGCAGTGAGCGGTCAGAGAGAAAACTGGATACCCAATTACATTCGCAAAGTTATCTATGATGAATATTTACAGATTTGTAAAATCTTCAAGTATCTAAAAGATCCCAATCTGACTATAAATGCAAGCAAATCTGCTCAGATTACTTATTCCCTTCAGAAACAATCCAACCACATAGAAATAAAAATTGCAAATGTCCCAATCCCAAATGTCTATCAGAAAAACCTTGGAGTTGTTTTGGATAAAAATCTCTCCTTTAATGCCCACTTTATATGTTGCTCAAAAAATTCTAAAAGCAAAAAGGTTAATCAAACAAGAAACAGCAACGATTCAACACAAAAAAAAAAAGTTAAGCATGTTCAGAGATTCTCTTTCTCATTCTGTCCTATACTGTCATGGGACATGGGGTTTTGTCAATGATATATAAGAATTTTGCTAGCAGGGAAAAGGAGGTGATTGTCCCTCTGTATAAGGCAATGGTCAGGCCATGCCTTGAGTACTGTGTACAGGTCTGGAGGCCTCATTTTAGGAAGGATGTAGATTTGCTTGAGCATGTACAGAGAAGGGCAACAAGATTGGCGAGGTGATGAAGGGATCCTCTTACCAAGAGAGGCTTAAGTTCTGCAAATTGCAGTGGCTGGAGACGGCACCTGTGCGGTGATCTGATTGAGGTGTATGAGGCCTTGAATGGATTGAGCATGCTGAATTCTGATGGGATCCTTTTACTTGTTCAGATTATGAACCTAAGGGGGCATAAATTCAAATTAAGAAAAGACAAATGTAGAATAGATGTTCAGAAATTTGCCTTTAGCCAGCGAGTGGTTAATTGCTGGAACAAACTTCCATCTGTCGTTGTGGAAGTTGATAGATTAAATAAATTTAAGGAGAACTGGACAGGCATTTGGAGGGAATGGTGCGATTTTTTTTTTTTTTTTGGCTGATGCTGCATAAGCTCATACACTTGCTTTCTTGCATCATATGCCACTACTACTACTTCCGAAATAGGCGCCTCCGTAGCCAGGTGGGAAGGAGCAGCAGTGCGTAGCACACGCTTCTTGATTAGACTGGGGTTCGAGCCCGTCACCACCAAATACGGAGGATGCGGAAAGGTCAAGGAATGACCACCGCATATGGCTTTAGTTGCTAATGCTCCTAAAAACCAAATAACAAACAAACAACAAACTTCCAAAATCTGGTCTGGTGCTCCTCAAGTAACCGTCAAGAAATTTCTTGCCCTAGAATATTGGGTTCTTAGATGGCTCAATAGTAAGTGTCATTTTCCCCATACAATATCCAGGCAACAGCTTTATGAAAACTTAAAACAAAGCTTCTGCAACAGATGATCAATGACTCTGGAGTCATGCTTCTTGCAAAATTAATTACTTTGCTAGAAGCATGAAATGTATATAACCCAATATTCTAGGGCAAGGAATTTCTTGCCTAGGACAAGAAATTCCTTGCCCTAGAATATTGGGTTCTTAGATGGCTCAATAGTAAGCTTCATTTTCCCCATACAATATTCAGGCAACAGCTTTATGAAAACTTAAAACAAAGCTTCTGCAACAGATGATCAATGACTCTGGAGTCATGCTTCTTGCAAAGTTAATTACTTCTGCATGGGATTCACCAAACTTAGCCAATATAATAGTGCTCCCAACAGGGAAAATTCAAGAAACCAACAATTCAAATCTAACCTCAAATGGACAGAATGTTCCCCAATGTATTCCTTTACCTCCTAAATCATCACAACATTGATTGCAAGAGGTAACTCAACTGTAAAGCCTACAAGAGTCAGATATCCAATAAATGAAGATAAATAAAAACAGCAGCCTGCCTTCAACCCAGGGACTACACTAACGGAATCCATACTGGCGATTGTTGATCAGATGAAAGATTTCCAGATAGTTTAAGAGTTGGAATTTAATTGATTTCTCTATTACTTTGGAAAGGATTTGTCACCCTTTTTAGGAACTGGCTGGATATGAGCAAATTTCCAAGCAGAAGGAAAAATATCTTTTGAATAAGAAATCAAAACAAAAAGACAAAACAGGAGTAAGTTCAGGGTCACAGGTTTTGAGAAGTAGAGAAATACCATCAGAACCTGGAGCTTTTGTAGCATCAGATTCACCAAAACAATTAACATCCTTTTGGCGGAAAACCACAGGATTCATTGAATGGAGTGTACCAGAAACGGTTTGAGGTGATTTACCAAGATCATCAATAAATGCGTTGGGAGAAAAATAGGGTACTAGCAGGTTAGCTTTATCTTTGGCTGATATGACAACAGAACCATCTGGTTTTGACAGAGGTGGGAACAGAGATGGGCAAAAATTGAGGCCAATAACTTTGACAAGAGAGCAGAATGCTCAGCTACTATTTGGATAAGAAGCAAGTTTTCTACTCTTAACCTGTTCAAAATCTAGTTTGGACTGATTAATAACTGCTTTACAAAGTATAAATAATAACTTGATAATAATTTTTATTATTGCGCAATGTCTCTTATAAAAACGTAGTACTAGAAATATTTTATAATAAAAATTCAGAACTATTATACGATTTCAGAGAATATAGGCCTAGGGGTTCATGATAAAAATATTACGTTGAAAGGGGATTCGCGAGTAGGCCGACCGGGCTAGCCGAGTGGGTAAAGTACCTGCCCGGCAACCCAAAGGTCGCGGGTTCGATTCCCGCCTCGGGCTTGGATCAAAGTACTGCAAAAACCTTGGGAGGTGCAATATGGCCACAGAAGCCGATGCGCCAACAACTACCAAATCAAAAAAAAAAAAAAAAAAAAAAAGATTCGCGAGTCAAAAAAGGTTGGGAACTGCTGGTGTAGAGGAATGTTTCAAGAAATATCACAAATAAACACTATAATATTATCACGTAACCATCAGTTTTAGTTATACACTTTTCTTTATGTATTTGTAAATAAAATATATTTTTTTTTGGGAATAAATTTTCTGTTTTCTGATGCCGTGGTTGATTTTTCATTCTTATCCCAGAAGCCATCAGTCCATCAGTTGCACGTATTTGCTACAAATATACTCGTAGCTGCGGCTGAGAGGCAAGTCATACCAGTCCGAGTTAACTTTCAGGCTGCGTCCTGGGCCAGATTGCCAAATACGAGTTAACTCGTATTTGGCAATCATCGTGTTAATTTTGGTGATGTAAGAACAGGGCTAGAAGAAGATAAAATTGCAACAGCATTTCCAGTGGTAAAAGCTGTAGATTGTTTTTTTGAAAACTACAGAGTAAAGGTAGATTGTTTTATATCCAGGAGAAAGCAGATGCAGAATTTTTGTCAGCTGGAAAACCTCAACTCAGAGTCCATCCAGAAAAAAAAAAAGTCTCAAGTATGATTGAAACTAAAGTGTGTTCCTGTTTATATCAAACACCAGACACTTTATAAACCTAGACAACGCTTTGAGCAATTTCTTGTATTTTGACTAGCAAACTTTTTTTCATAATCATCCTGATATCCACCTCAAATGAGTGGAAAGGCCATAAAGAAGGCAAGAAGGACCCAGAAGAATATTTATGTTGGAAACAAAATATTAATGGAGATTAGCAAAAGGAGAGAGAGAGGGTATGTGTCAATTGTTGCGGAATTATATGAATAGGAAGGAAAAATCATTGTGTGTGTGTGTGTGTGTGTGTGTGTGTGTGTGTGTGTGTGTGTACATTTATTTAAAAATGTTTTAGCTGATGTAGGATTATATCAGAGAATTATATGAATAGAAAATACATTTATGTTTTTTTTTATTCATATGTCCAAGTTACTTGGACATATTTATATATTTATTTCATTCAATAATTTGTGTGTATATATGTGTTATATTAAAATTGTTGGTTATCTAAATGTAGTGTGGTTGGTGTGTGTGTGTGTGTGTGTGTGTGTGTGTGTGTGTGTGTGAGTGAGTGAAACATCAAGTTTCACTTACACACCCCAGAGCTTGGAACTTCTGAGAAAATGGCAGTCAGAATTGTTTTCTGCCTGCTGTATATGGCGGAAGCTATTTTCACACAAGATATTTCCATCATCTTGAGATTAATAGTATATAAAAGTAAATATGGGCAACCACAAGCTAATCTATGTGACCATATCAATTCAAACTTTTTATTAACTACTGTTTAGTACATTAAGTAAACAAACCTCAAAATTATTTCAAAAACTAACCTGTTATGAAGAGCTTCTGAAATTTGCAATCATGATATAGCCTCGATGCTAGTAACTCATTTTACAAGAAAGAATAAGCCCATTGACTGATTAATGTATAATAGAATTTAATCAAGTTATAGAAATCAGATAACTTCTTAATTCTGAAAATGTATATTAATTGAATAATATAAATATGTAATATAATTTGTTTCAGAAACCTGGGAGAAAAAACATGCAGATTTTTTAGATGCAGACTGCAAGCTTCAAGCAATGACTGTCCATTTTCACTTGGTAATGTAAAGTTATCCTCTCAAAACCAAATACTAAACAGTCCTTCAAACCATGTCATTGAAAATGGGGAATGTAAGACAGAAACCTCATTGGAAATCCCTCCAGGCACTGCAGCATATGTAAATATCATATGTAAAGGAAGGTATAAATGCAACAGATTAAATTATATAATGAAATTATTTTCATAATTGGAATATTACTGTGTGTAATTTGTAGCAGATTAAATTCATTGTGATTTATTAAATGTTATCTGAAATATGGAAGTGTTTAATGAAGTATGCATGAACACATGCATACTTCATTAAATTGATTTGATGCGTTATAGCCTAAGTTGCAATGCACCATAAAAAATCAGAACAAATAAGGGATCGTTGGCATTTTGATGTGGCTATTTTTATTTCTATTCATCCTTGGTTGATTTGATGCATTATAGCCTAAGTTGCAATGCACCATAAAAAATCAGAACAAATAAGGGATCCTTGGGCATTTTGATGTGGCTATTTTTATTTCTGTTCATTTTTTTAAAGAATATCTCCCATTCAGATTAGAAGCACCACCCATTTAGAACTCCTCTTTGTACAAAGTGATCCGAAAAAAATTTTCCATTGCATGTGTGGGACCTATACAGTATTTTGATAGGTATTTTTTATTTAGTTGCCCCCTTGAAACAGGATTGAAAAAGCTGCCTTTACTCAAGATATTCAAAGAACAGCAAGTTATGTTTGTTTCACTTAAAATATTAAGAATAAGCAATTTCAGTATTTATTTAACAGGTATTGAGAAAAACCACATGTAAGGATTAAATTTGAAAGTGTCCGGAATTGAATTTTAGGCTTTTGTGGTGGAATTTTTCTCAGTATGGTCTGTGTAAGCATAGTAGAGACAATTTCTACAGGGAAGGGATGCACTTAAATAGAAGAGGTTATAGAATATTTGTTGATGCTATGTTAGCCAACATTAGGCAGGTCAGAAAACTCATATTTTTGAGTTGGGGAGGGGGAGGAATACATGAGAGAATCCTTAGACTCAGGGGAGGTCCCCACGGACTGGAGATGCGCAAATGTATCCCAAATTCACAAAGGGGGGATCGAAGGGTGACACGAGTAATTACAGACCAGTTAGTTTAACTTCTGTTCTGGGTACAATAATGGAGTCACTGGTTAAAGATGCATTGCAGGATCATCTAGACAAGACTGCAGCAATAATTCAGACACAGCATGGGTTTGTTAAGGGAAAGTCTTGTCTGACAAATTTGACAAAGTCTGATAATATGATGTGGTTACAAAGGAACTGGATGCAAAAAATAATTTTGATATCATATATTTGGATTTCAGGAAAGCTTTTGACACTGTTGCGCATGGAAGACTATTGTACAAATTGGAGCAGAATGGTATTAAGGGTAAGCTGCTACAATGGATAAAAGGATGGTTCAGTGGGAGAAGACAGAGGGTGGTAATTAATGGGTGCTGCTTTTCGTGGACTAATGTTATTAGTGGAGTCCCACAGGGTTCAGTGTTGGGTCCTCTGTTGTTTTGTATATTTATCAATGATATTGATGAAGGAATATCAGGCTTAGTGTCGAAGTTTGCAGATGATACAAAGGTTGGCAGGGTTGTTAATGACAGTAATGGCAGTGTACTACTGCAACAGGATCTAGATAATTTGGGCAGATGGGCTAAGAAGTGGCAACTGAAGTTTAACCTTGACAAATGCAAAGTACTACATATGGGTAGAAGTAACCCCAGAGAAACGTACCAACTGTGTGGTACTACACTTAGCATTAGCATTAGCAGAGGCATATGATGCAAGAAAGCAAGCTTATTCAGCATCAGCCAAAAAAAAAAAAAAAAAAAAACCCACTCCCATTTCACCCCTCCGTTCGTTCGAAATACCTGTCCAGTTGAGCTTTAAATTTGTTTAGGCTATCAACTTCAACAACAAGTGATGGAAGTCGGTTCCACCAACCAACCACCCGCTGGCCAAAGGCAAATTTCCGCACATCTATCCAACATCCGTCCTTCCTCAATTTGAATTTATGCCCTCTGAGGTGATTATTCTGAGAAAGATGAAGAATCCCATTGGCATTGAGCATGCTCAAACCATTCAAAGCCTTATACACCTCTATCAGATCACCTCGCCGGTGCATAGTCTCCAAACTCTGTAATTTGCAAAACTTAAGCCTTTCTTCGTAAGAGCAACCCTTTGTTCCATTTACTAATCTTGTTGCCCTTCTCTGTACCCATTCCAGCAGCTCTACATCCTTCTTGAAATGAGGCCTCCAGACCTGTATACAGTACTCAAGATGTGGCCTTACCATTGCCTTATACAAGGGAATAATCACCTCCTTATCCCTGCTAGAAAAATTCCTGTATATCATTGACAAGACACCATGAGCTACTCTTGCAGCTCGTCTGCACTGCTCAGAGAACTTCATATCTGCCTGCACAATTACCCCCAGGTCCTTTTCATTCTCCACCACTGTCAATGTAGTACCGCAGAGTTGATACGTTGCTCTGGGGTTACTGTTTCCCATATGCAGCACTTTACATTTGTCGATGTTAAACCTCATTTGCCACCTCTCAGCCCATCTGTTCAACCTTTCCAGATCCTGTTGCAGCAGCATAGCGTCAGTATTGTCCTTAACGACCCTGCCAACCTTTGTATCATCTGCAAACTTGGACATTAAACTTGATATCCCATCATCAATATCATTCATAAACACCGAAAACAACAACGGACCCAACACTGAACCTTGAGGAACTCCACTAATAACATTAGTCCACGTTGAGCAGTGTCCATTGATTACCACTCTCTGTCTTCTGCCACTCAACCATCCCCTTATCCATAGCAGCAATTTGCCTCCAATGCCACACTGCTCCAATTTGTGCAGCAGTCTTCCATGTGCAACAGTATCAAAAGCCTTTCTAAGATCCAAATATATAATATCAAAGTTATTCCCTGCATCCAGTTCTTTTGTGACTACATCATAGTATCCAATCAAATTGGTCAGGCAAGACCTGCCCTTAACAAAACCATGCTGCGTCTGAGCTATAACTGAATTCTTGTGTAGATGATCCTGCAGTGCTTCTTTAACCAGTGCCTCCATTAATTTACCTGGAACAGAAGTTAAACTAACAGGTCTATAATTACTTGTGTCAGCCTTTGATCCTCCTTTGTGAATTGGGGTTACATTTGCACATCTCCAGTCTATGGGTACCTCCCCTGAGTCCAAAGAAGCTCTCATAATTATGGCTAGGGGTTTGCATACTTCCTTTGCTGCCTCCTTTAATATAACTGGATAGATCCCATCCACCCCAGGTGCCTTTTTTATGTTTATCCTCAACAATCTCTCCTCCACTTTCCTCTCAGTTATTACAAAATCATCCAGCTCACTGCCAATGTTTACTTTACCTGCATCATTCTCCTTCCTGAATAACTCCTCATGCGTGAATGTAGATGCAAAATACTCGTTTAGATTGTTAGCCACCTGAGCAGGATCCTCAACTGTTGAACCATCAATATCCAGTGGACCAATCTGATTCATCCCTTTCCTTTTCGAGTTCAAGTATGTAAAGAACTCTTTTCTGTTTTTCTTTCCATCCTTTGCCAAGGATTTTTCATAGTCTGCCTTTGCCTGCCTAATCTCCTTTGTGACTTGGTTACAGACCAACTTATATCTATCATAGGCTTCCATGTCACCCATTAATTTGTATGTATCCCATGCATTTTTCTTCTCTGCCACATGTCTCATTAGTTCATCTGACAACCATTTAGGCCTAAACCTTGAACAATATTTCTTAGTTGGTATGTAAAGCCTGGTAGCCTCCAAGATTAGTTCCTTGAATGCTTCCCATTTTGAGTTTGCTGTTGGTAACATCATCAGTTGGTCCCACTGTATAGAATTTAAATACTGTCTCAGACCATCATAGTCGCCTTTACGAAAACAAAAACCCTTCCCTTTACCTCTGATGGTAGTTACCTCCTTGAGTAAATCCCACTTCAACACACTGTGATCACTGCCACCTAGTGGTTCATTTATCTGCAGGTTCTTAATGCATGAAGAATCACTACTGATAATCAGATCAAGAGTATTGCTCCTTCTTGTTGCCTCACGAACATGCTGATGTAGTAAACAATCATCCAATAAATCCACAAAAGCCTTGCTAGTGTGCGAGTGACCAACCCACAAATTCCAGTCAATATCTGGGAAATTAAAGTCCCCCATTATAAGACTCTCTGATTTACTGGCCCACTCTATTTCCCTGTACAATATCTTATTATACTCATCAGAGTCATTAGGCCTATAGCACACTCCTACTCTCAATTTTGATTTCCCTATGCTTATGTCACACCAAACTGACTCGACACTGCCCTGTCCATCGATGTCGACTGGCTTCACTTCCTTGGACTTTATGTGTTTCTTAATTAATAGCATAACCCCTCCTCCCCTCCTGTCCTGCATATCCTTTCTATACACACTGTATTCCCCAAATTCCAGTTCCGCATTACTTATATCTGTGTGACACCACGTCTCTGATATCCCAACAATATCTGCCTTTGATGTTTTGAGCAATACCTCAAATTCATCGAATTTATTTACCAAACTCCTAGCATTGGTGTACACGCAGGTATACATGCACCTGTTTCTATTCTTAGCTACCCTAACACAACCCATGTGTTTACTTGTACCGCAATGACTACCAGCAGTCTCTGAAATATCCTGCATCTTGTTTTTCAGACTTCTGCTCATTTGAATAGAAGCAGTGCAAGAATCACTTCCACCTCTGCCACTGGCTACTGTTAATCTATTAGTCCTTGTATCCCCCCCAACTAGCAGTTTTCCGACCCACCTAACACTGCCTCGACAGCATCAGCAAAAATTCTTGCACCCTTTCTATTTAAGTGTATCCCATCCCTGTAGAAGCAATCTCTCCTGTTAACAAGTACAGTCCAGGCTGAAAAAAATTCTACCCCTTGAGCCTTGCACAATCCCTCCAGGGCCGAATTGATCGACAAGGCTCTCATCATATACTCCCTCCTATCGTGTCTGGGCAGAATTGCAGACACTTTCAAGTTCAACCCTAATTCACGGCTTTTTTTCAACAGTGACCTGTACTTGCTAAGTAATTCCGCCGGTCTCCTACTCTTAATATCATTAGTGCCAACGTGTACAACTATATCACCTTTTGTGCCCTTAAAAGATGATATCCGCTCTACAACGTCATCAACCTTTGCCCCTGGCAGACATACCCTGGTCCTATTCCACCTATCCTTTTTACAAAGTATGTTCCCCGTTTCCCTGACAATAGAGTCACCAACAACTACTAGTTCCTGTGGGACCAGCGCATTCTGCCTAGGGGGCTGCTTCTGTGTTGCCTGATGACCAAGTGCAAGCTCTGGCGTTGATGTGGGCAGCTGAGAGCTTGATGGGCCCCTCAATTTATTTCCTTCGAGGGCATCCACCCTGTCCTTCAAGCTCTCATAAAGGCCCATAACAACGCTGAGTTGTCGCCTGATTTCCTTGCACTCCTTACATCGTGCACACACAAAGACATCCCCCTTGGCAGTATCATGTCCCGTACCCGACTGCTCCGCAAACATCAAGCAAACAGTGCATTTTAATAGACTGTGATTCAGAGGGCAACTGCCCCCCTCAGTTCTCCCCTGAACCACAGCACTCCCATTAGCTTGAGCCTTTTGCTTTGCTGCTCTGGTCAGAGTCATGATTCTGATTTAATTCAATAAAATTCAAAACAAAAATTAAATCCTTAAGTTATATCCCAAACAGTTATGTTATATATATATTTTTTTCGGTATCTAGTGTTTTCTACGAGTTCCCTTTATACAACTTCCGTATCACGTGCACCACTATAGTTATGTATTAATTATTTGTTACGATTAAGTCGTTATATATATATATATATATATATATATATATAGTTAAATTTGAATAATGTCGAATATGAAATTTTACTTAATAAAATAAAATAAAAGAGGGCAAAGCACACATCAAAGGCAGCTAAAAGCACATTCCCCTGCATGATGCTTGAAACATAGTCATATTAATTAACATAAGATCTAAAATAATAAAGTTATACAATGCCAGCAATACGGCAAGGCAAGAGCGAAGAAACAAAAATAAAAATAAACCAATTTCAATTTTAACTGGGAGGGAAAAAGAAAAGGTAACAAGAATAAAAATATTGCAACGGAAACTCTAAATTAATTTAGAAGGTCTAATTATACGAATAATAATTCATTGAAATTTAAAGCCAATAAAATAAAATTTAGCGGCGCCCCCTCGAAAGGCGCCAGATCCAAATTTATGTGAAATATCACCAAACAGAGAATTCAAACCATTCGCAATAAAACAAAACGAAACCAAAAGTAAAAATAGACTGACCATTATGCCCCATCTCAACAGAGGACCACAAGGCCAATAATGGTCAGGGAATCGCTGCATTTCGAACGCTAAACAAATCACCGCAAAGGCGAAACGATCGCAAGATCAGTCCGCCAAACCGATCCCCAGATCGACCGCCAATGCAGGGAATTGAAAAGCGGTGGTCCTGATGCAGCGAAAATGAAAAATAGAACAGACAAAGCACTCAATACGAAGCCACACTACTGACACAAGTAAACTTAACCCGTTAATATAAACCAAAATTAGGCTATAGATGGCAGTACAGGCGCAGCGTTAGCAATTCGCCCACTACTGTCATGTGACATAGTTAAATTTGAATAATGTCGAATATGAAATTTTACTTAATAAAATAAAATAAAAGAGGGCAAAGCACACATCAAAGGCAGCTAAAAGCACATTCCCCTGCATGATGCTTGAAACATAGTCATATTAATTAACATAAGATCTAAAATAATAAAGTTATACAATGCCAGCAATACGGCAAGGCAAGAGCGAAGAAACAAAAATAAAAATAAACCAATTTCAATTTTAACTGGGAGGGAAAAAGAAAAGGTAACAAGAATAAAAATATTGCAACGGAAACTCTAAATTAATTTAGAAGGTCTAATTATACGAATAATAATTCATTGAAATTTAAAGCCAATAAAATAAAATTTAGCGGCGCCCCCCCTTTCGAGGGGGCGCCGCTAAATTTTATTTTATTGGCTTTAAATTTCAATGAATTATTATTCGTATAATTAGACCTTCTAAATTAATTTAGAGTTTCCGTTGCAATATTTTTATTCTTGTTACCTTTTCTTTTTCCCTCCCAGTTAAAATTGAAATTGGTTTATTTTTATTTTTGTTTCTTCGCTCTTGCCTTGCCGTATTGCTGGCATTGTATAACTTTATTATTTTAGATCTTATGTTAATTAATATGACTATATATATATATATATAGAGTTAAAAGTACAATTTAATTGACAATAAAGTTTATCAAGATTAATAGATTTACTGATTAATTGACAATATTATATTATGCACTATACGACACTAAGCTTATGCTATCGTGTAAAAATGGCGGGAATTCACGAACGGTATTTCTACGGACTCGTAAGTATTGATTAGCTTCCAAATCTCGCTATCTCAATTTAGAATAAACTAAGGATCCTGACTAGGTCTATAATCTACTTATAGAAGATAATTTGATATAACAGTTGGTTAATAAATCGACTAAATTTGGTTAAAAAAAAATTTGGTTTGTGACACGTGGATTTGATACCGTTACCGATACTGAGTAAAATCTACAAAATCTCTGTCTAAGTTAAACTTTAAACTAAGTATCGTAACTAGGAATATAAAGCTACTCTAGAAAATAAGTTAATATGACAATTTAAACTAATAAAGCAGAAAATAAATCAGGAAAAACTTCTCTGTTTGAAGAGCTTTAAGGAGCAATGTCCGCACAGGCTAACCTCGCAACCTCGCACTTAAGGTGTTAGAAAATGAAAAAGACCTGGGAGTAATTGTGCAGTCAGATATGAAGTTTTCTGAGCAATGCAGACAGGCTGCCAGGGCAGGCAGGTGATGGGGTTTTGTCAATGATATATAGGAATTTTGCTAGCAGGGAAAAGGAGGTGATTGTCCCTCTGTATAAGGCAATGGTCAGACCATGCCTTGAGTACTGCGTACAGGTCTGGAGACCTCATTTTAGGAAGGATGTAGATTTGCTTGAGCGTGTACAGAGAAGGGCAACAAGATTGGTGAGGGGAATGAAGGGATCCTCTTACCAAGAGAGGCTTAAGTTCTGCAAATTGCAGTGGCTGGAGATTAGGCACCTGTGCAGCGATCTGATTGAGGTGTATAAGGCCTTGAATGGATTGAGCAGGCTGAATTCTGATGGGATCCTTCCACTTGTTCAGATTACGAACCTAAGGGGGCATAAATTCAAATTAAGAAAAGACAGATGTAGAATAGATGTGCGGAAATTTGCCTTTAGCCAACGGGTGGTTAATTGCTGGAACAAACTTCCATCTGTTGTTGTGGAAGTTGATAGGTTAATAAATTTAAGGAGGAACTAGACAGGCATTTGGAGGGAATGGTGTGATTTTTTTTTTTTTTTTTTTTGCTGATGCTGCATAAGCTCATACACTTG
Organism: Mastigoproctus giganteus; assembly: GCF_048544385.1. NCBI lineage: Eukaryota > Metazoa > Arthropoda > Arachnida > Uropygi > Thelyphonidae > Mastigoproctus > Mastigoproctus giganteus. Next base: position 255,013,193 of record NC_143576.1, read on the forward strand.
CTTTCTTGCATCACATGCCACTACTACTACTACATAGACTAATAGCTTAATGGCAGCTGCAAGAAGAAGTGAAATTGTGATTGGAAGATTACTTGGCTGCTGGGAGTTGTCATGGAAAAATCAGATTTATGGACTATGTTAAGGTTACTAAGAGCAAAAATGTGCACATATACCTGCTTGTATGCTAATTTTGGTAAAAACGTTGGTAAATGAGTATGGTAAATAAGTTTGAATTTGAAGTATTAGTTGAATCAGCAAATGTAGATGTAGTAGGGACATCAGAAAAGTGGTGCCACTTAAACATAGGGGATGCAGAATTTGAATACAGTAAGTACAATGTGTATAGAAGGGACAGACAAGAGAGGAGGAAGAGGAGTTATACTCTTGGTTTGGAAGCACATAGAATCTAAACACAGTGCACGCATTTGATGTGAATTGACAGTCTAATGTTCAGTTAGTTTAGCTTGAATAAGTACAGAGAAAACAAAAGTGAGAGTTGGAATTTGTTATCAGTCCAACGACAGAGTATAATTAGTATTAGCATTAGCATTAGTAGCGGCATATGATGCAAGAAAGCAAGCTTATGCAGCATCAGCCAAAAAAAAACAAAAAAACTTCCACTTCACCCCTCCGTTCATTTGAAATACCTGTCCAGCTGAGCCTTAAATTTATTTAGGCTATCAACTTCCACAACAAGGGATGGAAGTCTGTTCCACCAACCAACTACCCGTTGGCTAAAGGCAAATTTCCGCACATCTATCCTACATCTGTCTTTTCTCAATTTGAATTTATACCCTTTCAGGTGATTATTCTGAGCAAGAGGAAGAATCCCATCAGCATTGAGCATGCTCAACCCATTCAAGGCTTTATACACCTCTATCAGATCACCTCGCCGGTGCCTAGTCTCCAGACACTGTAATTTGCAAAACTTAAGCCTTTCTTCGTAAGAGCAATCCTTTGTTCCATTCACTAATCTTGTTGCCCTTCTCTGAACTCGTTCCAGCAGCTCTACATCCTTCTTGAAATGAGGCCTCCAGACCTGTATACAGTACTCTAGGTGTAGCCTGACCATTGCCTTATACAAGGGAATAATCACCTCCTTATCCCTGCTAGAAAAATTCCTGTATATCATTGACAAGACACCATGAGCTACTCTTGCAGCCCATCTGCACTGCTCAGAGAACTTCATATCTGCCTGCACAATTACCCCCAGGTCCTTTTCATTCTCTACCACTGTCAGTGTAGTACCACAGAATTGATACGTTGCTCTGGGGTTGCTGTTTCCCATATGCTCAACCTTTCCAGATCCTGTTGCAGCAGCATAGCGTCAGTAGTGTCCTTAACAACCCTACCAACCTTTGTATCGTCTGCAAACTTGGACATTAAGCTTGATATACTATCATCAATATTATTTATAAATGCAGAAAACAATAATGGACTGAACCCTGAGAGACTCCACTAATAACATTAATCCACGATGAGCAGTGTCTATTGATTATCACTCTCTCTCTCTCTCTCTCTCTCTCTCTCTCTCTCTCTCTCTCTCTCTCTCTTCTCCCCCTCAACCACCCCTTTGTCCATAGCAGCAATTTGCCTTCAATGCCACACTGCTCCAATTTGTGCAGCAGTCTTCCATGTGCAACAGTATCAAAAGCCTTTCTAAGATCCAAGTATATAATATTAAAGTTATTCCCTGCATCCAGTTCTTTTGTGACTGCATCATAGTATCCAATCAAATTGGTCAGGCAAGACTTCCCCTTAACAAAACCATGCTGTGACCGAGCTATAACTGAAGTCTTGTCTAGATGATCCTGCAGTGCATCTTTAACCAGTGCCTCCATTAATTTTCCTGGAACAGAAGTTAAACTCACAGGTCTATAATTACTTGTGTCAGCCTTTGATCCTCCTTTGTGAATTGGGGTCACATTTGCACATCTCCAGTCTATGGGTACCTCCCCTGAGTCCAAGGAAGCTCTCATAATTATGGCTAAGGGTTTGCTTACTTCCTTTGCTACCTCCTTTAATATAACTGGATAGATCCTATCCAGTTATCCAAGATTATCTAGCTTACTGCCAGATTTGAATACACCTCTGGCATTCCCCTCGCTGAATAACTCCTCATGTGTGAGTGTCGATGCAAAATATTCATTTAGTTTGTTAGCTACCTGAGCAGGATCATCAACAGTTGAACCATCGATATCAAATGGACCAATCTGATTCATCCCCTTCCTTCTAGAGTTTACATAAGTAAAGATTTCTTTGCTGTTTTTCTTTACATCCCTTGCCAAGATTTCTCGTAATCTGCCTTCGTCTGCCTAACCTCCCAGGCGCCTCTGTAGCCAGGTGGGAAGGATCAGCAGTGTATAACACACGCTTCTTGATTAGACCGGGGTTCGAGCCCGTCACCACCAAATACGGAGGATGCGGAAAGGTCAGGAAATGACCGCCGCATATCCCGGAGCAATATGGCCTTAGTTGCTAATGCTCCTAAAAGCCAAATAACAAACAAACAAACAAACAGCCTAACCTCCTCTGTAACTTGGTTACAGATCAACTTATATCTATCATAGGCTTCTGTGTCACGTGTTAATTTATATGTATCCCATGCATTTTTCTTCTCTGCCATATGTCTCATTAGTTCATCTGACATCCATTTAGGCCTAAAACTTGAACAATATTTCTTAGTTTGTAAAGCCTAGTAGCTTCCAAGATAAGTTCTTTGAATGCTTCCCATTTTGAATTTGCTGTTGGTAACATCATCAGTTGGTCCCACTGTATAGAATTTAAATACTGTCTCAGTCCATCGTAGTCGTCTTTACGAAAGCAATAACCCTTCCCTTTACCCCTGATGGTAGTTACTTCTTTGAGTAAATCCCACTTCAGTACACTGTGATCACTGTCACTTAGTGGTTCCTTTATTTGCAGATTCTTAATGTATGAAGAATCACTACTGATAATCAAATCAAGAGTATTACTCCCTCTAGTTGCCTCCCGAACATGCTGATGCAGAAAACAATCATCCAGTAACTCCACAAAAGCCTTGCTAGTGTGTGAGTGACCAACTCACAAATTCCAGTCAATATTTGGGAAATTAAAATTCTCCATTATAAGACTCTCTGATTTACTGGCCCACTCTATTTCCCTGTACAGTTTCTTATTATACTCATCAGAGTCATTAGGCCTATAGCACACCCAACTCTCAATTTTGATCTCCCAATGCTTATGTCACACCAAACTGACTCGACACTGCACTGTCCAGCGATGCCGACTGGCTTCACTTCCTTGGATTTTATGTGTTTCTTAACTAATAGCATAACCCCCCCCTCCCTTCCTATCCTGTCTATCCTTTCTGTAGATGTTGTACTCCCCAAATTCCAGTTCTGCATTCCTTATATCTGTGTGACACCACGTCTCTGAAATCCTCACAATATCTGCCTTTGATGTACACGCAAGTATACATGCAACTGTTCCTATTCTTAGCTACCCTAATACAACCCATGTGTTTACTTGTACCGCAATGACTACCAGCAGTCTCTGAAATATCCTGCATCTTGTTTTCCAGGCTTCTGCTCATTTCAATAGAAGCAGTGCAAGAATCACTTCCACCTCTGCCACTGGCTACTGTTAATCTATTAGTCCTTGTATCCCCCCCAACTAGCAGTTTTCCGACCCACCTAACACTGCCTCGATAGCATCGGCAAATATTCTTGCACCCTTTCTATTTAAGTGTATCCCATCCCTGTAGAAGCAGTCTCTCCTGTTAACAAGTACAGACCAGGCTGAAAAAAATTCTATCCCTTGAGCCTTGCACAATCTTTCCAGGGCCGAATTGATCGACAAGGCTCTCATCATATACTCCCTCCTATCGTGTCGGGGCAGAATTGCAGACACTTTCAAATTCAACCCTAATTCAAGGCTTTTTTTCAACAGTGACCTGTATTTGTTAAGTAATTCTGCCGGTCTCCTACTCTTAATATCATTAGTGCCAATGTGTACAGCCATATCACCTTTTGTGCCCTTAAAAGATGATATCCGCTCTACAGCGTCATCAACCTTTGCCCCTGGCAGACATACCCTGGTCCTGTTCCACCTATCCTTTTTACGAAGCACATTCCCCATTTCCCTGATAATAGAGTCACCAACAACTACTAGTTCCTGTGGGACCAGCGCATTCCGCTTTGGGGGTCACTGCTGTGTTGCGTGATGACCAAGTGCAAGCTCTGGTCGTTGATGTGGGCAGCTGAGAACTTGATGGGCCCCTCAATTTAGATCCTTCTAGGGCATCCACCCTGTCCTTCAAGCTCTCATATAGGCCCATAAGAACGCTGAGTTGTCGCCTGATTTCGTTACACTCCTTGCATCGCGCACACACAAAGACATCCCCCATGACAATATCATGTCCTGTTCCCGATTTATCCACAAACATCTTGCAAACAGTGCATTTTAAAAGGATGTGATTCAGAGGGCAACTGCCCCCCCTCAGTTCTCCTCTGAGCCACAGCACTCCCATTAGTAGCTTGAGCCTTTTGCTTTGCTGCTCTGGTCTGAGTCATGATTTCGATTTAATTTCAGTACAAAATTATAACCCTAAACTTGTATCCCAACACAGTTATAACACTATATATATTTTTCAGTATCAAGTATTATCTATGAGTTCCATTTATATAACTTCCGTATCAAGTTATGTATTAATTAATTATGTTACGTTTGTAATCTAAGTCGTTATATGTATTTAGTTAAAAGTACAATTTAATTGACAACTAAGTTTAACAAAATTAATAGATTTTACTGATTAATTGACAATATTATATTATATACTATACTATACTATACTAACGCTATCTAGTTTGGGATATGACGTTGTATCGCATAACAATGGCAGCAAGTTACGAACGGCAAATCTACGGACACTTAAGTATTAATTAACTTCCAAATCTCGCTGTCTCAATTCAAAATAAACTAACGATCCTGACTAGGTCTATAAGCTACTTATAGAAAATAATTTGTAACTATTTGTCAATAAAGCGGCTAAATATGGCTAAAAAACGTCTCGTTCAGCGGAGCTACAACTTGTAACACGTGGATTTGATACCCTTACCGATACTTTTATGCAGTTACAAGGCCGAGTAAAGAATAAATACACCAGATTAATTAGAAAATCACAAAATAATGCTATACTACTAAATTTAAATCAAAAGTTTTAGAAAAACAATAATTTCAAATCAATAAATAAGAAAATCCACTTAGCGGCTTTGAACACGTCTGGCTCCCACTAGCCTTGTCATCAGACTCGACGAGGAAAACCTATAATGAACACCTATACAAATAAATAGAATTGGATAGAATGTCTTATAATGAGGGATTTTAACTTGAGACTTGTGGCTTAGTATCTCATACAGTAGCAGAGTTTTTCCTGGATTAGATGACTCTCTTCTGCACCAGCATGTTAGAGAGGTGATAATAGAAAGCAGTACTCTTGATCTCATTATAATCATTGACTCTTCATTAAAGATCTCCAAATAAAGGAACTACTAGGTGGTAGGAACATAATCTGATGTGAGATTTATTAAAGATACAGCTATTGTCAAGAGTAAAGGGAAGGGATCCTGTTTTTTGTAAAAGTGACTGCAGTGGTCTGAGACAGTTTTTCAATTTTATTCAATGAGTTTGGCTGATGATATTAACTGCAAATACTAAATGGGGAAGCATTTAGGGAAGTAATCACATAAGCAACTAAGCTTTTCATACCAATTAAGAGATACTGTTAAGATTTAGACCTAAATGGATGTCAGTTGAACTGATGAAACTAGTGGAAGAAAAGAAAAACACATAGAATGAATATAAATTATCAGGGGACATAGAGACCTATAATAACTACAAACTAATCTGTAATTTAGTTGCTAATGGGTTAAACAAGCCACAAGAAGTCTTTGTCTTAGAATTCCCCATTATTACAAACGTAGCAAAAAATTCCTTGGTGATACTATACAAGTTGCTGACAAACTGAATAAATATTTTTTTTATCTGCATTCTTGCATGATGTTTTTAGTGATGGGAATAACAGATGTACACCGACTTCTTTTATTTTATTGAAATGGAACATGCACTACAGTACCCAATTGCAATGTATGTGTAATGAAATGAAAATAATTATAACAATAACAAAAACAGTAATGAATATAATTATAATAAAAAGATAAAAATAAAAAAAGGAAAATCTAATTAGGCTATATCGCTTATCATGCCAAGGGACGGCACTGAGATATTAATGGTATTAAGGATATTGATTGATTGAGCTGTCAAAGAAATCTAAACTGAGATTATTTTCAATTTGAGGAGAGTCTGTTCATAGGGATGCACTTAAATAATAGAAGAGGTTATAGAATATTTGTTGATGCTATGTTAGCCAACATTAGGCAGGTGAGAAAACTTGTAGGACTGTATTTCTTGATATCAGTGTGTGTCGGTCGAGGAGGAACACAAAAATTGATAAGTTGCAATAGTTTCAGGGAGTCGTACTTCCCAGATAGAATTTTGTGAAGAAACTTGATTATCTAGTTTCTTTTGACATCAAGCGTTTTGAGACAAAAGTAAACACAGTGACTGATAATAACATGAGTGGTAAAAACAGAGGAATCGTGGAGGTGAAGTACCTTACTAATAAGTTATGCTCCACAGCTTAAAGTTTTCTTGAGCTGATCTTCCTTAGGAATTCCAGATAATGGAGGCATAGTCAATAACTGTTAGAACTGAAGGACAGCCTATCCGTAGTCTTTAAACCAGAAAGAATTACTCGTGATAATCGAATTTTTCAAAAGATTTACTAAAATCATGATTAATATGGTTATCAAAATAGCAGCTGCTTGTGAAAATGCCTCCTAAATTGGTAATTTGATCACTCTTTTGAATACAAACAAAACCAATATGGTAGGAATAATCGAGATTAGTATTAATGTTAGCCATATAGTGCAAGGAACTCACAGGCTTTTGTTGCACTGGCCAAAAAAAAAAATAACTAAATAGACTAATTATGTTCTTCCTTCCCTCCCTCCTCATGTAAGTTACTATCCAGTTGACCTTTGAATTTCTTCAAACTGTCAGCTGTAGCTACCTGTGGAGGCAAATTGTTCCAGTAATCAACAACTTGTTGGCTAAAAGAAAACTTCCTACAAGCTAGTCTAAATCTCCTCCCCTGTAATTTCAATTTATGGCTGCTAGTTCTGGAATTCTTTATAACAGTGAATATTCTGCCGTCATTCATTTTACTAATAGAGCTATATAAACCTCACTCAGGTCCCTCCTATAAGGTGCTTGGTTGCCAAGCTCCATAGCTCACATAATGAAGTCTCCTCATATTATGGTTGCCCTTTTGCCAATCTCACAATATGAGTTAATTGTCTTTGGACTTTTTCAAGAAGCTCAGTGTCTTTTTTCAGATGTCGTCTCCTTATCTGAACACAGTATTCCAAATGTGGTCTTACAATTGCCTTATACAGTGGGATTATGACCCCCCCCCTATCTCTACAGCATAATATTCAGTAAATCATCAATAAGACTGTGCTTTCCTGTCCGCCTGTTTATACTGCACAGAAAACTTGCCCATATCACAACTCTTTCTTCTTCAACTGTTTTCAACCTCACAAAGTGTATAAGTTATTTTTGGGATTTTTATTCCTCAAGTGTAAAACATTGCATTTTGTTGCATCAAAACATAGCTGCCACTTTCCTGACCATTCTTGAAGCCTGTTCAAGTCATCGTGAAGCAGTACTGCTTGGCAAAAACAAGTCATTAAAGATTGCTTGCTTTATCTATTGGCAATATGTTGACACTTCTCCAATCTAAACAAATCTCTCCCGAGCCCAATGATACCCTCATAATTCTGTGGCTTAATGCAAGAACAACAATTTTTGGTCAAAATGAGATGAGCTAAGAAATGAGCTCACAGAAATGTGAATTTGTATTCAGTATTATATAACACTAAAAATATAAGCCTCAGAATTAACTTCATTGGTTCAGTGAAACTAAGAAAATTAGTGGGTATATGCTATCAACTCCAGAGCCTTACATGCCTTTAGGCTTGAAAGTTTTTCTAATAAACAGCCATCTGTAATTTTTAAATCATTAAGTCCATACGGCTCAGCCTCATGCAGCCTCTCCTCAGCTTGAAGGGGCTTTCGTCAGTAAAAACTGATCCAAAGTACCAGTTCAATTCATGAGCAACATCAGTTGGGTTATGTAAGACTTTCCAATACCTAAGTGTCTGATCTGATTCATTTTCTTCTTCTTTGTATTTGCATGCATGAAAAATACCTTGTCCCCATTCTTTGCTCCCTTAGCCAGAGCTTTCTCATATTCAGTTGTGCGTTCCCTAACCTTCTCTCTGTTACTGTTACGAATAAACTTTTAGCTGTTATAGGCACCAGGTCTTTTCATTGCTCTATAACTTCCCCATGCTATCTTTTTCTGTCCTATTGGACTGACCAGCTCTGTATTCACCTATCTCTGCATCCTCCTCAAGCAATATTTTCTTAATGGTATATATGCATTCGAGGCTTCTGTGATTATTGCTTTTAAGGTATTCCATGATTCTAATATATTTGCCTCCCTCTGCAATCCACCCAATTAATAGATTACATGTAGCACCTTAAACTGTCATGGTCCCCTTTTCTAAAATTAAAATCAGTGCCTTTACCTTAATTACTGCAACATCTTTTTTCATATTTCAACTAACAATTGCATGATCACTACCTGCCAGTGATTTTTGTAATTTAAGCTCCGTGTTGTCATCTGTCGTGAGTAATGATAAGTCAAGTATATTTTTACTCCTAGTCTTTTCTTGAACATTCTGGTACAAATAATATCATCTAGTTTATTTAAAAATTTTGTTTTTCATGAGTTTTCCTCCCACTTATTCTAGTCAGTTATGGGCAGATCGAAGTCACCCATAATAAGCATTCATACTTGCTTGCCCATTCCATCTTGCCACTTGACATGGGTCATTCCGTGTCAAGTGGCCTAGGGGTCGCTGCTCGACCATCTTCTATTTTGTTGAAACTTGGTGTGGATGTTTAAACAGGTTTCAAATGAAGCTGTGCAAAATTTCAGTTCAAAATATAGTAAAGCTTGAGGCACCAGCACCTTTTTTGTGGAGGTTACTTGTGTTATGTGGAATAAATCACAAACAATTTTCAAAGTTTTAAATATTACTGTTGCACAACATTGAGAGGTAGTGCTCTGAAACTTGGTATACCTTGTTAACTTTTGGTAGAGAATGCAAAACCTTTTGTGTCCAGGCTCAAAAACCTTCACATTTTTTACAATGAAATCTAAAACTGGCACCAAAAATTTTTTGCAACAAATTTAAGCAAGACTTTTGAAGTCATAACTTTCAATTTTCCACTTTCAAGTGGAATGTCCATAGAAGAAGATACCAAAGGTACCGTCTTCTTTAAGTAGCAATACACAAAGTAGCAATGAAGCCTCAAGTAGCAATAAGTAGCTTAAGCTAAGTAGCAATAAGTAGCTTAAGCTAAGTAGCAATAAGTAGCTTAAGCTAAGTAGCAATAAGTAGTTTAAGCTAAGTAGCAATAAGTAGCTTAAGCTAAGTAGCAGTAAGGCCTTAAGTAGCAATACACAACTGTAAAACCACGATTCTTGTTGCTTAAAACCTGCTCTTTCCAATAGTGGCAAAAACGAGAGAATTGAAGATGTACCACATTAAGATATTTGCCCCTAAAGATAGGTCAAATTTTGAGTATCTTTGAAGGAAAATATCTCAGCCAGCAAACAAGTATAAGAGCTCATATTTAGTTAGGCTGAATTCATGCAGATGTTAAATGGAATGCCCAAAGAAGAAGGTACCAAAGGTTTTTATTTCAAATTTATGACTTTCAAAAGTCTTGCTTAAATTTGTCGCGACAAATTTTTTGGTGCCAGTTTTAGACCGAATTGTAAAAAAATGTGAAGGTTTTTGAGCCTGGACACCAAACGTTTTGCATTCTCTATCAATAGTTAACTCGGTATACCAAGTTTCAGGGCACTACCTCTCAATGTTGTGCAACTGTAACATTTAAAACTTTGAAAATTTTTTGTGATTTGCTCTGCGTAGCACAAGTGACCTCCACAAAAAAGGTGCTGGTGCCTCATGCATACTATATTTTGAACTAAACTTTTGCACAGCTTCTTTGGAAACCTGTTTAAACATCTACACCAAGTTTCAACAAAATTGAAGATAGTCAAGCAGGGACCATCTTCAGAATTAGGCCACTTGACATGGAATCACCCATCTGCATGTAGAGACCAGTCATATTCTTCACAGTCTTCTGGTCTGCTGATTACTCCTACTCTCATTATACCTTTGCTTCCAACTAACTCATACTACACAAATTATATGCTGGCAGACATAAGTTCGGACTCAGCAAAAGCTCTTTTCTCACTTTGGCTTCTTCTGATAAGAAGCATGACCACACCACCCCCTTCTATATTTTCTAAATACATTATACATACCATAGTGAAACTCATCATTCTTAATTTACAGGTAGCACCATGTTTCTGTTAGCCTTATTATGTCAGTATTAGTTGTCTTAACCAGGGGTCAAATTCACATATTTATTGATAACATTTCAGACATTACTATAGATGCAGTTAATTACTGTAGATGCATAATTGTGTCCATAAACAAGAATTCTTGAGATGATTGCAAGCATTACTGTGACCCATATCATCAGATAAACGTTGGTGTATATTATCCTTTACTAGCTCCTTTCCTGAACCCTTAAGGTATCCTCAATGATACTGGCAAAAATCCTTGCACCTATGTTCAAATGAAACTGTCTCTACAAATGAAACCTTTTTATATTTAAAGTGAATAATTGTCATCATCATTCGTCATTGTTTCACAGGCTGACGTAAGAAGCTTCGTCCCCATGCCCTGGACAGGGCATGGGGACGAAGCTTCTTACGTCTCTCCATCACTGATTTCACCCCAGTTTCCTCCTGTCTTAATGACATTGGTCTTTATCATGTCCTGCCACCTCATTCTTGGTCTTTTGTCCTTTAATTGTAAATCAAACATTCTTCTTGGCAATTGCCTCTTGACAGTCTGAACCATTTCAAACGGGACCTTTCAATCCTGTTCTGGAGTTTTTCAACCTGAATTCTCTCCCTGATCACATCACTCCTGATTTTGCCACATCTTGTCTTTCTGGCTATGATCCTCATAAATCTCATTTCTGCCCTCTGTTTATCTGTTTTGCTCATTAATGTCAATATACTTGTACATGCTTACACAAGCATGCACAAATTAGGGGTTAAATTAAACAATTATCATTATTATTTACTTAATTTCAATAACAGAAAAACTTGTTATAAAGGGAAAAAAAAAGTCATTATTCCTCTTTACAGAAACTTAGGAAAAAGCAAACATTTGATTCTGTTTGATTTTGATGGATTTGTGATTGGTCGCTATGTGATGGTTGAGGTTCAGGATCCTGTTCAAACAACGCTAAATCCCACATCTCCTTACAGAGCAAATCCTATTAAAGGAATTAGAAATATGAATATGAATTCATGGATCATTCCTGGAGAAAAACCTGGAAGGTAAAAAGTTATTTCTTCCTAGAATTATTCCATTAATAATATTAAATTTAATTTTAATAATAAAACATTTTTTGTATTAAGTTAATAAAATGTTTGTTACTCTCTAAACTTCCCAAACATTCTGCATACAAGTTTCAAAGCTGATATTTGAAAAATTAATGAATGAGAAACTCTGAAGAAGTGTTGCACTGCAAAGAGGCAGTTGTTCCGTTATAAAATCATTGTTTAGCTCAAGCATTGATTATTGTATACAAGTTTCGAGATCCTATTTTAGGAAGGATGTGGATCTGTTGGAAAAAGGTGTAGTAAAGAACAAAGTTGTTGGTATTCCTACCAACAGAGAGAGAGAGAGAGAGAGAGAGAGAGAGAGAGAGAGAGAGAGAGAGAGAGAGAGAGAATATATATGTGTAAGAAAATCTTTTTTTCTTTCACAGGTAGCACAGACTAGAAGATTTTACTTGAATTAGTAAATGGTTGTATATTTGTATATTGCATCATATGCCTCTACTAATGCTAATTCTGAATCTTTATTGCTACAGGAACATATATGCAGCATAGCAATAACCCAACACAGGTTAAGAAGCTAGGGATTAAACAAAAGAAAAAGTAATAAATTAGTTTAGTTATATACTTAGTAAGACAAATGCACATTGGCATCACTAGAGCTGACTTTGCCCACTCGGCATTAGCTGTGCACTGTTGGCAGGAGGGACATGAAATCTCACCCAACGTCCTAAAATCATAGGCTTTTCACATAATTTCAAGATTCGCCATTGGTTAGAATCGGCACACATCAGCGCCACTGAGACTGTGGCACCTGCATACACCCCATCTTTGAGCCTCATACCCTGCAAAGTTGACAATTGGCATTGCTGGTCACTTACCTCACCCTCTAGGACGCTCTCTGCCACTCCCTCATCACCCTTCTGCACCCCCCTCCATGACCTTGCATATGACCATACACTCGAAGGTCACCCACACACACAAAACCACTGCCGTCCAGTGCTCAGTCAGTTGATAAAGGCTACATACAACAGCCAAAAGCTACTACTTCTGTGTTTTATGTTTGTGCTAAAGTAAATATGTTGTATCTCGAATGTTTGTGCCTGTGTTAGTTTACATGCTTTGTTTAACTGTGTGCACTCTTTTGGTCGGTGCATGCAAGAAATTATAATAAGTTACAGGTAACAAACTGGTTGTTGCAAGTGACAACCAGGTTTATTAGTAACGTTTATCATTCTGTATCATGATTTTGCTTTAAACTGGGAAAATCTACAACAGAAATATATATGTTAAAAACTGTTTATGGTGATAAAACATTAAGTTATACCAGTATGTGTGAATGGTATAAGCAGTTCAAAGATTGTGGCAAGAGATAGTCGTTTGGTTGCAGCAGATCTTTGTTATAGAAGCAAAGAAGAGTGTTATCATGCGAAGACTTCATCCCAACTTGTCAAGACAATCGTAATTTCCTCAATTGTGTTGTCACTGAAGATGAGGCCCAAAAAGTTTAAATTACAGAAGTCTAGGATCTGATGATGCTGATCATGTTTTCTGACAAACAGGTTGTGATTCCCAAGGAATTTTACCTGAATGGGAGTGAGTCAGTACAGTGTTCTACGTACAGATTAGCCAGCGGGTGGTTAATTGCTGGAACAAACTTCCATCTGTCGTTGTGGAAGTTGATAGGTTAAATAAATTTAAGGAGGAACTGGACAAATATTTAGAGGGGATTGTTTTGTAATTTTTTTTTTTTTTGGCTGATGCTGCATAAGCTCATATACTTGCTTTCTTGCATCACATGCCTAAATTGTTGATAGCCTAAATAAGTTTAAGGCTCAGCTGGACAGGTATTTTGAACGAACAGAGGGGTGAAGTGGAAGTGGTTTGTTTTTTTTGGCTGATGCTGCATAAGCTTGCTTTCTTGCATCAAATGCCTCTACAAATGCTAATGCCACTACTACTACTACTACTACTACAGTCGCTTTAAAGATTATAGCAGCATATTTTCCAGGTGAGGCCACAATTTTGAGAGAAAGGCAGCCAATTCATGTTCAATGTAGTCATTGCCGGACAGTGCCCCTGTCCATTCTGCACTTGATGATATTTCTGATGATCTAGCACCAGCAGACTTCATCTTTCCCAAGGTGAAAACTGCCCTTAAAGGAAAGAGATTTCATGATGTTGAGGATATAAAGGAAAATCTAACCACCAAACTGATCAGCATCCCTTTGGACACCATCACTTAATCTTTTCAGAAACTTGTAGAATGGTGTAATAAGTGCATTTAGTCAGGTGAAAATTACTTCAAATAAAAATAAACTCCTTCACTTTGTGTTCTTTTTGTTGTATCAGTCTGGGAACTTTATTGCCACTTGTATGATATTGTGGAACTGCTGGCAACCCTTACCAGAATTTCTGAAAATCAGGCAAGTACTATTAGCATTAGCATTAGTAGAGGCATATGATGCAAGAAAGCAAGCTTATGCAGCATCAGCGAAAAAAAACCAAAAAAAAACCACTTCTATTTCACCCCTCCGTTCATTCGAAATACCTGTCCAGCTGAGCCTTAAATTTATTTAGTCTATCAACTTCCACAACAAGGGATGGAAGTCTGTTCCACCAACCAACTACCCGATGGCTAAAGGCAAATTTCCGCACATCTATTCTACATCTGTCTTTCCTCAATTTCAATTTATGCCCTCTCTGGTGATTATTCTGAGCAAGAGGAAGAATCCCATCAGCATTGAGCATGCTCAAACCATTCAAGTCTTTATACACTTCTATCAGATCACCTAGCCGGTGCCTAGTCTCCAGACACTGTAATTTGCAAAACTTAAGCCTTTTTTCGTAAGAGCAACCCTTTGTTCCATTCACTAATCTTGTTGCCCTTCTCTGTACTCGTTCCAGCAGCTCTACATCCTTCTTGAAATGAGGTCTCCAGACCTGTATACAGTACTCAAGGTGTGGCCTGACCATTGCCTTATCCCTGCTAGAAAAATTCCTGTATATCATTGACAAGACACCATGAGCTACTCTTGCAGCCTGTCTGCACTGCTCAGAGAACTTCATATCTGCCTGTACAATTACCCCCAGGTCCTTTTCATTCTCCACCATTGTCAGTGTAGTATGACAGAGTTGATACGTTGCTCTGGGGTTGCTGTTTCCCATATGTAGTACTTTACATTTGTCAATGTTAAACTTCATTTGCCACCTATTATTATTCTTAAATTCTGTACATTGGGATCAACTGACGATGTTACCAACAGTAAAGTGGGAAGCATTCAAGGAATTAATCGTGGATGCTACTAAAAGTTTCATACCTATTAAGAAATATTGTTCAAGGTTTAGGCCTAAATGGTTATCAAATGAACTAATGAGACTCGTAACAGAGAAGAAAAATGCATGGGATGCATATAAATTATCAAGCGACTCAGAAGCCTATGGCAGATATAAGCTAGTCTGTAATCAGGTGACAAAGGAGGTTAGGCAGGCGAAGGCAGATTACAAGAAATCCTTGGCAAAAGATGCTAAGAAAAACAGCAAGGATTTCTTTACTTATATAAACTCTAAAAGGAAGGGGATGAATCTGATTGGACCACTTGACATCGATGGTTTGACTGTTGATGATCGTGCTCAGATAGCAAACAAACTGAATGAGTATTTTACATCTACATTCACACATGAGGAATTATTAAGGTTTGAAATGGCAGAAGGTTATCAAATTGTAGCAGGATACTGAATGATTTTGTAATAACTGAGAGCAAAGTGGAGGAGAAATTGTTGAAGTTAAACATAAGAAAAGCACCTGGGGTGGATGGGATCTATCCAGTTATATTAAAGGAGGCAGCAAAGCAACTAAACAAACCCTTAGCCATAGTCATGAGAGCATCCTTGGACTCAGGGGAGGTCCCACGGACTGGAGATCTGTAAATGTATCCCCAATTCACAAAGGGGAGATCGAAGGGTGACACGAGTAATTACAGACCAGACTGGACAGGCATTTGGAGGGAATGGTGTGATATATTTTTTTTTTTTTTTTGGCTGATGCTGCATAAGCTCATACACTTGCTTTCTTGCATCACATGCCACTACTACTACTACTACTACTACCTCTCAGCCCATCTGCTCAACCTTTCCAGATCCTGTTGCAGCAGCATAGCATCAGTAGTGTCCTTAACAACCCTGCCAACCTTTGTATCGTCTTTGTATCTTCTTATCTTTGTATCCTCTTGATATACCATCATGAATATCATTTATAAATACAGAAAACAATATTGGACCCAACACTGAACCCTGAGGGACTCCATTAATAACATTAGTCCACGATGAGCAGTGTCCATTGACTACCACTCTCTGTCTTTTCCCTCTCAACCATCCCTTTATCCCTAGCAGCAATTTGCCTCCAATGCCAAACTGCTCCAATTTGTTCAGCAGTCTTCCATGTGCAACAGTATCAAAAGCCTTTCTAAGATCATTGTTAATATATCAAAGTTATTCCCTGCATCCAGTTCTTTTTTGACTGCGTCATAGTATCCAATCAAATTGGTCAGGCAAGACTAACAAAACCATGCTGTGTCCGAGCTATAACTGAATTCTTGTCAAGATGATCCTGCAGTGCATCCTTAACCAGTGCTTCCATTAATTTTCCTGGAAGAGAAGTTAAACTCACAGGTCTATAATTACTTTGATCCTCCTTTGTGAATTGGGGTCACATTTACTCATCTCCAGTCTATGGGTACCTCCCCTGAGTCCAAGGAAGCTCTTATAATTATGGCTAAAGGTTTGCTTACTTTCTTTTCTGCCTTCTTTAATATAACTGGATATACCTCATCCACCCCCAGGTGCCTTTCTTGTGTTTATCTTCAACAATTTCTCCTCCACTTTACTCTCAGTTATTACAAGATTATATAGCTTACTGCCAGAGTTGAATACACACCTCTGGCATTCCTTTCGCTGAATAACTCCTCATATGTGAATGTTTATGCAAAATTTTCATTTAGTTTGTTAGCTACCTGAGCAGGATCATCAACAGTTGACCCATCGATATCAAGAGGACCAATCTGATTCATCCCCTTCCTTCTAGAGTTTGCATAAGTAAAGAACTCTTTGCTGTTTTTCTTTGCATCCTTTGCCAAAGATTTCTCATAATCTGCCTTCGCCTGCCTAACATCCTTTGTAACTTCGTTACAGATCAGCTTATATCTATCATAGGCGTCTGTGTCACATGTTAATTTATATGTATCCCATGCATTTTTCTTCTCTGCCATATGTCTTATTAGTTCATCTGACATCCATTTAGGATGTCAGATGAACTAAACCTTGAACAATATTTCTTAGTTGGTATGTAAAGCCTAGTAGCTTCCAAGATAAGTTCTTTGAATGCTTCCCATTTTGAATTTGCTGTTGGTAACATCATTAGTTGGTCCCACTGTATATAATTTAAATACTGTCTCAGACCATCGTAGTCGCCTTTATGAAAGCAAAAACCCTTCCCTTTACCCCTGATGGTAGTTACCTCTTTGAGTAAATCCCACTTCAGCACACTGTGATCACTGCCACCTAGTGGTTCCTTTATCTGCAGATTCTTAATGCATGAAGAATCACTGCTGATAATCAGATCAAGAGTATTACTCCCTCTAGTTGCCTCCTGAACATGCTGATGTAGAAACAATCATCCAATAAATCCACAAAAGCCTTGCTAGTGTGTGAGTGACCAACCCACAAATTCCAGTCAGTATATGGGAAATTAAAATCCCCCATTATAAGACTCTCTCTTTGATTTACTGGCCCACTCTATTTCCCTGTAGAGTTTCTTATTATACTCATCAGAGTCATTAGGCCTATAGCACACTCCTACTCTCAATTTTGATCTCCCAATGCTTATGTCACACCCAACTGACTCGACACTGCACTGTCCAGCCAGTCCATAGTCAACTTTTTAATATAAAGTTGACTATGGACTGGCTTCACTTCTTTGGATTTTATGTGTTTCTTAATAGCATAACCCCTCCTCCCTTCCTATCCTCTCTATCCTTTCTGTAGATGTTGTACTCCCCAAATTCCAGTTCTGCATTCCTTATATCTGTGTGACACCACGTCTCTGATATCCCAACAATATCTGCCTTTGATGTTGCGAGCAATACCTCAAATTCATCAAATTTATTTACCAAACTCCTAGCATTGGTGTACACAGAAGTATACATGCACCTGTTCCTATTCTTAGCTACCCTGATACAACCCATGTGTTTACTTGTACCGCAATGACTCCTAGCAGTCTCTGAAATATCCTGCATCCTATTTTCCAGGCTGCTGCTCATTCCAATAGAAGCAGTGCAAGAATCACTTTCACCTCTGCCAGTGGCTACTGTTAATTGATTAGTCCTTGTAGCCCCCCCCAAGCTAGCAGTTTTTCGACCCACCTAACACTGCCTCGATAGCATCAGCAAATATTCTTGCACCCTTTCTATTTAAGTGTATCCCATCCCTGTAGAAACAGTCTCTCCTGCTATTCTAACATTGTAGGATTAATAAAGTTCTCCCGTGAATTATTGGGATAGCAGCTAGAAATACAAGTTCAGATTTATTTTCCTCAATTAAAATCAAGTGCCACATTTTTAATACGTTTTGATATACAGGCAGTTTCTGCTTTACGAGTTCCTAGGTTTACGAGTTGTTTTTTTTTTTTTTATCAAGTATCAACAGATTTGAAAATATGAACGTTAATTGCAATAAATAAATGCTAAACATTCATAAATACAACATTTCAAGCCACTTGTGTAGCTATGCAATACTACATTACTACTTAATATTGTATAGCTGTGCTTAAGGGTTGAAAGTTGATAATAATTGTACGGAAGTTATGTGATAATATAAAGTTGTCTATGGATTTTAATGACAATGTTGTGCATTATGGTATTCAAGTTATGAAAAGTCTGACGACTTAAAAAAAAAAGCAAGTTACTGCTGTACATTTGTTTGTTTGTTTGTTCAGGCAGATGAGAGCGTCTCACTGACTCACATAACATAAAGCAGTTACAGCTGACATTATGAAGAGTGGTTGTGTTGCTTTTCATTTTCACTACGTCATCTTATTTCATATTTATCTCAATTATTAATACTGTACAGCATGCCAAAACGAAGTAATACTACAGTGAGTGATATTAATAAAAAGAAACAGCGAAGAGGAATAACATTGGAAACAAAATATGTGATCATAAGCAAATGTGATCTCATTATTCTTCATTGTTATCAGTCGATGATGATGAAGAATAAACATTCTTTAACGCTTGTATGACAAAAATAATTTCTTTATTATTATAATTTGCTTGATTTTAAGGCTATGTTTTGATTTCTTTGGATAACTAAATCATTGTTTAAGCATAATTATTTAACATTACTATGATCAAACTTTACTGTTGAGAATGTAACCTCTATTTTTAGCAATACATCTATGGGAAATGAATTCCTGCTGTACGAGCACATGCTAGGAATGAATTAATTTGTAAAGTGGAGAACAATCTGTATTCATTTTTTCGCTTTTTTTTTTTTTTCTTTTAATTTATTAACTTTCTTATGATATCTTAATAAGCCCAACAATTTGATTAAATGTTTTTTTTTTTTTTTTCTGATACTAGGAAAAAAATGAAATTTTCTTCTTTTTTACCTCATTATTCTGTGCCTGTTCATATGTGGGAGATTGTAGAGGATGAAAACAGAAGAAAGCTTATAGATAACTTTCCTTTCTTGGCAGAGGTAAAAATGTTTAACTTGTGTAAATGAATAAGGTATAGAAATGCACGATTTTTTTTTTTTTTTTTTGTTTTATCTGTATTTTGTGAATTAAAACAGTACTGAATGCTGTTATTATTATTATTTTTGTAATTTTAAAATTACTACAGGTTTACAGATTTTTTTTTTTTTTTTTTATTATTATTATGCAGACAATATACATCATACTACAAAATGCAATTGTGAAACCATTTCTTAAAACTATGAACTAAAATGCTGATACTTTCATTTAAGTTACCCCCACACTATTTTCAAACTGCAATTTTGTTATTAAAATTTAAAATATTTTATGATTTGATATTTTTGTTATATCTCTTAACAAATTAGAATATATAAATGTATGTGGTAACTGAAATTCACTGTAACTAATAGTTTGAAATTTTTGCTGGTATATGAAATATAAAAATATTCAATTGTAATGTTTAAAGACAACTTCATTTATATTTTCTCAATTAAAATTAAAAAGAAAAAAATGCAGATTCTGCATATACCATGAAAATGACACCTGAACTATGCTACGTGCATATGTGAGACACCTGAGCTAAAAAAAAAAAAAAAAAAGAAAGAAAAAAAGGTAAACTGCAGCCATTATCAACCCACTGTAGGATGCTGAGGGAAATGGACCATAATCTGCCACGCTGGTCCAGTGCGAGTTGGCAGATCGACTGTATACAGTGTGTCCCAGGAGGAAAGGTCAATATTCCAGAAGGTGAGAGGATAGGCCATTTTAAGCAAAAAAGTTCATATAAACATGTGTCCTATCCCAAATGGTTTCCGAGATAGAGCTACTTTAATTTACATTTGTTTTGAAATTGGCGCACAATATTTTCATTCCCTCCCATCAGACTGCACCATTTGATTGTCAATTGCCAGTTATCAGTTGATTGTTGTGACTGTAGTTGTGAATCAGACTGCGAGTGAATCAGTGAGTAGCGTCAGTTGTCAGTTCTAATTGTAGAAGTGGTTGCTAAAATGGTGCACATTTTTACTAATGCCGATTTTACAGATATGCTGTATGTTTACGGCTTCTGCGATGGTAGCGCCCCTGCTGCTGTTGAAGAATACCATCGGCGCTTTCCTACACGTCGAATTCCGGATCGTAGTCTTTTCGCAAGTTTTCAACACATTGCGTGAAAGTGGTATGCTTCCCAGTGCTCATGTTTCATCTGAATGAGGACGTCAAGAAAATGTGCAGGAACGGGAACACATTCTGAACATAGTTCAGCGTAGTCCTACAGTTAGCATGTGAAGACTTTCTGCACGTCTCAGTGTTTCACGAACACACGTATGGTGAACACTACATGAAGAGAGCTTGTACCCATTTCACCCACAGCATGTGCAAAATCTTCACATAGGGGACGGTGCCACGTGGCTTGAATTTTGTCATTGGTTAAATGCCAATCGTGAAGTGCTTCCATCAATACTATTTACTGATGAAGCCACGTTTACCTGGAATGGAATCAACGACACACGTAACACTCATCGATGGTTGCACGAGAATCCACATGGCACAGTGGAAACACATTTCCAAGTTCGTTTCTCGATCAATGTGTGGTGCGGCATGATCGATAACCTGTTGATAGGTCCCATTATTTTAGAACATCAAATGACAGGACACAATTACCTTCAATTTTTGCAAAATACATTAAGTGAACAACTAGAGGATGTTCCTTTGGCCACATGGTGTGCTATGTACTTTCAGCATGATGGGGCCTCTTCCCATTCTACCAGATGTTTAAAGCAACATCTGGACCGAATTTTGGTGGATTGGTCATGGTGGTGGTCAAGATCTCCAGACCTAACTCCATTAGATTTTTGTTTATGGGGTTGGATGAAGAGTGAAATGTACAGAAGAAAGATGGATACAAGAGATGATCTGCTAGCTCGCATAATGGACGCTGTTGCCCCTATTAAGGAATGTGAAGATACACTTAGACAAACAGCACACCATGTTCTCATGAGTAGAAAAGTGCATTGAAGTTGATGGTGGCATTTGTGAAAATTTATTATAAACTGTTCCAAATTTGTCACTTGAAAAATAAATATTCAAATTCCTCTATCTCGGAAACCTTTCGGGATAGGGCACTTGTTTATATGAACTTTTTTGTTTAAAATGACCTATCCTTTCATCTGGAATATTGACCTTTCCTCCTGGGACACCCTGTATAGCAGTCAGGGTCTTGAACCCCGGTCTACTCAAAGATTGTGTGCTACTGCATTCCCGCTGACTACTCAGCTACGGAGGCCTGAGCTATGTCTCATATAAATGTGTATACTGAAATGCATATATGAATAGTACCTATTTGTAATTTCTATTATTTTTGAGCTTTTTAATTACAAGATTGGGTACGACTCATAGTTAAAAGGTTTTCCTACCAGTTTTTAATTATGATTTTTTTTTTTTTTTTTTTTTTTTGTGATTTACTATACTGCTAATATCTATAAAGAATTACCTCTAATACTATTTATGTATCTATACTGCATGCCATTTACTTTAACTAAGAGTTTAAATTAAATATGGTTTGAATTAAGTCAAATAAGTCTATATTTTTATTTCTCTGCAGAGAACTGAAAAATTTAGTATAGAGATAAGAAATAAATATCAAGTGCCCATATTGATATATTATAAAATAGTAAAAATTACATATTGTAGCAATGTTAAATATTTTTACATTTATTATGTGAATTTTCTTTATTTGAAGGGTTTGAAGATGAAAAATTATTCTCAATTCTTTTCAACATTACTTCATTTGGAAGAAATCCAAATTACACTTGAAATGAGAAGGTTTGACCTGAAAGAAGTAAGTGTATATATTGTCTGCAAAAAGTATTTTTTATATTAAGGCAAATTCATGTAAGTAGAAAGACTTATTTAGCATGAGCTCAAGTCAGTATTCTGGTATCTTTTCAACCCTTCATTAAAAAACATTTGTGCTGCCTGCAAAATAAAAAATAAATTTCTCCCACCCTCCCCAACAGACATATTCTGCTCTTATTCCACCTTATTCTTACTACATAAATATTCCTGTTTTACTCACAATAGAGTCACCAAAAATAACTACTTCCTCTGGAGCCAGAAGTTGCTTGTTTTGGTGATCCTATCATTCAGCTAGATGCATGAAGGTGGGCTCTAATGTTAAGGTGGAACTTCACGAGTCCTTTGATTTAAGTCCTTCAGTGGCAGTGGTCCTTTTCTTCAGGCACTGAATTTTTATCCAACAAAATGATAAATTTCCATTTAAATTTCATTCCTCTCACTCTGTGAGAGGAGTGAAATTCATGTGTGCGCGCCCGCGCACACACACACACGCTCATACACCCCCCCCCCCACACACACACATTTCCTTTGACATTATATCCCACTACAATCAGGTGTGCATACAAACTATTTAATTTAATAAGACACAGATTTGTAGAACTGCCATCAGCAGTCCAAATCAAACATTCACTGCTCTGGAGTATGTCATATACTAATACAGTAATAATTTAAATAATATTACTTTGTGTCCAGCTACTTTAGAAATATCTGTATTTTGCAAAAGTGGATATGTTGTTTTTTGTTATTTGGTTTTTAGGAGCATTAGCAACTAAGGCCATATTGCTCCGGGGATATGCGGTGGTCATTCCCTGACCTGTAAAAGTGGATATACATTTAAATTGTAAAGGATTATTGCAGAATAGACTTGCAGAAAAATGCCTTCAGCCAGGGAGTAATTGATTGTTGTAATAAACTTCCACCTGACATTTATAGTTATCTTCTTTCTCCAGTCATTCCATTCACTTTGTACAAGAACAATATGTTTATCAAAATTTCAGAAACGTTTGTAGAAAAGTTTGGTCCTTAAGGTTGTCACAGATATTCTCTCATATATGCCAGACAAGCTGTACTTGCTACCTGGGAGTCTAAAACGCTGATGGAACTGATATTCAGATGACATTCAAGTCAATGGACCCAATTTCGGAAAAAATTCCAGACAGCTAAATCCTCTGTTTGCACCTTCACGATGGTGGGACTGTTAGTAATCCTGGGTATAACCTCCATGCACAAGCACTGTGGATGACCACCCAGGTGTGAACCAATATAAGCAGGGGTTGAGGTGTGGTGCCCACACCACATGGAGGAATGCCGCCCCTCTGTGTTACCAGGCAATACTAGGTGGTAGATGACTCTCATCAACTGGTGCAATACCACCACTTTGCTTATTGGAGGGTTGAAGTGATGGAACCCATGTTTAGTCTCCAGAGCTAAGTTCCAGTCAACCCTTCCCCATCTCTTCCATCATACAGTATGACTGATGCAGTTTGAGGTTATGATGAACATCAAGGCAAGATCCAATCTTCCTTACATTTCGAGGGTACAGCTCTAAAGCATATTGGTCCACTTGATATCAATGGTTTGTCTCTAAATGATCATTCTCAGATAGCTGCCACACTAGAGTATTTTGCATCTACATTCACACATGAGGAGTTATTCAAGGAGAAGAGGGCCAATGTTACAGGGAGTTAAATGATTTTGTAATAACTGAGAAGAGTTGGGGAGAAATTGTTGGAGTTAAACATAAGAAAGGCACCTGAGGTGAATGGGATCTATCCAGTTATATTAAAGGAGGTGGCAAAGGAAGTAAGCAAACCCTTAACCATAATTATGAGAGCATTGTTGGACTCAGGGGCAGTCTCCACGAACTGGAAATGTGCAAGTGTATCTCCAGTTCACAAATGGGTATCAAAGGGTGACATGAGTAATTACAGACCTGTTAGTTGGACTTCTGTTCCAGGGAAAATAATGGAATCACTGGTTAAAGAAGCATTGCGGAATCATCTAGATAAGACTGTAGGAATAATTCAGACACTGCATAGGTTTGTTAAGGGGAAGTCTTGTCTGACCAATTTAATGCAGAATAATCACCTGAGAGGGCATAAATTCAAATTGAGGAAAGACAGTTGTGGGATAGATGTGCAGAAGGTTGCCTTTAGCCAGCGGCTAGTTGATTGGTGGAACAGATTTCCATCTTTTGCTGTGGAAGTTTTTTGATAGCCTAAATAAATTTAAGGCTGAACTGGACAGATATTTGGAACGAACGGAGGGGTGAAATGGGAGCGTGTTTTTTTTTTTTCCTGGCCGATGCTGCATAAGCTTTCTTGCATCATATGCCTCTACTAATGCTAATGTACGTTATTAGTGGTGTCCCCCAGGGTTTAATGTTAGGCTCGTTGTTTTGTATATTTATATTGATGAAGGTATATCAAGCTTAATGTCAAAGTTTGCAGATGATACAAAGGTTGGCAGGGTTGTTAATAACAGTAATAACAGTATGCTGCTGCAATAGGATCTGGAGAAGTTGGGTAGATGGGCTGAGAAGTGGCAACTGAAGCTTAACATTGACAAATGCAAAGTACTGCATATGGGTAGCAGTAACCCCAAAGAAATGTACCAACTGGGAGAATGAAAGAGACCTGGGTAATTGTGCAGTCAGATATGAAGTCTTCTGAGCAGTGCAGACAGGCTGCCAGAATAGCTCATCAGATCTTGTCAATGTTATACAAAAATTTTGCGAGGAGGAAGAAGCAGGTGATTATCCCCTTGTATAAGGCAATGGTCAGGCTACACATTGATTACTGCATACAGGTCTGGATGCCTCATTTTAGGAAGGATGTAGAGTTGCTAGAATGGCTACAGAGAAGGGCAACAAGACTGGTGATGGGAACAATGGGGTGCTCTTACGAAGAAAAGTTAAGTTCTGCAAATTGCAGCGTCTGGAGAGTAGGCACCTGCGAGGTGATCTGATTCAGGTGTATAAGGCCCTGAATGGATTGAGCAGGCTTAATGCAGATGGGATTCTTCCTCTTGCTCAGATTACAAAACTGAGGGGGCATAAACTGAAATTGAAGAAAGACAGTTGTTGAATAGATGTGTTTAGCCAGTGGGTGGTTTATTGCTGGAACAAACTTCTATCTATCTTTGTGGAAGTTGATAGCTTAAATAAATTCAAGGCAGAACTAGACAAGCATTTGGAATGAATGGATGATTGAAATGGAAGAGTTTTTTTTTGGATGATGTGCTATATAAGCTTGTTTTCTTTCATCATATGCCTCTACTAATGCTAATTCATTACTTGATGTTCTTAGTTTTCAGTTTCCTGCCAAACATTAGAACAGATATCAGCTGAATCACATAATATTTCCAGTTCACACAAAAAATAGTGCATCACGGATCTGAACTTCTCTTGAAGTACAACTTAATTCATGCTTCCTGGAAAGCTTTCAACCAACCTGAGAATGATTTCAAGTCTGTCGTTTGGACTCTTGGTTTCTTCATATTTCCTTCTTATGTATTCCTTTATTTTTTTTTTGATGGTGTTGAACCTTCAGCAAAAGTGTGCACTTTTCTGGGTAAAATCAAAAAACTTCTTTTAACTTTATTTTTAATGTCACCTTTCCAAATGCATCAGACTTGGCAGCTGAAGAGTTTAAAGGGCAGTCTCATAAAAAAATTGTAACACAATTTCTAATTAACATACATAATTTTTTTACCTTATAATAACAACATTCAAAGACCTATTTTATGAAATTTGCATTTGCGAGTTAAAAAGTATATTCATTGTTTTTCTGTTATTGGAGTTTCAGTTTAATTTGAAAAGCTTCTCTGATTTACATAAATTTGACTCGCTTATATTGTTCTATTTAATTTTTAATATAGTTGTAATCCTAAATTTTTTTAAATATCTTAGAGCTGTCTACAGCCATGTGGAAATTACCTCTCTCTTAATGTGCCAGGATTGGCTGAAAGAAGACCATCGTTACTCATTGGTGATAAGGCTTTTCTTTCAATTCCAGGTGAAGAAACATCGAGCCTACTATATGAAGGTTATATTCATGAGGTATAGCAAATTATCAATGAGTTAATGTCTCTAAAGTTTGTAGTTATCTTATTTTATTTCCTAAGTTTACAACATAAGTGCTATTTACGGTACTACTTATTTACTTAATTGTGACCATAAATGAATTTTTTTATTCATGGATCACATCCATATAGATTATCCATTTTCCAACAATCAACGTCTATCTCAGTTATATCTGTGATATAGCTAAGTGGTCAATGTGACAGTGCAATAACATACTCCTTTGAGTTGACTGCTGTTTGAGCCTACATGATTGCTAAATATAGTTGATGATAATATTTTTATCAAAATGGCTAATTGTAGTCTCCTTTGAACTGTGCAGTCATGCCAGATTAT
This sequence comes from Mastigoproctus giganteus, assembly GCF_048544385.1. Lineage (NCBI taxonomy): Eukaryota > Metazoa > Arthropoda > Arachnida > Uropygi > Thelyphonidae > Mastigoproctus > Mastigoproctus giganteus. Next base: position 255,039,818 of record NC_143576.1, read on the forward strand.
AAACAGACATTTTTTGTAGCCCTTATGTAGCTGAGTAATTGATGCATAAAGTTCACTAGTACACATGCTTGAGGCATTTGTGGTTCGAAGGATAATGTGAAAATTACTGGTTATAAACTTCTCTAATGCATGTGATCATGCTGGAGTATAAGACATTATAAAGTTATTTTTTAATAACATTTTCCATTTTATTATAATATTAATAATAAAAATATGTATTTATAAAATTATATGGAAATTTATAATGTTATTTATAAAAAAAAATTGGAAAATGTTATTTATTAACTTCCATAACATTACAAAAGGTTTTGGTTCCTTAATCAAATGCATCTACTACTGCTGTCAAGCTACTATCTACAACTGCTACCTTTATAGAGGGTAATATAATACTTAATTCTACTGCAACAGGATCCAGAAAAATTAAAGATGGGCTGAAGTAGCAATTGAACTTTTTTTGATATTGACAAATGTAAGGTACTACAGTAATCCCAGAATAACATGCCAACTGTGTAGTTGGCATGTTATTATGGGATTACTGTAGTACACTCTAAGTAGAGGAAAACAAAAAAGACCTGAGGTAATTGGCAGTCAGACATGAAGTTCTTTGAGCAGTGAGTGGCAGCCAGGCTGCTAGAATAGTTCATGTTGTTTTTTCAGTGATATACAAGAATTTTGATAGGAGAGATAAGGAGGTAATTATTCTGCTCGTAGACAGTGGTTAGGCCACATCTTGAGTACTCCATACAGATTTGGAAGCCTCATTTTAGGAAGGTTGTGCATCAGCTGGAACAGCTACAGAGAAATGCAATGAGAATAGTGAGGGTACCAATAGGGTATTCTTACCAAGAAAGACTTCAGTTCTGCAAATTGCAGTGCTTGAAAACCAGTTGCCTGTGAGAAGATCTGATTGAGTAAACTAAACATTGATGATATCCTTACTTTTGCACAGACATCACACATACAAGGGCATAAATTTAAATTGAGGAAGGATGTGTGGAAATTTGCTTTCAGCCGGAAACTTGAACTTCCATTTGGTGTTGTGGAAGTGGATAGTTGGAATAAATTTAAGGAACAGTTATACAAATTATTAGAGTGGATGTTGGATGCACAGTTGATATGGAAAATCATTTTTTTTTTTTTTTTTTTTTTCCCAATTGGGGCAGTTGTTTGCAAATAACTAGCCTTAAAGTTGTGGGACATTGCTTTCCAACATGTATGGAAAAAGAATAAGAAGCATCTAAAGAAACATGTTTATTGAGAGTTAGAAAACAGTAGATTACAGGTAATGCAATAAAAAAAATCTTAGAAAATCCTTAAACATAAATGCAGTCATCCCTGCACACAGATGACTGCACTTATGTTTAATACAACAAATTCTCTACAGATTTGTAGAAAATTTATTAACTCCCAGTCATTTGAAGAATCTAGTATTTCAATACCTCTCCAGCTTAAAGAATGATCTTCCCACTGATTTTCCAAATCAGTTGGAAAATCCAAGTTATCTGATGTTTACCATACCATGCTTTGCATTCAATATGTCATGAACTGTATCACATGATGGAAGCATTCAATTTACAACAAAAGAGAAAGAAGGAAGAAAGGAATAAAACAATCTTGGCATTCCTGAACTTCAAAAGAAAATAGTAGTAAAGTTATTTGACCTGATGACAGCTTTTTAAAACTGTACTATGTTAGCTTATTCTAAGAAAACACAATAGTGATCTCTTTGATCTCAAACAGACTACCCCATTTAGTAATTTCTGATTGGAAGACTACTGGGCAATCAGTTTTGAAGCCCAACACCATGAAAATACACAGATTTAAATTGCATCTACTGCCACTGCAGTTACTGTTTCAGCAGAAGAACTAGAAGAGGTCTAATATGACCTTTTTGATAGATGAGGAAGTTATTTATTTGCTATTCACATTTTTGAACTTCTTTCTACCTATTTATGGTTGTTTAAAATAAATGTTAACTATCATTAATATGTATTTGTTGAACTTTTTCTGTAGTTACAGGCATACATGGATTCTGCTGAGAAATTTGAGCTTATGTATCATATGTATAATACATAATTGAATAATTTAGCTTGGCAATATATGTTGCTGAAAAACATTGCTTGCATGCAGCTGTAATATGGATGCAGTGTAATGCCGGTTTTGTATTTTTTGTGAGCATTTGAAGTTGTTTAAAGAGAAAATGTTGATAAAATATTGCCTTAACCCTTTCAGGTGTGAGTTTCCTGAATGGATGAAGGGCCTCCAGATTGGTTAATGGGTTTCTACTGTGGCTGGCTCTGTGGATTGAGTTTCTTTGTAAAATTTTGAAGATTTTTTAGTTTGATCGTATTTTGACAAGTTGCTGAACATTGGAGTGAAATCATCAGAATTTTAAAAAAAATTGTAAAACACCATTAAAATATTCGTTAAAAAACTCATTGCCACTTCTCTTGAAGTAATACTATCTTCTACATCTATTTCGTCAACTTCTGTATCAATTCCAGAGAATTCTGTCTTTTGTACCCCATAATCAGATAACAGCAGCTGATAGCTTGATTCTTCTCCTCCTCCTCCTCTGATTTTAAGAGCTATTTTAAAACACTGATGAGAGATATACTGGCACATTTCATGAGAATTTATATGTATAAACATATGTTATCTGAAGCATTCTGAAAATTACCCTGAAAAAAGTAAATATATATCAGTTGTGATAAAAGTAATGGAGGGAAAGGGAAATAGAGGAGTAAATAAATAGAAAAGAAATAAAGAGGAGTACGGAAATGAAATAAATCAAAGTATAAATAAAAAAAACCACACTAGAAAAGAATATTGCATAACTTACAACCTTGATTTTCCTTCAAAGTAGTAGTAGTAGAAAAAGCATGTGATGCAAGCTTATGTAGCATCAGCCAAAAGAAAAAAAAAAACCCATTTCACTCATCCATTTCCTCTAAATGTTTGTCCAGTTTCTCCTTGAATTTAATTAAGCTATCAACTTCCATGACAGATCATTCCAACAATCAACTACCTACTGACTAAAGCCAAATTTCTGCACATCTATTCTATAACTGTCTTTCCTCAATTTGAATTTCTGCCCCCTCAGGTTCGTAAGCTGAGCAAGATAAGGAATCCTATCAGAATTGAGCCCATTCAACCCATTCAAGGCTTTATACACCTCAATCAGATCACCTCACAGGTGCCTAGTCTCCAGACGCTGCAATTTGCAGAACTTAAGCCTTTCTTGGTAAGACCACCCCTTGGTTCCCCCTCACCAATCTTGTTGCCCCTCTCTGTACGCAGTTCTCAAGGTGTGGCCCTGGTGCCTCCGGAACCAGGTGGGCAGGAACAGCAGTGCGTAGCACACGCTTCTTGATTAGACCGGGGTTCAAGTCTGTGACCACCAAATACGGAGGATGCGGAAAGGTCAGGGAATGGCCACCGCATATCCCCGGAGCAATATGGCCTTGGTTGCTAATGCTCCTAAAAACCAAACAACAAACAAACAGGTGTGGCTGACCATTGCCTTATACAAGGGGATATCACTTCCTTTTCCCTACTAGCAAAATTCCTGTATATCATTGACAATACCCCATAACTTGCTCTGGCAGCCTGTCTGCACTGCTAAGAAAATTTCATATCTGACTGCACAATTACTCCCAGTCTTTTTCATTTTCTACCAACCTAAGTGTAGTACCCCACAGTTGGTACGTTTCTCTGGGGTTACTTCTGAGCATATACAGTACTTTGCATTTGTCAATGTTAAGCTTCAGTTGCCACTTCTCAGCCCATCTGCCCAACTTTTCTGGATCCTATTGCAGTAGCACACTGCCATTACTATCATTAACAACCCTGCCAACCTTTGTATCATCTGCAAACTTCGACATTAAGCCCGATATACCTTCATCAATATCATTTATAAATATGCAAAACAACAGTGGGCGCAACACTGAACCCTGGGGGACCCCACTAATAACATTAATCTGTGAAGAGCAGCATCCATTGATTACCACACTCTGTCTTCTCCCCCCCCCCCAACCACCCTTTTATCCATTGTAGCAATTGCTCCTTTGTACCACAATTCTCCAGTTTGTACAGTAGTCTTCCATGCACAACAGTGTCAAAAGCTTTCTTGAAATCGAGTATATGATATTAAAAATTATATTTTGCATCCAGTTCCTTTGTAACCACATCTTAGTATCCAATAAAATTTGTTAGACAAGACTTACAGTATTGTGCCTCTGTTTTGGATGCAAAATACATGCCAAAAAAATTTTAATTTACTCCTAATGAAAATTAGGAGTAAATTTAGATTACATTTTATGAAATCAGCAATAAAGAAGTTAAAGCCAAAACAGAAGTAATAAAGGGAAAGAAATATTATGATTAGTCATGTTTACAGTTTATACCACAGAGAATGCATATACAACTACAGAAAAAGTATACACAATAGATGTAAAACTCATTTGGCTTCATATACAGAGTGTGGACTAGTGACCTCTAGTTGAAAAAAAAAAAAAAGCGAAATCAATTCATGATAATCACAACTCAGCATAGATAAGAATGTAATTAATGAAAAGCAGCAAGAAAAAGTGCTGAAAACTTTGTGAAAAAGTTAATATAGGAAGAAAATAGTTTCTTTATATAAGTTCACGAAACTAATGGCTCATGAGAAATAAGAGGACGAATACAGAAAAGTAAAGTAAATGCAGCAATATAGTAAGGCTCAGGTAGTCTGGCGTCACAAATCCCATTCCTATAGAAAAGACCTTGAACTACATTCTGAGAGTATGAATCACAAATTTAAAATAATGTGAAAGTAGGAATAATAATAATAAAAAAAGGAGGGGGAGGACATACATTGTATAGTCAAGCATCATACAATGTATAATATTTACAGAATGTACAAACCTAGAAAATAAGAATAGGTGAATAAAATTAACTCACACACCATGCCGAAATTAAGATGTAGTTGGACAAAATATTATGGCAATTTAGTAAGAAATATGCTTTAAATCAATTTAATCTGGCAACAGATTTTTAAACTTGATAATATTAAGAGCTTTTTTGAAAGTGATACTGTAAATAAGATAAAGGAAAAGAGTTGCAATGAATTTAAGGTAGAATTTCTAATTAGAAATAGCAATATTGGAATTATTACAAATGATAGCAATTCTGGTACATTGAGAGAGGATGGTATTAGAGTGAACACTTTTAGAAATATTGGATAACCGGTGAGAAAAATTAACCACCACAAAGTTGAAGACATCATGTTTATTATAAAGATTAAGAGTAGCATGCCCATTATTAATATTAATATTCAGGTCTAAGTAATTGGCATTTTGGTTGCTAAAATTAGTTTTCTAAGATAAGCTCCTGGAGATATAGATGGCCAAAATCTTCAAAAAAAAATTTGGAGAGTTTAGCACACAAAGATCATCTGCATATCTAAATAGAAGAATGCCATGTGGGAAAGGGATTTCAGACCAGTAAAGATACAAGTTAGCAATGATACACGAAGCAGGACTGCTCCCATAGGTTTTGGATTTGCTGGTAAACCATTTTTTTTTTTTTTTTTTTTTTTTATAATGAAAACCCCAAGCATGAGAGGTATTAGAACCTATAGTACTTAGTACCATGCATGGGTTGATGGTTGAGAAGATGAAAGAAGATACTTGTTGACATTAAATTTCTGACGATTGTAATTTTCAGGAAATGCATACGAAGGGAGGTTGTTCCAGAAAATGGAGATTGAATGAATTAATGGGGAAGAAGAAAAGTTGGTTCTGTGAGTTTGAAATTGGAAAGTAAAAGGATGTTCACTAGTTGCAGCATGTGTTCAGACAGGTTTGGAAGAGAGGGTGGGAATTATAGAAGCCAATTCAGAAGAACATGCCCATGGAAGTATCTATAGAAAAGGCATGCAGTAGTAACAGACAGAAAAGTCTGATGCTAGCAGTTCAGCTTTATGAGACAGAGAATGGAGAGACTTTGTTAGAGATGAGTCATTAGTTATATACAAGAGTAAATGAGTGGGAAAAAGAACTGAACCCTGGGGAATACCCACATTAATGGAGAAGTTAGAAGACTGAGAGCCATCTATCATCATCCACAGTGAGTGATCAGAGAGAAAACTTTATACCCAATTACAAAAACCAGTTTGCAAACAATAAGATGGAAGCTTATTTAGAAGACCTTTCTGCCAGCCAAACATGATCAAAAGCCTTTAAAATGTCAAGAGCAACTGCTTGAGTTTCACCAGACTTTTCCATTGAATTTGTCCATAGATGGGTAAAATAAGCTGGAATATCACCAGTGGATCGACACTGGTGGAATCCATACTGGCGATCGTTGATCAGATGGAAGGTTTCTAGATAGTGTAACAGTTGGCGGTTAATAGATTTCTCCATTACTTTAGAAAAAGTAGAAGTGCAACCAGATGGTAATTGCATGGGAGGGATTTGTCACCCTTTTTAGGAACTGGCTGGATATGAGCAAATTTCCAAGCAGAAGAGAAAACATCTGTGGAATAAAAAAAGTGAAAAAAGCAACACAGAACAGGAGTAAGCTCAGGAGCACAGGTTTTGAGAAAAAGTGGAGAAGTATTGTCAGGACCTGGAGCTTTCTTAGCATCAAGATTTGTCAAAATCCCTCTGACATCCTCTTGATGGAAGACCACAGGAAGCATTGAATGGATTGTACTGGGAATGGTAGGAGGTGGTTTACCAAGATCATTAATACACGAGTTAGAAGAAAAGGCAGATGCTAGCAGTTCAGCTTTATCTTTTTCTGAGGTGGCAATAGAACAATCTGACAGTAGAGGCAGCGAGGTTATGCACTAGCTGATTCAGAAGCCTCCTAGAGAGTTACCAATAGGTTTGGTCGGGTGGACTATCTAGCGGCCAGCCTGTGATCACATTAAAGATATACCCTCGAAATGTAAGGAAGATTGGATCTCACCATGATGTCCATCCTAACCTCAAAAGACAAGTTTTTTACATACAGACATCTTATCTTGGCTGCATTGCATCTAGCAAGTCTATATGAGATATAGACTTGCATTGCATCTATACATGAGATGCATGTCTGCTGTCTCTTGATTTGAATAAACCTCCATTGTCACAGCAATTGCATATTACCAAAATATTAATGACAAGCTCCTAATGTAGTGCCCTTGTCAGGAGAACTAACTGAAATCACTCAAAGCACATTATGGAATCTTGTTTACTTAACTATCAGCAGAGTCACTCTACAAGATATTGAGCACTGTTTGTAAACAGTTGAATGGAGCCAGCTATGGAGTGGCAGTGCGTAGCACACGCTTCATGATTAGACCGGGGTTCGAGCCCGTGACCACCAAATATGGAGGATGCCGAAAGGTCAGGGAATGACCATCGCATATCCCCGGAGCAATATGGCCTTAGTTGCTAATGCTCTTAAAAACCAAATAGCAACAACAACCAGCTATGTTAACTCAAGTTTGTGGAAAGAATTTCCGGAACACAAAAATAGCTGTAACTAGGAAACAAGGAAGAATCAAAATCAGAAAAATCAGACGTATGTTTACACGATTTTTGTTTTTGGGTCCTAAATCCATCCTTGAAATAGTGCCACATATTATGATGCACCTTTTATATACATAATGTCACTGTTGCTTTAGTTCATCTTATGTTTCTGAAGTATATTCCACTACTGCCATTTCTAATGTTTGAGTATTTAATAATCCAGTCTGGATTATCAAGTACTTAAATAAGCAAACCGTAAAACTTGGTTTGAATTATACTATTTTCAATATTCAAAATGAGCTGAAATCTTAAATTTCCTTTGCTCTCTAAGCTCATTGTTATTGTAAAATCTCTAATATACTTTTCCCATTGTATTTTCAGGTATGGCAGTGTGAATCTTGTAATACCATTATCTATATCATTAATGAAAACCAGAAATAACAGTGCACAATCCTGAAGAATTGATCTGATTAGTCCTCTCGGAGGATTATTCATTTATAACCTTTTTCATTTATAATTAAAATTTAAAAAAATTTAAAAATTTATAATTTAAAAAAAGAATTCATTTATAATTCTTTGTCTTCTCCCAGTTAACTACTGTTTTATCCACTGTAGGAACCTACTCTACATTTAGGGTGGGTTGTTACATTGTCCTTTGTTGGGTTTTCCTCTCAATAAACCAGATTTTTCATATCACAAAGCAGTAAAAATTAGACACGAGAATACATGAAATATACTGATGTGACATATCAGTTCTTCATGACATTTATCTTGGCACTTCTTCAAAACAACCCAACCTGGTGTTTATTGATGATGCAGTTTGAGAGTTGGCAAAAAGTAGTAGTAGTAGAAGTAGTAGTAGAGGCCTGTGATGCAAAAAAGCAAGATTATGTTGCATCAGCCAAAAAAAAAAAAATAAATAAATAAATAAAACCATTTCACACAACCATTCCCTCTAAATGTTTGTCCAGTTCCTCCTTGAATTTATTTAAGCTATCAACTTCCACAACAACAGATGGAAGGTTGTTCCAGCAATCACTGCCTGCTGGCTAAAGGCAAATTTCCACACATCTATTCTATAACTATCTTTCTCGAATTTGAATTTATGCCCACTCGGGTTTGTATTCTGAGCAAGAGGAAGAATCCCATCAACATTGAGCCTACTCAACCCATTCAAGGCCTTATACACCTCAGTCAGATCACCATGGAGGTGCTTAGTCTCCAGATGCTGCAATTTGCAGACCTTAAGTCTTTCTTGGTAAGACCACCCCCTTCGTTCCCCTATCCAATCTTGTTGCCCTTCTCTGTACTCACTCAAGCAACTCTACATTCCCCTTGTATAAGGCAATGGTTAGGCCACACCTTGAGTACTGCGTACAGGTCTGGAAGCCTCATTTTAGGACGAATGTAGAGTTGCTAGAACAAGTAGAGAGAAGGGGAACAAAGGGATGCTCTTACCAAGAAAGGCTAAAGTTCTGTAAATTGCAGCATCTGGAGACTAGGCGCCTGTGAGGCAATCTAATTGAGGTGTATAAGGCCTTAAATGGATTGAACAGGCTCAGTGCTGATGGGATTTTCCTCTTGATCATATTACAAACCTGAGGGGGCATAAACTGAAATTGAGGAAAGACAGTTGCCGAATGGATGTGCAGAAATTTTCCTTTAGCCAGCAGGTGCTTGATTGCTGGAATGAACTCTCGTCTGTTGGTGTGGAAGTCAATAGCTTAAATAAATTCAAGAAAGAAGTGGATAAACTTTTGAAACGAATGGATGGGTGAAATGGGAAGGTTTTTTTTTTTTTTCGGCTGGTGCTGTATAAGCTGGGTTTCTTGCATCATATGCCAATGCTAATGTTAAAATGGAGCCTCCAGATCTGTACACAGTATTCAAGGCATGGCCTGACCATTGCCTTATACAAAGGGATAATCACTAGCAAAATTCCTGTATATCATTGATAATATCCCATGACCTTCTCTGGCAGCCTGTCTGCACTGCTTAGAAAATTTCACTGATTGCAATTGTGCAAACAAAATTTCATTCTGACTGTACAATTACTCCCAGTTCTTTTTCATTTTCTACCACCATAAGCGATTCGTTTACCTCTTTTGAAAGGAGTTTTCCTTTACCAGGCAATGTTGTGGACCCAGTATATTAAGAATTATTAGATTGATGTGGCTACCATAAGTTTTGGTAAAGAAAAAAAAAAAAAAGTTCTGTAGCTAGTCGATATCTTACTAAGATATACACTGACTCTGTTTGGTGTTGATGGACATTGAATGTAAATGAACTGAATGTGTCTGGTTTTCTGCCCTTCATTGGGTGTCAATTTGATACGTGTAAGTTACAATGTAACTCCATAACCTTTAATTGGACATTGCTCAGGATATGTTCTTAAAGGATCTCAAGTTCAAAGTTTGTTTGTTTGTTATTTGGTTTTTAAGAGCATTAGCAACTAAGGCCATATTTCTCCGGGGATATGCAGTGGTCATTCCCTGACTTTTCCACATCCTCCGTATTTGGTGGTCATGGGCTCGAACCCCGGTCTAATCAAGAAGCGTGTGCTACGCACTGCTGCTCCTGCCCACCTGGCTACGGAGGTGCCCAAGTTCAAGGTAAACTGCAGTCTATAAACTGGCTTTGAATTTATTGAATTGTTCATACTGAATAATGAGACATACTGAAGTTTGTATAAACACATAATGCTGTTACTGAAGGAGTGCTCACTTTCTCTAAAAGGATGTATGCTCATTGGATGTAAATCAACTGCTGTTCTTGTACTTGGGCCGCACTCAGGCTATAGGAAAGGAAATTCTTACTGGCTGACAGTTCTTACTGTGTGTTCTACTTGATTGTTTAGTTCTCATAGCTGTTATCCCATAGCTGAACAGACATTTTGGCGTGACTGTCTTTTGGGAATATAATCTGTATATTATGAAAATGTGGCTGAACTCAATTGTCTGTTTGATGGGAAGATTTGAATGATTAGATTGTTGAGGTTTTGGTATTTGAATAGTTAGTAGCTATTGATAGCAAAAAACATATTAAGCATTTTCTTTTCAAAACCTGGTTTTATTATGTTTTATTATCAAATTTATCTAAGAATCATAAGATTAGATTTTAAAAAGTAAATAGAATATAGTCCACTTTTTTTCTATAAACTTCTGTAAACCTTTCTCTTCTACTTCAGGGGTTGTCAATTTCTTCTTCCCCTTATCTTCTATCCAACTTTCCCATCCCTTACAATCCCCATACTTTTCATTCTTATTTCCACTTCCTTTCCCCCAAATACCTTGGGGCTCCCAGGCTTGCCTGATAGCCGCAGTAAGAGTTTCAGCTAAAGGGTAGTCCCTGGTGCACGTCCTTGTGGCCAAGGTTGGGAGTCAGGGAGCAAGGGACCAGGTGTCCCCTGGCTGTGAAGTTGCCAGGTGACGGCACTCAACATAACAACACACATACTTGCACCCTACATACATTACACTTGTCGGCCTAGGCTTTTGCCTTTTCAGATGCTACAGTGGCATATAGGGGAAACTCTGGAGACCATAATAAAAACAAACACACCGTGACACCTTGACGATAAGTGTAGTACCACACAGGTGGTACTATAGTTGCCACTTCTCAGCCCATCTGCTCAACTTTTCTAGATCCTGTTGCAGTAGCACACTGTCATTAACAACCCTGCCAAACGTATCATCTGCAAACTTCAACATTAAACCTGGGCTAAGGTAAAGAAAGCCTGCACGAGAAGCACGCAAAAGTTCGATGAAATTTACCGGTAAAAGTACTTTGCTGTAACGGCATTTGTATTGTTGCTCGCTCGGTAAACAGACGGTGGGTGTTATCGGTCTGGAGTAGAAGTTGAATCCCACGGGAGCTTGAAACCCTCCCGAGGAGGGGGGGCTAACCTGACCTTTTTTCTTTAGAATCACTAATTGAATCATGAACAGAGTCATGTCGGAAGTTCTGGCATCGTAAAAAATGTTCGTAACGTAGTTTCATCGGTAAACTTTTTTGAAAATTGCCATGCTTCTCGTGTGGGCTTCCTTTGCCTTTTTTTTTTTTTTTTTTTCTTAATAAACAATTTATCCACTAGTCCACCAGTGATTCTAAAGAAAAAAGGTCAGGTTACCCCCTCCACTTTGGGAGGGTTTCACTCTTCCATGGGATTCAATTTCTACTCCTGACCGATAACACCCACCGTCTGTTTACCGAGCGAGCAACAATACAAATGTCGTTACGGCAAAGTACTTTTACTGGTAAATTTCTGGTGCCTCCGTAGCCAGGTGGGAAGGAGCAGCAGCAGTGCGTAGCACATGCTTCTTGATTAGACCGGGGTTCGAGCCCGTCACCACCAAATACAGAAGATGCGGAAAGGTCAGGGAATGACCACCGCATATCCCGGAGCAGTATGGCCTTAGTTGCTAATGCTCCTAAAAACCAAATAACAACAACATAACAACTGGTAAATTTCATTGAACTTTTGCATGCTTCTCATGCAGGCTTTCTTTACCTTCGCCTAAACCTGATATACTTTCATCATTGATAAATACATAAAACAACAGTGGGCCCAACACCGAACCCTGGGGGACTCCACTAATACATTAGGCCACTGAGCAGCGTCCATTGATTACCACTCTCTGCCTTTTCCCACTCAATCATACCTTTATCCATAGCAGCAACTTGCCCTTAATACTATACTGCTCCAATTTGTACAGTAGTCTTCAATGTGAAACAGTGTCAAAAGCTTTCCTGAAATCCAAGTATATGATATCAAAATTATTTTTTGCATCCAGTTCCTTTGTAATCCAATCAGATTTGTCAGACAAGCCTTTCCCTTAACAAATCCATGCTGTGTCTGAATTATTGCTGCAGTCTTGTATAGATGATCCTGCAATGCATCTTTAACCAGTGACTCCATTATTTTACCTGGAACAGTAGTTAAACTAACTGGTCTGTAATTACTCCTGTCACCCTTCGATCCCCTTTGTGAATTGGGGATACATTTGCATATCTCCAGTCCAAGGAAACTTCCACTGAGTCAAAGGATGCTCTCATAATTATGGCTATAGGTTTGCTTACTTCCTTTGCTGCCTCCTTTAATATAACTGGATAGATCCCATCCACCCCAGGTGCCTATCTTAAATTTAACTTCAATAATTTCTCCTCCGCTTTGCTCTCATTACAAAATCCAATACAATATTACAAAAATAATATAATATTACAAAATCATTAAGCACCATGTTACAGTTTGATAAACTCTGGCATTCTCCTCCCTTAATAACTCCTCGTTGATCATATCATTCAGATTGATAGCTATCTGAGCAGGATCATCAAGCGGACCAATCTGAATCATCCCCTTCCTTCTAAAGTTTATATAACTAAAGAAGTTCTTGCTGCTTTTCTTAGCATCCTTTGCCAAAGATTTCTCATAATCTGCATTCACTTGCCTAACCTTCTTTGTGACTTGATTACTGACTAGCTTATATCTACCATAGGCTTCTCTGTCGCATGATAATTTATATGCAATGCATCCCATGCATTTTTCTTCTCTGTCATGAGTCTCATTAATTCATCTGACATCCATTTAGGCCATGAGCCTTGAACAGCATTTCTTAATCGGTATGAAAAGCCTAGTAGCTTCCATGATTACTTCCTTGAATGCTTCCCATTCAGAATTTTCTGTTGGTAACATCATCAGTTGGTCCCACTGTATAGAATTTAAAAACTGTCTGAAACCACTGTAGTCACCTCTACAAAAGCAAAAACTCTTCCTTTTTACATGTGACGGTAGTTATGTCTTTTAGTAAATCCCACATCAGTACACAGTGATCACTACTACCTAGTGGTTCCTTTATCTTCAAATTGTTAGTGCACAAATAATCACTGCTGATAACCAGATCAAGAGTACAGTAAACCGCCGCTATTCGAGGTTTCGCGTATTCGTGGTCGCTGATTTAATATAAAATGAAACCTGAAAAAATGTGAATTTTAAAGCGCCGTGAACATTTTCTGCCATAAAAAAACATGGGCGTGGCTAACATTATCTTTCCCGGTCAAAACAGCGCTCAGTGGGTGGGGGAGAGGGGTGACAAAATCGCGAGCGTGGATGTTTCTTGCTAATCCTTGTTTAGTATGTGTTATGAGCTTGTCATGGAAGGTTTCGTCGTTTGCTTTTAATTTATATGCTTATAAATTGATATGCTTACAAAAGTGATAAATTGATATGCTTACAAAAGTGATAAATCTACCGTTTTGCAGTGTAAAACAGACTTTTTTGAGTGTGTTAACGGAAGAAAGTGACTTTATTGTGGACAAGTTCTTTCTAACCCGTACAAAAATATGGCTACGAATAACAAGGGAAATGTGAAAAGATCCAAGGTGATGACATTAGCGAATAAAATTGAGTTATTAGATAAAATTTCTAATGGTGAAAGTGTCTCCTCAGTGGCAAAATATTATAAAATCAATGAGTCAACGGTACGATCAATCAAGAAATCGGAAGAAAAAATCCGCCGTAGTGTCCGTGAAAACGCGCTAATTGCTTCAAAAATTTGTTCCGTAACTCGTGATGTTAAATTAGAAAAAATGGAAAAAGCTTTAAATCTGTGGATGGAAGACCGAACTCAAAATAAAATTCCGTTAAGTTCACTCATCATTCGTGAAAAGGCAAAACTCCTTTATCAACACTTTAGCGAAACTGGTGATAGCACTGGCGGGATAACTTTTTTTAGCTAGCAAAGGCGCTGATTTGAAAGATTTGTTGGAAATTTCTAATAAATATTACATTTAATATTAAATTGTTTCTTATTTTCATTTCGTGCCATATGCTTGCATTTCATTATGTACTGTCTATGTTCATAGTCATATTATGAAGGTACATATAATACATACATAGACAAAATTTTAGACTAGTTTTTCTTATATATTTCATACTTTTGAACGAAACCCCTTTATTACCATGGGAGCCATAACTCAGTATTCGCGTTTTTGGTATTCGCGGCATTTCTCAGGAACGTAACCCTTGCGAATAGCGGGGGTTTACTGTATTAATATCTCTGGTTGCCTCTCTAACATGTAAATCACACCAGCAAGATATCTGTAAATCCACAGAAATCTTGCTGGTGTGTGAGAGTGACCAACCCATAAGTTCTAGTCAATATCAGGAAAGTTAAAATTCCCCATTATAAGACAATCTGATTTACTAGCCCACTCTGTTTCTCTGTACAGTTGTTCATTGTACTTATATCTACCATAGGCTTCTCTGTCGCCTGATAATTTATATGCATCCCATGCATATAAATTATCAGGTTTATTTTTGTTTTCCCAGTGCTTATGTCACACCAAACTGACTCAACATCACACTGACCATCTATGTCAACTGGTATGATGCTCTCATAATTATGGCTGTGGGTTTGCTTACTTCCTTTGCTGCCTCCTTTAATATAACTGGATAGATCCCATCCACCCTGGGTGTCTATCTTAAATTTAACTTCAATAATTTCTCCTCCGCTTTGCTCTCATTACAAAATCCAATCAATATTACAAAAATAATACAATATTACAAAATCATTAAGCACCCTGTTACAGTTTGATAAACTCTGGCATTCTCCTCCCTTAATAACTCCTCGTTAATCATATCATTTAGATTGTTAGCTATCTGAGCAGGATCATCAAGAGTCGAACCATTGATATCAAGTGGACCAATCTGAATCATCCCCTTCCTTCTAAAGTTTATATAACTAAAGAAGTTCTTGCTGCTTTTCTTAGCATCCTTTGCCAAAGATTTCTCGTAATCTGCATTCGCTTGCCTAACCTTCTTTGTGACTTGATTACTGACTAACTTATATCTACCATAGGCTTCTCTGTCGCCTGATAATTTATATGCGTCCCATGCATTTTTATTCTCTGCCATATGTCTCATTAGTTTATCTGACATCCATTTAGGCCTAAACCTTGAACAATATTTCTTAGTTGGTATGTAAAGCCTAGTAGCTTCCAAGATAAGTTCTTTGAATGCTTCCCATTTTGAATTTGCTGTTGGTAACATCATCAGTCGGTCCCACTGTATAGAATTTAAAAACTGTCTGAAACCACTGTAGTCATCTCTGCGAAAGCAAAAACCCTTCCCATTACACACGACAGTAGTTACATCTTTAAGTAAATCCCACATCAGTACAGTGATCACTACCATCTAGTGGTTCCTTTATCTTCAAATTGTTAATGCACAAATAATCACTGCTGATAACCAGATCAAGAGTATTACTCTCTCTGGTTGCCTCTCTAACATGTTGCTGTAAAAAACAATCATCCAGTAAATCCTCAAAAATCTTGCTGGTGTGAGAGTGACCAATCCACAAGTTCCAGTCAATATTAGGGAAATTAAAATTCCCCATTATAAGACAATCTTATTTACTGGCCCACTCTCTTTCTCTGTACAGTTGCTCATCATAGGCTTCTCTGTTGCCTTATAATTTATATGCATCCCATGCATATAAATCATTGGGCCTATAACACACTCCTAGTCTCATTTTTGTTTTCCCAATGCTTATGTCACACCAAACTGACTCAACATCGCACTGACCATCTATGTCAACTGGATGCACTTCCTTAGATTTTGTGTGTTTCTTAACTAACAGCATAACCCCTCCTTCCTTCCTATCCTGCCTACCCTTCTGTACCCATTGTACTCCCCATATTCCATTCTGCACTGCTTATATATCTGTGTGACACCATGTCTCCGATATCCCAACAATATCCACCTTTGATGCCTTGACCAGCATTTCAAATTCATCAAATTTATTTACTATACTGCCTGCATTGGTGTACATGCAAGTATACATGCACATATTCTTAATCTTAGTTACCCTAACACAGCCCATGTATTTATTTGTTTCGTGATGACTTCCACCAGTCCCTGAAAATCCCAACACCCCGCCCTCAATTCTAATAGAAGCAGTGCAAGGATCACTTTCACCTCTGCCTGCGGCTTCTGTTAATCTTTTAGTATGTAAATCCCCCCCAAGCTAGCAGTTTCCGACCCACCTAACGCTGCCTCATAGCATCAGCAAATATTCTTGCACCCCTTCTATTTAAGTGTATCACATCCCTATAGAAGCAGTCTCTTCTGTGCTTGTTAACACGCTGAGAAAAACTTTACTCCACGAGCCTTGCACAATCTCTCCAGGGCCGAATTAAATGTCAAGGCTCTCGTCATGTACTCTCTCCTATCGTGTCTGGCAGAATTGCAGTCACTCAAATTTAACCGTAACTTACGACTTTTTTTTTTTTTTTCAACATTGACCTATACTTGTTAAATAAGTCTGCAAATCTCCTACTCTTAATGTCATTATTTCCAATATATACAACATCACCCTTTGTGCCCTTAAAAGATGATATCCGCTCCTCAACGTCATCAACTTTTGCCCCTGGCAGACATACCATTAAATCCCATATAATCAAAAGTCTGCTCAGTTAGGACATCTGCTTAGCTGCATTTTGTCACAAAATTAAACATTTCATCTTTACTGAAAATTTCACGGATTGGGGGTTGCCTTGGTATGAGATTGGTTTGTTCCTAATAGATGCAATCTGAGTTTATATTATTTGACATTTATAGGTCAGAAATAAATTTTCTTTTTTTATATCAATAGCTTTATACCAATTGTGTTTTCTCTGTCTTCGGTTGTGCTATTTGGAATTTAAGTGTGAAATTTTACACAAATTGAAAAATTTTTTTTAGTTAAATGTTACATTTTATATCAGGGATTTAATCCAGATTTTTTTTTAAAGGTTTTAAAAGAGAGTGTACTACTTAAATTCAACAGTTTATTTCACAGTAGCTATAGCGGAGAATCTTACAATGTGATGTTTCAGTTTAACAGGTAATTTTATTAAATTTTTACAGGATTTATCTTTTTTTTTTTTTTTTTTTTTTACCTGTTTTATATAGTTACCAGATACATTTCATTCATTAATGAGCAGGTGTTAGGGGAGCTACTGATGATAACACCCGCCCTCACAGCTGCCAACTCCATCTTACTGTCATAATATAGTCAGTGACAAAGAGTTTCTCCATCTTTTTGAGAAAACTCAGTTTTTCTGTCTTTTTCTTAAAAAAAAATAATAAAACAATGTTAAAATTAGAATTTTTTTTTAAATTTGTGAATTTCTGCTTATTTTCATTAAAAAATTGATGATCAGATGCATGTTGTGGTAGTCTACATTGCAAAAAAAAATGCACAATAACTTTGTTCTCTGTTGTGTGCAGTCATTTCATAGTATTGTGTAGTGCAAAGCTAAACGATATCTGTAAGTAAGATGCCAAAGAAAACTGAAGCAATATTTCAGAAGATAATATATGCAAGATTTTTCACAAATTGTAAAATCTGAAACACATTTACCTTGTGTACTGTGTAGATCTGATATTTTGATTTCAAGCATTGGGAAACACAATGTGATCAGACATTTTCAAACAAATAAGCATGGCACTATGCAGACCATAAAAAGAAATGAAAAATAGATGTTGCATTTCATGCTGATGATGCCATGTATTCTGAATGTTTCTTTGCATTTTTTGTCATAGAACATCATGTGACTCTGAGTTGTGCTGATCATGCAGGTACATTTTAAGAAATGTTTTCTCACAGTAAAAATAAAATGCAGAACAACAAAAACGGGCATAGTTAAGAGTATTGCACAGATAGGGAAAGAAGAGGTAATGATGGCTCTGAAAAATGGACCATTTTTATTTGCTGCAGATGGCAGTAATCAAAGTGATTCCAAGCAATATCCCATTATGTGTTACATTTTGCAATAAAAGAAATCATGACAAATGGCTTGTTATCATCTGAACAACCTGAAAGTAAGTATGGTTCCTTCAGAAAAACTGTCTGGCACTTACTGTTAATAATGAGCTTGTTATGGTATGCCTAAAATCTGGATAAGTTTATTAAAAGATATGGAGCTGTTAGTTCAACTGCCCCATCTCCTCCTTTAATACCCATGCCATCTTTGCCATCTTGTTAATATGTGTGCTGAAATAGGAGCTGCATGACTTCCTGTGAAAATGCATAAATACTTGGTAGACATTTACTACTGCTATCAGGAAAGATGGATTTAAACAATTTCAACTGTGCATGCCACTGAAGTAAAAAAGAATTTGAAGCCAGCATGTTACACATTTTTAAGCAAAGTTATTCGTTTAGCTCCTCATTAGAGTTTGATAAACATTAGTCATTTAGTTCCTTGTTAGAGTTTGATAAACATTAGCCATTTAGCTCCTCGTTAGAGTTTGATAAACATTAGTCATTTAGCTCCTCATTGGAGTTTGATAAACTTTTTGGCATCCCCTTCCCTAAAGAATTCCTTACGTGTGAATCTACGAGCAATGAATGTTTAATTTGCGGACTGATACGAGATTTTATATATACCGCTTGAACTTTCCATAACTGCCGCCAGAGATGCTCTCCCTGATCGCTACTGAGCAGGCTCTGTGTGCAAATGTCAGTAATAATCAAGCTAGTGTTGCGTGAAGAGTTTTTTTAGCCAAGTGTCACTGACGATCATTTTGAAGCAAGTACTATGTTGGACATGCAGATTGAACAGTGATATGTAATTCATTATTGTGTCAGATGGCTTAAATGCATTGGAAACAGTTAAAGAGATGAATGAAGTGTATGTTAATGAGTGTCTTGGTAGGACAGCCATATTCCAGTGTGACTGAACTTTCCGGTGTGCAGTAGTTTCTCCATGAAGACAATGCCAGGCTCCATATGACTAATAGTGTGCAGGCAGTTAATAGCTGCTGAGGTTCTGCCACATCCCCCTTATTCACTGTACTCAGCCCTGTGTGATTTCTTCCCATTTCCACATCTGACAAATGCTCTGATAGGCAAGCGCTTTGCATCTGACACAACAATACTTGCAGAGTCACAACAGAAGCACTTTGCAGTCTTTTGAAAAAGGTTTGAAAGAAGCATTTAATGCATGGGTACAACGGTGGTGAATTTGTGTAAAGTTCAAGGGAGAGTATTTTGAATAGTAA
This sequence comes from Mastigoproctus giganteus, assembly GCF_048544385.1. Lineage (NCBI taxonomy): Eukaryota > Metazoa > Arthropoda > Arachnida > Uropygi > Thelyphonidae > Mastigoproctus > Mastigoproctus giganteus. Next base: position 255,059,363 of record NC_143576.1, read on the forward strand.
AAATCCACAAAAGATTCAGATGATGACAATTAAGATAAGATCTTGCATCAGTCTGCAAATTAAATGATCACTCCTTGTACATACAAAATACCTATTCTGTTTGTCTGCAACCTGAGCAGGGTCATCAACAGTTAACCTATAGACATCAAGTGGTCCAATGTGATTCAACCCTTCCTTCTACTGTTAATATAAGCATAGAAGTCTTTGCCAGAGACTTCTCATAATCTTCCTTAGCTTGCCCAACCTCCTTTATAACTTGATTACAGACTAATTGTTATCTACCATAGGTTTCTGTATCACCTGATAATTTATGGGCATCTCCGTAGCCAGGTGGTCAGGAGCAGCAGTGCGTAGCATACATTTCTTGATTTGACCGGGGTTCGAGTCCGTGACCACCAAATACGGAGGATGCGGAAAGGTCAGGGAACGACCACCGCATATGTCTGGAGCAATATGGCCTTAGTTGCTAATGCTCCTAAAAAAAAAAAAAAAAAAAAACCAAACCAAAACCTGATAATTTATATGCATCGTATGCACTTTTCTTCTCTGTCACATTGAGATAAAGAAGTAGCTTGTAAGTTCTAATCATGTAGTTTGGCATATTTTTTTTTTTGTTTTAGTCATGAAACTTTATTCTAGTAAGGCTATAACTAACTAATTTAAAACTCTCTAAATATAACAGTATAGCATAGTACCTGTAACATAAATTTCATAGCATAATACGTATTACTGCATTTAGGTGTCTATCGGTATAGTGTATTATTCTCAAGTTAAATTGAATATAAGCAGAAGTCATGCCTCGTATTGAATAGTAAATCAATGAGCCCAAAGTAGCAAGAGTGCTGTCAGTCAGGGAGAGAACTGAAGGGGGCAGTTCTCCTATGAATCACAGTCTAACAAAATGTGCTACTTATGCTGTTTGCAGACTTATCTGGACCAGGACATGATAGAGTCAAGGGGGAAGTCTTTGTGTGTGTTCACTGCAAAGAACATGAGAAAATTTAAGTGCAAATCAGCATTCTAATGGGCATTTGAGAGCTTGAAGAATAGGCAGGGTGGATACCTTTGAAAAAATTAAAATGGGGGGACCAGTGAAGCTCTCAGCTGCCCAACCCAATACTAGAGCTCTCACTTGTGCACCAGGCAACACAGCAGCAATCCCCAAGGCAGAATGTACTGATTCCAGAGGAGGTAGTTATTGTCAGGGGAAACAGGATGTGTGTTGTACACATCCTGTTTCAATCATAAAGGGAACAGACTATTGAATTCTGCCAGGTGCCCCTAACATGGAGAACCACTGCTGATTGCTGTCGCCCAATGTGGGACATGCTGCAGTACCTGTTGGTCCACGGGAGTTATTTCATTTCACTCCTACCATCTGGGAGGCATTCCCTGATCCACCATGGGGATGTTTACAGGTTGTAGGGAGTTTACAGGTTTCCCCGGGGGTTGGAATAGATTATCATTTCAAATAATCCATGTTTGGATAGTGAACATCCTAGTATGTTTTATGTTTCTTCAATATACATCTTTTAAAATGTATAACCTCTTAATCATTTAGCTCTGTGTTTTTTTATTTTAATGTGCTGCTTTGTAGAAAAGATGTTTATTGCTTTTTATTTATTAGGACACCATTAAGACGCTGCCATCAAATTGTAAATCAAGCCAATTGTCTTGGGAAAGAAGGTAAAAAAAATTCATTAGTTTCTATATCAAGTTTGCTTTCGATGAATTGAAGTTTTATTTTACTTTAGTGTTTAAATTTTAAATGGTTTTGCATTGTGCTTATCAAATAATATTTCAGTTGTACGGTCAAAGCCCTTTATAAAATCCTTTTTCCTTTTCCTGTTTTTCCTTTTTTATTACCATATTCGCATTTCAAAATGAAAGAATATCGAATCGAAGTAATGACTTTTAGGCCGAATGTGAAAAATCACTTGGTGCTTTCCCATGCTCATTGGAAGTTTCTCTTGCTTGTTGATATAATGAAGTTAACTTTGACCAAAAGTTCATTTTATTTCATTATACACTATGTAGAGACCGTTGGTTTATCAGTATGGCTCCTTGGTATGAAGTGGGTAGCTTTGCCAGTTGCAGACAAAAAAAAAATTATTTTACAAGTTGTAGATAATGGTGTGTGTTCTAAGATTGATGTCACTAAACAGTTCAGTATTTCTAAGAGTACACTGTTCACTATTCTAAAAGATTGAAAAATGAATTAAAGCTTAGAGAAATCTGCCGCAGTAAGGAGGATCAGAGCATGAAAGCCAAAGTATTGGGATTTTGAAAAGATACTCTTGGAATGGCTAATGTTGATGCATGCAGAAAACGTTCCCATAGATGGAAACTTTTAAAAACTAAGGCTGAATCATTTCTGCATTGAATGTATATTAATTCAAATCTTCTGATGAATAGTTCCAGAAATTTGAGACTCTGGAACATCTCACAAAAAAACTGTGTGGCAAAAGTGCTGCCATTGACACTGAAGCCACAACGGAATCAAAAGAGAATTATTTAAAAAATGTCTTGTTGATGCACACCAGTGAGCCAAAACATTATGACCAGTGAGTCATTATGCAAATTGAAGCAACTGCAAGTGAACTATGGTGCATGTGCAGGTTGGGGCACAGTATAAAAAAAACACTTGATACTGAGCTCTGGTAATCAGTGTTACTCTTGTTCTTCAGATGGGAAAGGCAGCGGACTTCAGCAAGTTTGACAATGGCCAAACGACTGGGTCAGAGCATATCCGAAACGGCACGGTTGGTGGGGTGCTCACGGTCAGTCATGATTATTACCTACCAAAAGTGGCCGAAGCAGGGGAAACCCACGAACCGCTGGTGAGGTGTTGGAGGACCATGGCTCATCGATGCTTAAGGTTCTCCCGCTCTCCCGGATGGTACGTGGCAACAGAAGGGTGACTGTGGTGCAACTCGCCGGTAATTGGAATGCTGGTGATGGGAGTAATGTGTCACAACACACAGTACATCGAACCATGCTGAAAGTGGGGCTGCATAGCTGCGTAGCTGCAGGCTGCTCAGAGTGCCCATGCTAACCATGGTTCACCAGCGACAGTGCCTACAATGGGCATGGGAGCATCGAAACTGGACCTTGAGTGATTGGAAAAAGGTCGTGTGGTCCGATGAATGTTTCCTGTTGCACCATGTGGACAGCCGGGTACATGTGCATCATTTACCTGGGGAAGTGATGGCACCTGGATGCACCGTGGGACGAAAACAAGCGGGTGGCAGTGGTGTCATGCTTTGGGCAATGTTCTGCTGGGATAACCTGGGTCCAGTCATCCATGTGCTGGGCACTCTGATGTCTACTACCTACCTAAACATCATTGCTGACCAGTACACCCTTTCATGTCAACAGTCTTCCCCTCTGGCGGTGCCGTCTTTCAGCAGGATAATGCGCCATGCCACACTCCCCAGATTGTTCAAGACTGGTTTGCGGAATATGAAGAAGACTTCCAGGTATTGCCCTGGCCTCCAAATTCCCCAGACATCAATCGCATCGAGCATCTGTGGTTTGTGTTGGAACAGCAACTCCAATCTGTGGTGTCTCAACCACGGACCTTACAGGAGATAAAGGATCTGCTGGTTACATGTTGGTACCAGATACCACAAGACACATTTAGAAATCTTATAGCATCTATGCCTCGCTAGGTATGAGTTGTTTTGGCTGCACATGGAGGACCAACATCATATTAGGTAGGTGGTCATAATGTTTTGGCTCATTGGTGTATGACCAGGACAACATTTTCAATGATAATAAAACTGGACTTTTTTTTTTTAAAACACCTGCATTTAAAGGTGAGAAAGGTAATGGCTAAAAAAAGGCAAAACAGTGGATTACCATGGCAATGTGTATGATGCATGAAGCTTCCTTTCTTGATCACTGGGAAAGCCCAGAAGCCCTAATGCTTTAAAGGTTTGAAGACATTGCCAACTATTTATCGAGCAAACAAGAAGAATGTCATACAGTGTGAAATCAGCATGCAATTCAAGTCATGCATTTATGTGTTTCAGCACAGGATGAGATGGCAAAAAAGTGATTGCCAGTTGCTTCAAACATGCCAGATTTTGTCACCTTGAAAAGCTTCTCATGCTTCTCAAAAGAACAAAGAAATGTTTGGAAAAACATTTCTTTGTTCTTTTGCTGATTTAATGGATTATTAATATAACATCCTTTCAACACGAAGACTGTTTTTCTCTTTACTCTGAGAGTGTCGCCATAAAGAGCTTTGACTATTTCTTCAACCAATTAGATTTAAAATGCAAATGCATCTCCTTATTATATAATCCTTTCAAAGCTCAAAAACTTTGTTTAGACATGGGGATTATCACCAAATCATGCATCCCATCCATTAACCTACTTTTCTCTCAGACCAATAAGTATTAATATTCATAATTACTAATAGTATGGAATGCATATATGTATGTCAGTTATTACCATACTATTTTAATTCATAAGTCTATGCATATAACCTTAAACTTTCACCACTGTAGCACCTAAGTGTTAATTGTTTTACAGCAAAGATAAATTAATTAGGGATAGAACATGTATTTATTGTCATTATTATAATCATTATTCTTATACAGAATATGCTGTCTCATTGGAATTTGCAAAATAGGGAATGTCTGTGACAACTGATCCAGTCAACCTTCAATGTTCAGTAATAAAATTCCTCATAATATTCATCAATACTTGGTGCATCTGTCATGAGTCACTCAAAAAACTTGTTCAGCAAACCAGATTGCCCTGCAGAACTCACAAAGATGGTTTTTTTTAATTTTCTTCTTTTTATATTCAAGTTAGGCATGAACTTGAGGACCTGACATAGGAAAGAAATTATGCTATCATTAGTCGTTTTCGGCAATTTATTCAAGTTTGTGTCAACAGCTTGTATGCAGATTTTCATAAATGAGGCTTGGTTTCACATAAGTAAATATGCTAATAGTCAAAATAGAAGAATGTGAAGTATGGAATCTATATTTTTTTCACACAGCACCATTAAATTTATATACTTGCCAGCTTTCTTGTTATGCTTGAAGGTTTCTGGTATTCCTTCTTGATGTTTTCTGTCAAATTAGCTGGGTTTTTTTTTTTTTTTTCTGGATTTTAGTCCTGTTTTTTTTTTTTGTTTGTTTCAAATATGCAAATATATGTCATTCTTTATTTTTCAATGTGGACTCCAGCGACACCAATAGGCATCTTTGCTCAAAACGTCTGGGTGTGAATTGTAATTAAGATGAGAGGAACTTTTGCATCAAGGTAAACAGGCAAGCTGACCATAGCTGTGGCCAACATGGAAGCATGGAAATACATGTTTGAATTAATTGTGATTCAGTTTCATGTGACAGCTGAATATGGTTAATGGTAATATTCTTGTCATAGAAGAACTACTGTAAATTTAGTTGCCTTATTTCAAAATCAAAACTATGCCAACAACAAGTTTAGTGTGGAGAATATTAATTGCACTCTGTCCTCCATTGTCATTTAGTTCGCATGATATATCACTGTCTTTCTGCTCATTTGGAGAGATATGGGTTCAGTACTTCTCAGAGAAACTCAGAAAGTTCATTTCCATTACTTGTATTCTGATAATATCCTTCTCCCACATTACCCATGATTCTGATCCATAGGTTATTATCGGTACATAATAAGCTCTATTACCACCTTGCACTTCTCAAGCACCTCCTTTCCCCAAACTAGATCTTTTACACAGTTATAAAACATTGTTCCTTGGTTTGCTCTTCTACATATCTCCTTATCAATTTTCCCTTTTTTATCTACTGTGCTCCCTAAATATCCAAAACTGTCCGCTTCTTTTATCTTCTCCTCATCAATAAAGATGTTAATCCTTCCTTCCTTCCTTCCTTATCATTTTTTTGCATTACTTATAGTTCTCTCTTCCCTATCTTTTTTAAATACATTGTACATACCATAGTGAAACTCATCATCCTCTATTTCACAGTTGAGACTAAACTTTCTTATATAGTTTATTTCTCTGATACACCCCCCCCCCCCCATGAATTTATTTAAGCTAGTTTCTCAAGCTTTCTATTCATTTGAAATGTTACTACCCTCAGAATATATCTTGCCAATATCAGCAGTTGTGACAATGAAACAAGAATGTTGTGAATTGTATTACTTTGACCCATATCATCAGATAAATGATATCCCCCAGACTAGCAGTTTTCCTGAATCCTTAAGGTATCTTCAATGATAATGGCAAAAACCCTTGTCTAACCTTTCTTCAAATGTATTCTCTTTCTATACAAAAAAAGATTTCCTATCCACAAGTATGGGCCATGCTAATAAATATTTTGATTTTCTTAGAAAAAGCCTTGTAGAGTTCCTCAAGTCTTGAATTAATCTACAAGGCCTTCAGTGTATAAACCCTTCCCTTGTGCTTGGGCAAAAACTGCAGTCATATAAATATTCTGACCTAACTCATATTTTTTTCAGCATGGTCCTGTATTTATTCAACAAATCAGTTTATGTGTGCTTAATGTCAGTTTATGTTTGCTTAATGTAAATATAAATTACATTTTTATCTGAAACACCTATATGTAGTGTATTATTGACTGGAAAAAAAAATTCATAAATGGCTGTGTTATAAAAAGTTAAATTTGGATAAAATTTACCTCACATTTTCACATATGTTAAGAGATAAAACAATTCTTCTGATGGTTAAAGGAACCAAAAGCGATTATTCTTGTTTGATTTGCATTTAAAAATTCTTTAGCATTACGTGTAAAACTAATCAAAGTAAATCACAAGTTGCAACAACAAAAATAAAATTATATGGTAGTTAATAGTGATAATTTATTTGAAAATAAGATAGATAACATTAGTATTAATAGTAAACAGATCTGCGTTTACCAGCCCTGTTTACATTACTGCATTGTTTACATTACAGGTATTTGTCATTACTTCATGATCGACTTCTAAATTTAATTTAAAAATATATACCAATAATAATACTTATTGCAATGCCAATGTCATATTTGGGCGGTATCTTTTGTCGATACATTGGTGGCAGGGGGAAACGAATTAAAAAAAAATATTTTTCAATGATAACAACGTACAATTTGAAGGAGGTGAAGCTTTTAGAGTGAACATATTTTTAACCATTTGTGATAGAATAGTTACTGATTTGTGTAGAAGAGGTGATGTATATAAAGATATAAACAATAAATTTAAATTAATATATGATTATAGCGAAGAAGTATTCATGCATTGTAAAACTTATATTGAGGGAATTTATAGTAAAGATGTAAATGTTGGTGAATTGAAAGTGGAAATGGAACAGTTTGATATATTAAGTAAGGCTGAGAATGTAGTCACTGCTTATGAAAAATTGAATTTTATAATCAAAAACAAAATTATATCCACATTTCCTAATGTCGGAATAATTTTAAGATTGTTTTTAACATTACCAATGAGCAATGCCAAAGGAGAGCATTCATTTTCTGTACTGAAACTGGTAAAAAATTATTTACACAGTACTCTTTCGGAACAAAAGCTTAATACACTGGCAATACTGTACATAGAAAAGGATATTCTAAAAACTCTTTGTTATGAGGATATTATTAATAAGTTTACAGATGTCAAAATTAGAAAATAAAAATTTTAAATTTCTTAAAAAAATTTAATATTGATTTTTTATTTTCATTTTATATTTTTTTGTAATCTCTAACTAATAATATATTAATTAACACAACTTCAAAAATTGTGATTTTTTTTAAACAAATATCACCCTCATTCTTGTTTATATAAGAAGGGCCCTGACTTTCATATGTATGCCTAGGGCCCGAAAAGCTTTAGACGTGGCCCTTGTAGTAAATGTTGCAAATTCATATTAGTAGCAAATGATGCAAGAAAGCAAACTTATACAGCATATACTATGTATTGTCTTGTACTTATATAGGACAATACATAGTATATGAGCTTCAGATAGCTTTTCACATTACTAGAAATACTAAAAGCAATACCACATCACAAATAAGATTACTTAAAATAACATTTAATATTTCACTGTACAAAAATTCACCAGCTTTGTTCTGTAACTCCATATATGAAATGACTTGTCCTGGTAGTTTGATATACACAGCATGAGTTATATATAACATTCTGATTCATCCAGCAATTTGAAGCCCACAAAGGTAAATTGTATGGAATTATGCAGCAAAATTACTACTAGAATAGAAACTTAAAGCTTGGTTAATTTTATAAATTGGTTATGTAGAAGTAGAAATAAATTTATATGAGGGGTGATCATTTAATTCATAGACTGGTGAAAGATCTTATCGTAATTGTCATCATCTGTGGATTTCTTCCTCTCGAAATATAATACTCTCCCTTGAACTTTACACACTTTTGCCACTGTCGTATCCATGCATTAAATGCTTCCATTGTGACTTTGTGAGCATCATCGTTAGAAGTGAAATGCTTGCCTTTCGGAGCTTTCTTCAGAAGTGAAAACAGGAATTATTACCATGGAAACAGGAATTGGTATTATTACCATCAAAATCCAAGTGTTTCTTGCAATAAATGGATAACACTTGGCACTATGACAACTGTTTAACACTCACACTGGCTTTTCCCATTACAAATAGAAAGGCATGCTATTTATTTATTTTGAATGCATTTCTAGTCAGGATCCTTGGATTTGACTCGCTAATAGCACCCAGCCTTAAGACTGACTAACTCAAGATACTGAGGAGGAAATCCACAACTACCAACAGCTGGTCTCGAACCCCCAGACACTCCACTCAGTACAGCCTTGCGCTCTTGCCAACGTGGCTTTTGGGGCCCCAAGCCATGCTATGATGTCATGTCATGGTACACAACTTTTGAAGAGCATTTTTTTTTTTTTTTTTTTCAGAATACAAAGCTTGCTTGTGAATACAGAATGGGGCCAAGAAGTCGTCCAGTGAATAAGGGGGATGTGATAGAACCTCGGCACCTATGGCAGTGATCACTGCCTGCACAATATTAGCCCATATAGAACCTGACGTATAGGATCATTTTTAAATATTTGATGGAGAAACCACTTCACACCAGAAAGTTCTGGACATTTCTTGCGAATAGCACAGCGAAGTTTGACTCTGAGAACCTCAAATTATGCTTCCTTACTTATAGTTGTTCCACGAGGCACAAAATGTGTAACAAGAATGCCTTTTATATCAGAAAACACAAGAACCATTTATTTGTCAGCCGAACGAGAAGCTCAAAATTTCTTAGGTCTTGGTGAATCAGAATGCTTCCGCTCACTCGACTGTTGTTTTGTCTCTGGATCATAGTGAAAAATCCAAGTTTTGTCACAAGTCACTATTCAGTTTAAGAATTTTTGATCCTGTGTTTCAAAACGATCAAGCATTTCTTTGCACAAGTCTGCTCTCTGCTGTTTTTGTTCTGGAGTCAAATTGTGTATAATCCAATGGGCACAGATTCACAACATTTTCAGGTAATCTTTGACAATATTGTGAGCACTGCTGTATGAAATGGACATTCTAGTAGCTAATTCACGAAGTGTAATTCGCCTGTCTTCATCCAAGATTTCCTGGGCTTTTGCAATTTGCTCAGTTGACCTTCTCTGTTGACTCATGACCTTCACTGAATCTGTGCCATTTAAATATGGCCATCCTGCCAAGACACTCAGTACTACATGCTAGACAAGTACCAGCATGCACACACAGAATCTGCTCAGTAGCGATCAGGGAGAGCACCTCTAGCAGCAGTTATGAAAAGTTTGTGCAGTAAACATAAAATCTTGCACCAGTCCGCAAATTAAATGATCACCTCTCATATATCTGAGTATCAAGTCATTTAAAAATATTTGGAGTTTACTTTTTTCATCTTTTGCAGTTCTCTTTCCATCAAAAGTATTGTTGAAGCAGCCTCAGACTATCAGTCTTATAAAGAAAACAATACCCAAACAATATTCTGAATCATCTGTATATAATGTTTTGAAATCCAAAGATGAAGAACAAGGCACTATAATAGAGAAAAAATGCAGAGGTGAAACAAATATAAAATTATCCGTAACTTCAAGTATTAACAAGGTGACTGATAATTATAACAGTGATGGTAAGCAAAGAGTGCGTAATTTATCAGTGCCAAATGTTGTTAGTGATCATAAGATTTTTGCTTCTCGTAATTTACATAAAGAATCAGCATCTGAAATACATGCACTGAAACTGTTCAATACTAAACTGAATGATAACCAGAGAGCTGCAGTAAGAAGAATCTTGAGTGGTGAGAGCAGACCAGTTCCTTATATAATTTTTGGACCACCTGGAACAGGAAAAACAGTTACTGTAGTTGAAGCTGTTCTTCAGATATTTCATAATATTCCATCCAGTCGTATTCTAGTTTGTGCTTCTTCAAACAGTGCAGTTGATCTTGTGGTAAGCTAATTTATCAAACTGTCTCTTTTAATCATTGCATAGATAAAGTAACTGTGACCTATGTTAATTTTTCACCTTTTGATTTGGATTTAATATTTCAAATTTTGATAGTTTGGAAACTAGATACCAGCAAATAGATTTGGTTGAGGTGTTTGGACAGGTGATGCAAGAAGTTTTTTTTCTCCCCCCCTCCCTCTCTCTCCTGTTTATGCTGTATAAGCTTTGGCACTATGCCAAATTTTGATTCTGATGTTGACACTATCACTGTAAATGTGATGTCATGATGTGCCATAGTGCACAACATCAACAGTGCCTTGCAGTAACTGAAACACTTGCTTATAGTATCATCATCATCAGCCATTTTCAATCCACTACAGGATGATGAAGGCCTCTCCAGCAACTTTCCAGTTCCTTCTGCTTTGTGCAATGGCCATTCATTTACTGCCCACAAACTCTTGAATTTCATCTATCCATCTCCATTGTTGTCTTCCAGGTTTTCTTTTAGCTTCTCTTGGGTACCATTCTGTTATTTTCTTAGTCCATCTGTCATCATGTCTTTGAGCTACGTGTCCTTCCCAAGTCCATTATACTAGACTATTAATTGCAGAAAACATCGAAATTAAATTACATGAGAATTCTATTAATGTTCGCCATCCATATCTAATCTCCGATTCGTGGTCTTTTACGGGCATGCACAAAGACAAATAATCTCTCTCCCTATTTGAGATTCCGGCTCACACATACTCTGCTTTATTTCCATTCCTGTGACCAAGCCCTGTCAACTTCAGGAAGGAAATTGTTTTGCAAAATTTACGTTTAACTTTTTTTAGTTAAATTTTTTTTAAAATTGTTTTTTTAATTGATTTTATTACTGTAATCATTTTGCATTAATTTTTTATTTGTTTTAATTCCTGGAGAGTGTCGTACGGATCATATTTTGGTGAATTTCTCTTATTTTTCTACAGATATTGAAATACAACGTAGAATGTATTGAGCATAGTAGCTCTGCTTTATACAAATTATTTTAGAATGCATCCTTCTGCAACACCCTTTATTTTGATTTATTCCCCCCCCCTTCATTTGTTGTAGTTACATACTGGTTTACCTTCTGTTTGCTGTGTGCATGCATATAAAATTTAAATATAAAGGAAAATCATTATCTTTATTGCCTATTCAGTTGAAATTGAAATTTATTTTTATATAATATATAAGAGGTGCGGTAATAAAGTTCCCAGACTAGTGCAATAAATGAATACAAAGTGAAGGAGCTCAAAAATAGTTTTATTTTTCTTCAAAATAATCGCCACCTGATTGAATGCACTTATTACACTGTTTTAAAAGTTTCTGTAAAGGCTTCCAATGGAATTAAGTTCAATTTGGCAATTATATTTTTCTTTATGTCCTCAACATCCTGAAATCGCTTTCCTTTGAAGGCAGTTTTCACCTCGGGAAAGAGGAAGAAGTCCACTGGTGCTAGATCAGGAGAGTAGAGTGGGTGGTTGATTTGTAGTGCCATGTTTCATCAAAAAAGTCTTTAGCAAATGCAGAATGGGCAGATGCACTGTCATCCAACAAGAACCAGCTACCTATCTCTCAAAATTGTGGCTTCACCCAGGAAATGCACTTTCAATAGACTTTGAAACACCTATATGTAGAATACAGTATTGTCTTGCTACCCCTTCAGGTACAAATTCTTCGTGAATCACAACCTGATTGTCAAAAAACACGATCAGCATCATCTTGATCCTGGATTTCTGTGAAGGAAACTGTTTGGACCACCTTGGTAATGATTTTAAAGTCCACTGCATGCTCCAATGCTTCATCTGTGCGGGTCGTACTGAAAAACCCATCACTCATCTCCAGCATAGTGACAATACAGTTAAGGATATTAGGATTGTTTTGACAAGTCTGGATGAAGTCTTCATCACATGAGAGTGTCATCACATGAGAGTGTCATCACATGATGACACTCTCAGTTGCTTTTGCTCATCCATGAGGCTGCACAAACTTTGCACAGACCTTCCTTTGGCTATACAGTGGTGTCTCGTAATTAGACTGTAATCCATCGCCAAATTAGAGTCGAATTGCGGGTCAATATTTTTCATATAAGTTTATTAGTATTAGTAACGGCCGCATGGTGCAAGAAAGCCTATGGCTTATGCTGCACCAGCCAAAAAAAAAAAAAATAAATAAATAACTAAATAATAATAATTAATAAAAAAAAAAAAGGAAATTAAACCTATCATCCTATGCGCTTCCCTTACCCGAAAGTACTATCCAGATGACCTTTGAATTTCCCCAAACTGTTGGCCTCTACCACCCATGAAGGCAACTTATTCCAGTAATTTATAACTCGCTGGCTAAAATAAAACTTCCTGCAGTCCAATCTAAACATTTCCCCCCGTAACTTGAATTTATGTCCCCTAGTTCTAGCATCATTTATAATCTTGAAAATTTCGTCCTCATTCATTTTACTGATGCCTCTCAGAGCCTTAAACACCTTAATCAAATCTCCTCTAAGGTGTCTAGTTTCCAAACTCTGCAACCCACATATTCGAAGTTTTTCTTCATAAGGACACCCTTTTGCCGATCTCACCAGGCGAGTTACCCGTCTTTGCACCCTTTCAAGAAGCTCGATGTCTTTGTTTAGGTGCGGTCTCCATACTTGAACACAGTATTCCAAGTGTGGTCTAAGCCTTATATAATGGGATTATCACGTCCCTATCTCGACTTGCAAAAGTTCGATAGATCATCGATAGGACACCATGGGCCTTCCTTGCAACCTGTTTACAATGCTCAGAGAATTTCATGTCTGACCGTATCGTAACACCCAAGTCCCTTTCCTCCAGTACTGGGTTTAGTTGAACTCCACCAAGTGAATAAGTTATTTTGGGATTACTGTTTCCCAGGTGTAAAATACCTTACACTTTGTTGGATTAAAGCATAGCTGCCATTTTTCTGACCATTCCTGAAGTCTATCTAGGTCTCTCTGAAGAAGCTCAGCTTGACAGTGATCATTAACTACTCTACCAATTTTAACATCATCTGCAAATTTAGACATCACGCCCTCTATCCCTTCATCAATGTCGTTTATGAAAATTAAAAACAACAGTGGTCCTAATACTGATCCTTGGGGAACCCCACTTCTTACATCAACCCAATCTGAGGAATAGCCATTTATCACAACCCTCTGCCTCCTGCCCTGAAGCCATCCTTCTATCCATCTAAGGATTTTCCCAGTGATTCCAACCTGTTCCAGCGTATAAAGCAACCGCTCATGTGGGACTGAGTCAAAAGCTTTGCTGAAATCTAAATAAACAATGTCGAAATTATTCCCTAAATCCAGCTCGTGAGTGACCCTTTTGAAATAGCGAACCAGATTTGTTAAACATGATTTTCCCTTTACAAAACCATGCTGAGTATCCTTAAGAATTTCAATTCGATCCAAATGATCCTGAATTCCACCCTTAATCATTGCCTCCATGATTTTCCCTACTACTGAAGTCAGACTGACAGGTCGATAATTTCCAACTTCACTTTTAGAGCCACCCTTATGTATGGGAGATACGTTTGCACTTTTCCAATCCAAGGGAATCTCCCCAGAGTCTAGTGATGCTCGCATAATTAGCCTCAATGGTTCAATGCACTCGCTTGCCGCCTCCCTTAAGATTATAGGGTATATTCCATCAACTCCAGGAGCCTTATTGGTCTGTAGGCTCGAACGTTTTTTCATTAAATAATCTTGCGAAATTTCAATATCATTAATTACATATTTTTTAACTTCGCTCCCACAATTTCCCATTGCCACAAAAGGCTTTTCATTTGTAAATATCGATGCAAAATAACTGTTGAGTTCATCTGCAACGGTTGTGTTATGGCAAATTGATTAATTCGTTGTCGGAGAGAAATACACAATATTAGCATTAGCATTAGTAGAGGCATATGATGCAAGAAAGCAAGCTTATTCGGCATCAGCCAAAAAAAAAAAAAAAAAAAAAAAAGCACAACCACTACTCCCATTTCACCCCTCCGTTCATTCGAAATACCTGTCCAGCTGAGCCTTAAATTTGTTTAGGCTATCCACTTCAACAACAAGTGATGGAAGTCTATTCCACAAACCAACTGCCCGCTGGCTAAAGGCAAATTTCCGCACATCTATCCGACATCCATCCTTCCTCAATTTGAATTTATGCCCTCTCAGGTGATTATTCTGAGCAAGAGGAAGAATCCCATCGGCATTGAGCATGCTCAAGCCATTCAAAGCCTTATACACCTCTATCAGATCACCTCGCCGATGCCTAGTCTCCAGACTCTGTAATTTGCAAAACTTAAGCCTTTCTTCGTAAGAGCAACCCTTTGTTCCATTCACTAATCTTGTTGCCCTTCTCTGTACTCGTTCCAGCACCTCTACATCCTTCTTGAAATGAGGCCTCCAGACCTGTATACAGTACTCAAGGTGTGGCCTGACCAATGCCTTATACAAGGGAATAATCACATCCCTATCCCTGCTAGAAAAATTCCTGTATATCATTGACAAGACACCATGAGCTACTCTTGCAGCTCGTCTGCACTGCTTAGAGAACTTCATATCTGCCTGCACAATTACCCCCAGGTCCTTTTCATTCTCTACCACTGTCAGCGTAGTACCACAGAGTTGACAGTGATAGAGGGGGACAAATGTAAAGTACTTCATATGGCAATGTTAAACTTCATCTGCCACCTCTCAGCCCATCTGCTCAACCTTTCCAGATCCTGTTGCAGCAGCATAGCATCAGTAGTGTCCTTAACAACCCTGCCAACCTTTGTATCGTCTGCAAACTTGGACATTAAGCTTGACATACCATCATCTATATCATTTATAAATACAGAAAACAACAATGGACCCAACACTGAACCCTGAGGAACTCCACTAATAACATTAGTCCACGTTGAGCAGTGTCCATTGATTACCACTCTCTGTCTTCTGCCACTCAACCATCCCTTTATCCATAGCAGCAATTTGCCTCCAATGCCACACTGCTCCAATTTGTGCAGCAGTCTTCCATGCGCAACAGTATCAAAAGCCTTTCTAAGATCCAAATATATAATATCAAAGTTATTCACTGCATCCAGTTCTTTTGTGACTATATCATAGTATCCAATCAAGTTGGTCAGGCAAGACTTCCCCTTAACAAAACCATGCTGTGTCTGAGCTGTAACTGAATTCTTGTCCAGATGATCCTGCAGTGCTTCTTTAACCAGTGCCTCCATTAATTTTCCTGGAACCGAAGTTAAACTAACAGGTCTATAATTACTTGTGTCAGCCTTTGATCCTCCTTTGTGAACTGGGGTCACATTTGCACATCTCCAGTCTATGGGTACCTCCCTTGAATCCAAGAAGCTCTCATAATTATGGCCAGGGGTTTGCTTACTTACTTTGCTGCCTCCTCTAATATAACTGGATAGATCCCATCCACCCCGGGTGCCTTTTTTATGTTTATCCTCAACAATTTCTCCTCCACTTTCCTCTCAGTTATTAGAAAATCATCTAGCTCACTGCCAATGTTTACTTCACCTACGACATTCCTCTTCCTGAATAACTCCTCATGTGTGAATGTAGATGCAAAATACTCGTTTAGATTGTTAGCCACCTGACCAGGATCCTCAACTGTTGAACCATCAACATCCAGTGCACCAATCTGATTCATCCCTTTCCTTCTTGAGTTTAAATAGATAAAGAACTCTTTTCTGTTTTTCTTTGCATCCTTTGCCAAGGATTTCTCATAATCTGCCTTTGCCTGCCTAATCTCCTTTGTGACTTGGTTACAGACCAACTTATATCTATCATAGGCTTCCATGTCACCCATTAATTTGTATGTATCCCATGCATTTTTCTTCTCTGCCATATGTCTCATTAGTTCATCTGACAACCATTTAGGCCTGAACCTTGAACAATATTTCTTGGTTGGTATGTAAAGCCTGGTAACTTCCAAGATTAGTTCCTTGAATGCTTCCCATTTTGAATTTGCTGTTGGTAACATCATCAGTTGGTCCCACTGTATAGAATTTAAATACTGCCTCAGCCCATCATAGTCGCCTTTACGAAAGCAAAAACCCTTCCCTTTACCTCTGATGGTAGTTACCTCCTTGAGTAAATCCCACTTCAGCACACTGTGATCACTGCCACCTAGTGGTTCCTTTATCTGCAGATTCTTCCCAATGCATGAAGAATCACTACTGATAATCAGATCAAGAGTATTACTCCCTCTAGTTTCCTCCCGAACATGCTGGTGTAGAAAACAATCATCCAATAAATCCACAAAAGCCTTGCTAGTGTGTGAGTGACCAACCCACAAATTCCAGTCAATATCTGGGAAATTAAAATCCCCCATTATAAGACTCTCTGATTTACTGGCCCATTCTATTTCCCTGTACAGTATCTTATTATGCTCATCAGAGTCATTAGGCCTATAGCACTCCTACTCTCAATTTTGATTTACCCTTGCTTATGTCATACCAAACTGACTCGACACTGCCCTGTCCATCGATGTCGACTGGCTTCACTGCCTTGGATTTTATGTGTTTTTTAACTAATAGCATAACCCCTCCTCCCTTCCTATCCTGTCTATCCTTTCTGTAGACGTTGTACTCCCCAAATTCCAGCTCTGCACTCCTTACATCTGTGTGATACCATGTCTCTGATATCCCAACAATATCTGCCTTTGATGTTTTGAGCAAAACCTCAAATTCATCAAATTTATTTACTAAACTCCTAGCATTGGTGTACATGCAAGTATACATGCACCTGTTTCTATTCTTAGCTGCCCTAACACAACCCATGTGTTTACTTGTATCGCAATGACTTCCAGCAGTCTCTGAAATATCCTGCATATTGTTTTTCAGGCTTCTGCTCATTCCAATAGAAGCAGTGCAAGAATCTCTTTCACCTCTGCCAGTGGCTACTGTTAATCTATTTGTCTTTGTCTCCCCCCAAGCTAGCAGTTTTCCGACCCACCTAACACTGCCTCGATAGCATCAGCAAATATTCTTGCACCCTTTCTATTTAAGTGTATCCCATCCCTGTAGAAGCAATCTCTCCTGTTAACAAGTACAGTCCAGGCTGAAAAAAATTCTACCCCTTGAGCCTTGCACAATCTTTCCAGGGCCGAATTGATCGACAAGGCTCTCATCATATACTCCCTCCTATCGTGTCTGGGCAGAATTGCAGACACTTTCAAATTCAACCCTACTTCACGGCTTTTTTTCAACAGTGACCTGTACTTGTTAAGTAATTCCGCTAATTATTGACTTTACTATATTCTACCATATAACAAACAAAATTACAAAATACATAATGAGTACATACATTTCATTGAGCCTTAGATGTTGGAAGGATGTTTTATTTATCTTGTTCTACCCCTTCTCTTCTCCTCTTGGATTGAATGGGGATGAGGAATTAATCAAGGGTGGACTGTCTCTCCCTCTTTTTCAAGATAGCCTTGAAGTGATGCATATTAGTGTTGTTATATAAGTCTGTCATTCTAGTTACAACAGCAGTGTTGGGGTGCCATTTTAAACAAGCAGACTGCACCTTCTCCCAGTGGAATAAAATTTCTTTAATGGCAGCTGTTGACATCAGCCCTTTTTCCCTGTCTTCTTCTTTTTCACGTGAAATTTCCTTTTCTCTCTCTTTTGCTTCATGTTCGCTGAGTGTTTTGAGTTCTTCCACGGTTGCTTCGTCATCGTGATCCTCCACAAGCTCTTCCACATCAGCCTCATCAACTTCTCCTATGTCGAGGTTCTCCGCCGTCGAAATGATTTCTCGCATGGCCGCAGCTGCTTCTGATTCTTCAGCAGCTTGGACTGCACTGTTGTCATCCCAAAAAAAGGAAGGAACGAGTTTCTTCCATGATGCACGAAGGGTCCTCTGTGTCACTCCCTCCCAGGCAGTTTTAATAAAGGAAATGGCTTGAAGAATATTGAACTCATTATCATCAGCCATTTTCAATCCACTGCAGGATGAAGGTCTCTCCAGCAACTTTCCAGTTCCTTCTGTTTTGAGCACTGGCCATCTATTTACTACCCACAAACTCATGAATTTCATCTATCCATCTCCGCCTTTGTCTTCCAGGTTTTCTTCTAGCTCCTCTTGGATACCATTCTGTTATTTTCTTAGTCCATCTGTCATCATGTCTTCGAGCTGTGTGTCCTGCCCAAGACCATTTTGGTTCTTTAGTTTTGATAAGAATGTCCTTTACTTGAGTTTGCTGCCTAATCCATGTGTTTCTCTTCTTATCTAACGGTCAGATTCACAATATAATTCGTTCCATTCTTCGCTGTGTAGTTCGCAGCTTCTCTTCCATTCTTTTGGTGAGTGCCCAAATTTCACTTCCATAAGTCATGGTGGGGAGTATACATTGGTTCATTATTTTACATTTCAGACAAACTGGGATATTGCTCTTTAGTATGTGACTATATTTCCTGAATGCTATCCATCCAAAATTTATTCTTCTCTTGACTTCCAGCCATTTATTATTATTACAGCTAATAACTTGTCCTAGATAAGTATATGACTCCACCTTTTCAATTACTGCTCCTTCAATCATTATTTCCCTTTCTGTGGCATACTTGTTCATCATTACTTTTGTTTTAGCCATATTCATCTTTAGGCCAAAATCCTTACTAACCGTGCATAACTGATTAAGATTTTCCTCTAATTTTTTGGGATTGTGGCTTATGACCCCAATGTCATCTACAAATGGTAAATGGTTTTATTTACTCTCCGTTCACATTGACTCCTTTCTGCGACCAGTCTAATCTTCTGAAAGCTTCCTCAAGGGCAGCAGTAAACAGCTTCAGAGATATTGTGTCTCCTTGTCGAACTCCTTTCTCAATTTTAAATTTCCTACTGTCTTTGTCTAGCCTAATAAAGGAGGTAGCGTTCTCATATATTTTCTTCAAAATCATAATATATGGGGTATCTATGCCTTGTCTTTCCAGTGCCTGAAACATTGCCTTATACTGTATGGAGTCAAATGCCTTTTCACAATCCACAAATGCCAGGCATAATGGTGTTTTATATTCATTTGCTTTCTCCATTAGCTGTGATATTACGTGAAGGTGATCCATAGTTGAGAATCCTGTCCTAAAGCCAGCTTGCTCTTTCGGTTGATTCTCATCAAGTATTCTTTCTAATCTGTTAGTAATGACCCTTGTGAACAACTTGTAGATGTGGGATAACAAGCTAATTGGTCCATAATTTCCAATTTCTGATTTATCTCCTTTCTTATGCAGCAAAACTATGATTGCATTATTCCACTGCTTAGGCGTCACACCTTTTCTAATGGTGAAGAGCCTTGCCAGTTTTTGTGTTATGTCTCTTCCTCCCAATTTTAACAACTCTACAGTAACTTCATCTTCCCCCGGTGCTTTCTGATTCTTCATTTTCTTCAATGCATGTTCTACCTCATTAGGAAGAATATCGGGTATGTCGTATGTGTTGCTACTTTGCAATCCATCTTCCCCACTGCTGGCATCATTCCCCTGCTCCTTGTATAATTCTCTATAGTAGTCTTCTGCTATTTGAATTATGCCTTCTCTGCTGTTTATAAGTACACCATCGCTATTCTTCAGTTTCAGTATCATTTGTCTTTCTGTATTACTGCTCATGGCTGCTGATTTAAATCCTTTGTTTTCCTTTAATGCTTGTTCTACTTTTTTTGTGTTAAATCTTCTTATGTCTTTCTAATGGCTTTGGATAACTCTCAGTATACTCAATTTTCTCCCTGTCAGTGTTTTTCTTGCTTTTCATTTGTTGTCTTTGTTTCATCATGACAAATGTATCTTGACTAATTTTTTCTTCTTTGGATTTCTTTTTCCCTATAGGTTTCTTGGGCTTTATCACTTTCAGAAAGTTGTAATATTCCTCATCGATATCTTGGTCCTGAGCAGTCTGCAGAAGCTCAAACTTGTTCTTAAGTTCCAGTACATACTGCTTTTTCTTCTCTTCTGTAATCTCAAAGACCTTTGTATTATTTACTCAAGTCAGTTTTTTCCTTTCCTTTCCTACATCTATATCAAGTGTACATTTTACCATTCTGTAATCACTTCCAACATTTACCTTATTCAGGACGGTAACATCATTCACAGTATATCTTCTGTTAATGAGGATGAAGTCGATTTCGTTAGTAGTTAATCCATTTGGACTCTTCCATGTTCACTTTCTGTTCACCCTTTCCTTGAAAAAAGTGTTCATTACTGACAGTCCTTGAGATTCTGCAAATTCCACAAGGCTTTCACCTCTTTCATTTCTTTCACCAATTCCAAAATTTCCTATAGTTCCTCTTTCTGCACTGTTTTGTCTTTTTCCAACCTTAGCATTGAAGTCCCCCATAATAATAGTGTAGTGAGTTTTCTGCTCATCTAGAAGACTCAATTTCGGTGTACATTTCTTCAACCTCTTCATCATCATGGCTCTATGTTGGTGCATAAATCATTGTAATCTTTAGCTTGTACCTCTTAGAAATCTTGGGTATTAGCCTTGACACCCTTGGTGATGTACTTTTGAATTCCAAAATGTTGTTTTTAAAATCTTTATTGACCAGAAACCCAACTACACCTTCACTCCTTTCACTGTTTCCATTGGTGTACAGCAGATTTCCACTTGATAAACTTATAAGTGATTCATTTCTTCTTCTTGTTTCAGCCAAACCGATGATATTCCAATTCACATTTTCTAATTCCTTGTCCAGCTCTAATATCCTGTCTTCACCAATGAGTGATCTTACGTTATAACAGGCCAAGTTCAGTTTCCATGCATGGCAGCCTGGTCATACCCAGAGATTCTTAGCACCCTCTGCTTCCACTCTGATCCTCTCGCTGCCGTAAGAGGGAGAGTGAAAGCTGCTGGGGACTGAGGGCCATTTGTTTTGTCATACTGTCATATGCTGGAGGGTTTGGTCTTTTCCTCTTCACGCTGACCAGGCGTCTTGAAGAGAACCACTCTACACGTTCGTTGCCACCTAAGTGACGTAACAGGGCTTACCATCGAGAAGGTGTGCATGAGTGGATTTTAGGGAGGCAGGCCAGCCGGACTTCTAAATCTTCTGTAATAGAGAGATATTGGATCCATCAGTGTTTTAGGCTGAGTATCTGATAACACACAGGATACCTGTTCCCCTCTAAGCCTCATATTGAACTCAGTCTTCCAGAACTCCTTCAGTGTCTTATCAGAAGAATGAGTCACATCAAAAAGCTGTGGAAACAAAGCCTTGGTGTAAAGTTTTTTAAAACAGGCAATTACTTCTTGATCCATGGGTTGGATCAGTGATGTGATTTTTTTTTAATAATTTATATATATATATGTATCTAGTAGCATTTAACCATTCATATTCAGTTATTCTTCAGCATATTTCTGTGGTTTGTTTTTCAAATTATTTTTTTTCCTTTTTAATCCAGTTCAGTTGAGTACAATACAATTTCCTTTTCAATACTAAAAAAAGACATGCCTCTTCTTGAAAGAATCCAGAGAGAAGCAACCCTCTTGATGAGATTTGCAAACAGACACTTTTATGAGACTAACATTTTACTTTTTTTTTTTCTTTTTTTTTTTTTTGAAAAAAGAGAAATAATTAAACTTTTAGGACCTATAGGAAATCAGTTATTGATGACAATTTAATATTAAACTGTTTTTTTTTTCTGAGATTATGTATTATCCATGTAGGTATATTATTTTGTTCTTTTTATTGTTTGTAGACACTGAGACTCATAGATGGAGGTGTTTCATCTAAATCGGATATTGTTCGACTCAATGCATTTCAAAGAATAGATGAGGTATGAAAAATATTTGTGTCCAGAAAAATTTAAATATTTCTAATATTGTTTAACTGGACACATATTATATTAAACATATGTATATGTTATGCTTATATTGAAAAAGCAACATTTTCATATACTGTTTACGAAGGCTTAAGTTTTGCAAATTACAGTGTCTGGAGACTAGGCACCTGCTGGGTGTATAAGGCCTTGAATGGTTTGAGTAAGTTAAATGCTGATGGGATTCTTCCTCTTGCCCAGATTAATCACCTGAGAGGATATAAATTCAAATCGAGTAAAGGCAGTTGGAGAACAGATGAGCAGAAATTTGCCTTTAGCCAGCAGGTGGTTGATTGCTGGAACAAACTACCATCTGTCGTTGTAGTTGACAGCTTAAATACAGTTCTGGAGGCCTCATTTTAGGAAGGATGTAGAGTTGCTAGAATGAGTACAGAGAAGGGCAACAAGATTGGTGAGAGGAACAAAGGGGTGTGCTTACAAAGAAAGGCTTAAGTTCTGCAAATTGCAGCATCTGGAGACTAGGCACCTGCGAGGTGATCTGATCGAGGTGTATAAGGCCTTGAATGGTTTGAGCAGGCTCAGTGCTGACGGAATACTTCCGCTTGCTCAGATTAAGAACTAAGGAGGCATAGATTCAAATTGAGGAAAGACAGTTGTAGAATAGATGGCGGAAGTTTGCATTTAACCAGCGGTTGGTTGATTGCTGGAACAGACTTCCATCTGTTGTTGTGGAAGTTGATAGCTTAAATACATTTAAGGCTGAACTAGACAAACATTTGGAGTGACTGGATGGGTGAAATGGAAAGAGTTTTTTTTTTTTTTTTGACTGATGCTGTATAAGCTTGCTTTCTTGCATCATATGCCTCTACTAATTCTAAGTATTAGTAGCTATAGTACTTAGTACCATATGTGGGTTGAAGGTTAAGAAGACAGAAAAACAGAAGATACTAGTTGACATTATACTTGAATTTTTATAGATTGTAAGTTTCAGGAAATACACACACATGAAGGAACTTTGTTCTAAAAAATGAAGTTGAAGAGATAAATGAGGAAGAAAAAGAAGAAAAGTTGGTTCTGTGAGTTTAATTTGAAGTTGGACAGTAAATGGATCTTGACTGTGCTGGTTGCTGCATGTTTGGACTGGTTTGGAAGAGAGAGAGAGAGAGAGGGGGGGAGGGACAATTACAGAAGCCTCTTCAGAAAAACTGCATCCATGGAAGTAGGTATGAAAAAGGCATGCAGCAGAAATTGCATGTTTATGAGACAGCAAGTGGAGACTTTGTAAGAGATGGATCATTAATTAACTTGGCTGTACTCTTTTGAATGGAGTATAGAAGCCTGAGAGAGGTTTTGGTGGCACCACCCCAGGTGTGGGAAGAATATTCCATCGTAGTGCAGATTTGACATTTCTGCAGAATGAGCAGTTGTTTAGAAGAAAAGTAATGCTGGGAACAAAAGAGAGAACCAAGTTTTTTAGATGCAGAGGAAGCAGTCAGGGAATTCCCTATTAGGGATATGTAATTAAGGAATCAGTGGTGGATATCCAAGAAGTTGAAGCTGTCTGTGCAATGCAAAAATGGTACCACACTGTTTCCAGTGTGCTACCATACCATCAGCAAAACTATGGCTAGGTCTACCGGTCAGTGGAATAAGGTCATTAATATACAGGAGGAAAAAGTGGGAGAAAGAACTGAACTTGAGGAATATCACATTAGTGGAGAAGCTTGAACACAGTCTTCTACCATCACTCATGAGTGAATATAGAGAAAACTGGATACTCAATTGCAAAAAAAATCAGCAATCGACAAGAACTTCTTTAGAAGACCTTTATCCCAAACATTATCAAAATCCTTAGAAATGTCAAAGGCAACTGCTTGAACTTGTCTGTAGATGGTAACATAGGCCATAATACATATATCACCAGTGCATTGACACTAATAAAATCCATATTGGTGATCTTATGGTAGGTATCTGATGGTAGGTTTTGAGATAGTTTAGGAGTTGGTGGTTAATTGATTTCTTCACTGCTTTGAAAAGAGTAGAGGTAAGTGCAGTGGGACAGTAATTGGATTGGAAAGATTTGTCACCCATTTTAGGAATTAGCTGAATATGAGAAATTCCAAGAAGAAGGAAAAACACCAGTGTACAATAATTACATAATAATTACAGTAATAAACGGTAATTACACTTTTCTTCCTTGGAGTTAATAGAGTGTATGCCATACTGCTGCTGAATAGGAAATGAAGACATAGCAGCTGTTGGATGCTTTTATAAACAAAATGATGCAATACCACTATAATATTACAGAATGATGATGCAATATCACACTAGTTTAAAGGATGGTGTAATACTGTCTTGAGATAGCATTATTTTACCTGTAGAGGGAGTTATTAAACTTTAAGAGGGTAATGCAATTTATGGGGCTGCCACTGGGTGTGGATGAATGGATGGACATGATAAAGGCAATAGGTGCTTAACAGATATAGACTAATGTGCCTAAATAAGAAGAATAAAAGAATCAAAGTCTGCTAATGACTTAAAGGTTGGGAGGGTGGTTAATGATCAGATCCAGGTGATGTTACTTGAAAAGGATTTGGACTAACTGCAAGTATGGTCCGAAAAATGATAGCTAAAGTTTAATGCTACCAAATGAATAGTGCTGCACCTGTGGGACAGAAACCCAGGAGTAGTTTATACATTTGGCAAAGAGAAATTAAAGGATGTGCTGGATGAGAAAGACTTGGGGGATTACAACACAGAAAGATGTGAAATTCAACATGCTGTGTAAGCAGGTGGCAAGAAGAAGAGCACATAGTGTTCTATCTGTGAGAGCATAGATAGAACACCATTTATCAGCATTTTGCAGGAAGGTCATTATCCCAGTATATAAGACAATGGAATATTATATCCGGGTCTGGAGACCACATCTATAGAAAGACATAGAACTTCTCTAGAGGGTGCAGAGAAGGGCGACTAAATTGGTGAGAGGCACTAAGCATTATCCTTATAAGGAACTAGAAACCTCTGTGGAGGGATTTGAAGTGTATCTTTTTAATTTGATTGAAGTGTATTTTACTAATCCCCCTCAGGAGATTAGTAAAATAAAGTAAAATAAAATGATTAATGAAGAACTGTTCCTCACTGGTGAGGAAGACAAAAACCAGAGGGAAAAACAGTAGACTAGACTATGTGACGCTTACCATCAGGCCATATGCTGTGGAATGTTGGAATAAGTTGCTTGCATGAATGGTTGAGGCAGAGAGTGTGGCATAATTTAAGGAAGATGCCATTATGAATTTTCATAACAAACACCAGTGGACACAGGAAGACTCTAGTTATAACACATTCTCAGCATTGGCAGTAGTTTCATTGGAACATTTGGGCTGGTATTATTTTTCATTTTTTCCTCACTTAATGGATAAAATTACAGTCATTTCTTAGAGCTGGAAGATGTTCCATTGGAAACTTTCTGTCAAATGTGGGTTAATGTTTGAGTTGGTGGGAGGGAGGCTCAAGCACATTTTAGCTTGCTGCTGAAAAATTTCTCTAATAATTATTTTGACCATTGGTTTGGATAGAGATGGATCAACTGCATTGCCTGCACACTTTTTCAATATAAATCCACTGGATATCTTTTTATGGAAACACCTCAGGGCTCTTGTATACTTTATCCTAGTTTGTAATGCACAGATTCTCTGGAAACAGATCATGGATGTTGTTGAATAATCTGGAAGACCCTTATTTTCGAATGTGTTCAATAATATATGAGATGTCTGAGGCGTGTGCCACTACTAAAGGAGGCCATTTCAAACACTTTCCCTAATGTAGATCTAAAAGAAGGTTCTCATCAGTTATGGTGTGCATTAATTACTTTAATAAAAAAAATTTAACTTTCCAGCTGCCACCCCAGATCTTGATTATGAAAAGAAAAAAAAAAAAAAAAAAATTGGGCTCTAGGGAGAAAAAGAAAGACAAAAAGATACTCGGAAGGGAAGCATTTCCGGAATTGTGCCCACATACATGAAGAATGGGCTCCCAAAATTTGACAAGACCCGTTGTATGTTTAAACACATCCTGTATAATATTCAAATAATAAATAAATATATTTTCCCATATTTTTGTATTTACATACTGTCCTGCATATTTTTGTATTTACATACTTTCTTGCATATTTACAGAATGTTCCAGAGGTAATTAAGCCATATTGTCAAGATGGGGAAAATCTATATCTTGTGGCACATCATCGCATTGTATTAAGTACATGTATTATTGCTGGTACCCTTTATACTTTAGGACTGAGAACTGATCATTTTACACATGTATTTATAGATGAGGTTAGTTCCACTGTTACATATGTTTGTATGTTTACCTAATGCAGCTATAAATAAAAAAAAGACTATGTGCATAATATATGTTTTCTTTTAACCCAAGGGCAGATGTGCACAGTGGGAAAACTCAAAAAAAAATAAATAATAAATAAATAATAATAAATAAATAAATAAAATACTCTGAGGGGAAGCTAAACCAGTTTTTGGGGTCTTTTCCTACTATGTTAAATTTAAGTATTAAGGTTATTGCTTAATTGTAGAATTTTATTTAAATTAACTTAATTCATAACATGTGGTACAAGAGTGCTTTTCAGTACTTTAATCATTCACATGTTTATGTTTAATAATTTCAATTAATTTAATTAATCTCCACCAATTTTTATGACAGGATTATATAACACTATATAATAATTTTAAGTTACATGACATGGAATATTATTTTCTTGATAATTTATGTTAGGTGTAAATTTTATAAATAAAAAAAAATGTTAAATAACTTTAATGGGATTTAAAAATAATTTCAAAATAGGCAGTATATGATAACATAAAAAGGTTAGAATAAACTAGAAAAATGCTTGATTATTGACTTCTGAATCTTGTAATATAGAAGCATTACCTTATTTTGGTATACATTTGTTCACTTCAACTGCAAAAAAGGGTGTATTGGTTTCAAAATGTGCATAGCATCTGTACAGTTCCTTGTTTAGAATAAGATTTGATTTCATATGTTCATGTGTGAAATATACACTGTAATGTCAAATTCTTGTATATTATGTTAATTTTAATGCAGTTTAATTTTCCTTAGGCTGGACAAGCAATAGAGCCTGAGTGTTTATTACCTGTGGGACTTGCAGCTGTGGGACATGGACAGGTATATGTCAGACTTTAAATTTTGTGTGTGTGTGTGTGTGTGTGTGTGTGTGTGTGTGAGTGTGAGAAATCAGGATCGTATTAATATATTGTTGATTATAATATTGCAGACTGTACTGGCAGGTGATCCCTTACAGCTTGGTCCAGTTGTTCAGTCTTCATTTGCAAAGGACTATGGCTTGGATCTATCATATTTAGAAAGATTAATGTGCTTTCCCATTTATCAGCGTGATATTGAGAAGTTTTCTGATCATGGAAATTATGATCCATTTTTGGTATGTTTGATTGATTTCTTTCATGCATACATTATTATAATGTTACTTTAGTGATATTAAATGTAGAGTTGTAAGTTCTCAGTATAAAAGCATCAATTTCAGTTTCCTTTTCTGAAATTAAGATTTATAATATTATTAAACTGTGTGTGTATGTGTGTGAGAGAGAGAAAGAGAGATCTTTAATCTCCCATCAAATCCACTTATTGCCACATGCATTGACTTATTATTTTAATTTTATTATACTAATTTAATTTTACCTTAATTTTGTCATGAACACTGCAATGGGACTACCCTTCCCATCTTTATGGATGAATTTACAGCTTTTATCCCCCCCCCCATTACAAAAAATGTAATGCTTTTTATTTACATGTTGTTTACATTCTATCAGAATATACCTATATTTAATACTTTTAAATCCATAACTTTACATAGGCATAGGAACGCAGTTTATCGATACACAACCAGGTGTAGTATGTATTGATTATTTATAGCAAGCATCAGATTTTATTGCATTACTTTTCATTACTTTCTCACATCTTTAGAGGCGCCTCCCCCATTACAAAAAATGTAATGCTTTTTATTTACATGTTGTTTATATTCTATCAGAATATACCTATATTTAATACTTTTAAATCCATAACTTTACATAGGCATAGGAACGCAGTTTATTGATACACAACCAGGTGTAGTATGTATTGATTATTTATAGCAAGAATCAGATTTTATTGCATTACTTTTCATTACTTTCTCACATCTTTAGAGGCGCCTCCGTAGCCAGGTGGGAAGGAGCAGCAGTGCGTAGCACACGCTTCTTGATTAGACCGGGGTTCGAGCCCATCACCACCAAATACGAAGGATGCAGAAAGGTCAGGGAATGACCACCGCATATCCCTGGAGCAATATGGCCTTAGTTGCTAATGCTCCTAAAAACCAAAAAACAAACAAACATCTTTAGATTCACTTTTTCTTCAAAATTTCCCCCCCCCATTCTGCTGCTTGTTATTTTATAGTAATCATCAGTATTAATCATTTATTTTTACTTTTCCTTTGCAGCTTCATTCATCTAATTGGCTTTCTAATTCAGCCTTCCATTAAATTAAATTAAATTAAATTAATTTAATTTAATTTAATTAAATCAGACATTAAATTATAAGAAATTATTTCTTATAATTTAATGTCTCACTTAGGTTTTTCACTTTCTTTCCGTGTCACCCATCCCTAATACTTTCTTTCTATCCTTTCCCTACTTGTTTGGCACCTTGTGTTCTTTACATTTCCATCTGTCAGTTCTTTCTTTCCCTTAATTATTCTGACTTTGCTTATATACTTTTGTATCCTTTGTTGCTGCCTCACACACTTAGGTACATTTGCAATATAACTTTTATACTATAATACTTACACTATACTATAATACTAAATACTTACATCCCCACTGTTTCCATATTACAATGTGCTAATTTAAACTTAAAAATCTAAACTTTATATATATACACACGCTCATGAGCCAAAACATTAAGACTACCTACATAATAGCATGTTGGTCCATCTTTCCCTGTGATAACTGCTTTCACCTAGCATGGCATTCACTCCACGAGACCAAGGAAGGTGTCCTTGGGTATCCTAGACCAACTGGATAGAAGGACATCCTGGAGATTGACAATGGAGTTAGACACTGGCATAGACTGGCAAATGCTGTGTTCCACCACATTCCACAAATGTTTGATAGGATTGATGTTGGAGGAATTTAGCATCCAGGGAAGCACACAAGATGCTTGTTTATGATCCTCGAATTATTCCTGCACAAAGTGGGCCTTGTGACATGGGGCAATGGCTTGTTGGAAGCATCCAGTCCCTCTGGATACATGGTTACTATGTAGGGCAAAACTTGGTCCAAAACAATGCCAAGGTAGGATCTTGTAGTGAGGGTATGCTCAATGGAGATGAGGAGGACCCAGTAATGTCCATGAAACATTCCCCAAACCATGATGCTGCTGCTGCCAGCCTATTTTTGTCCACTGTGCAGCCTGATTAAAGCTGTTCACATGCTCGCTGTTGAATTCACACCTGTCCATAATGGATCTGGATTCTTGATTCATCAGACCGGGTGACTCTTTTCCAGTCATCCACTGTTCAGGAATGGTGCTCCCATGCCTACTGCAGGTGGAGGTGTAAATGATGGTTGGTCATGGGCACATAAACAGGTCACCTATTCCATAGGACTATCCGCAAGAGTGTTCACTGGATCTTGTGCACGGAAACGTTTCTCTGTGCACTTTGGTTATAGTCTGCAATTAATTCAGGAATCATGAGCTTTTTGTTGTCCTGGACAGCACATGCCAAAAATTGTTCACCTCAACTGTCAAACAGTGGTGGTCTCTCTGTCCAAGCACGTTGAATGGTTATGTGTCCCTATTTAGATCATCCCACCACCACACCTTCACTACAGCGGCCCTCAAACAGCCAACAATGATTGCAATTGTTGACATGCTGACCCTTGTATCCACAGGGGATACATTCCCAGATCTATTGCAAATACATGCTGACCCCATATATAACGTAATTTTCTTGTACATACATATGTATAATAAAGTTTAATTGATAAATTATACACACAGTAAAACATTACCAACATTAAATATGGTAATAATAAAGTACAGTAGACTCTTGATTTACCGGGATTGTATTAACCGGGACACTTCAAGACTCCAAATTAAAAAAAAAAAAAAAAAAATTGACCAGAAATCAAAATTCAAGTAATAACTAGAATAGGTATAAACAGATATTTTGCAAGTCATAAATAAGCGACAAGAACCGGAGTTGTGTACCTATTATCTTGCAGCCCTCGCTGTCTTCACACCTACCGCTCAAAAAAAAAAAAAAAAAAAAGAGACCAAATGTTTAGTTTGATTTAGTGCATTGTGTCAAATATTGTGTTCCGTTGGACAGCAAAAGGACAAATTTTGTTTCATTATTTATGTCAGGGATGTCGGAATTTTTTTTTATAGCAACTTTTTTTTTTTTTTTGTTTAGAAATCATGAAAATGATGGGCAAACACAAGAGTTGTGATTTAAAATTAAACAAAAACTTGAAATTATTCAAAAGTTTGAAAACAGTGCATCCATTAAATCTGTAAAAGCCATTATAATTTTGGTGACCAAACTTTGTAAAAAATAAAGGAAGCTATTCAATTTAAAATCGACATCGTAAAAAATAAAGGGAAGCATCGTATTGGACACGCGAGTAGTATGTGTTAAGTTTTTTTTCCCGTGGTTAACCGCGGGTAACTGAATCAGCGGATACAGGTGCACAACTGTTATATATATATATTTTAATACAAAATAAGAATATCCACTCATGGAGATGGGTGATCATAATGTTTTGGCTTATGAGTGTATAAACGTGTGTGTATACTGTTTTAGACTAGCAGTTGTTTCTCTTCTATTTCCTTCTGTTGTAAATATAGTCTTTCCACTATTCATCTCACATCATACATACACTGATGAGCCAAAACATTATGACCAGCGAGTCGTTATGCAAATCGAAGCAACTGCAGGCAGTGCGAGTCGGGACCCAAGCGAGTTTGACAAAAGCCAAATTGTAATGGCCAGATGACTGGGTCGGAGCATATCCGAAACAGCATGGCTGGTGGGGTTCTCATGGTCAGCCATGGTTAGTATCTACTGAAAGTGGTCCAAGGAAGGGAAACCCACTACCCGCCGGCAAGGTGTTGGACGCCTCATCGATGCTCGAGGTGAGCGAAGGCTCTCTCAAATGGTATGTGGCAAGAGAAGGGCAACTGTGGCACAACTCGCTGGTAATTGGAATGCTGGTGACGGGAGTAATGTGTCACAACACACAGTACATCGAACCCTGTTGAAAATGGGGCTGTGTAGCCGCAGGCCGCTCTGAGTGCCCATACCAACAGTGCCTACAATGGGCACACAAGCATGAAAACTGGACCTTGAGCGATTGGAAGAAGGTCATCTGGTCCGATGAATCACATTTCCTGTTGCACCGTGGACGGCCAGGTACATGTGCTTCATTTACCTGGAGAACTGATGGTACCTGGATGCACCGTGGGATGTAAATAAGCCAGTGGCGGCGGTGTCATGCTTTTGGCGATGTTCTGCTGGGATACCCTGGGTCCAGTCATACATATGTTGGGCACTCTGACGTCTGCCACCTACCAAACATCATTGCTGACCAGGTACACCCTTTCATGGCAACAGTCTTCCCCTGCAACGGTGCCATCTTTCAGCAGGATAATGCACCATGCCATGCTACGAACCAGTCTACGAACCATCGAGACTGGTTCGTAGAACATGAGGAAGACCTCCAGGTATTACCCTGGCCTCAAAATTCCCCAGACATCAATCCCATCGAGCATCTGTGGTTTGTGTTGGAACAACAACTCCGATCTGCGGCATCTCAACCACAGACCTTACAGAAGTTAAAGGATCTGCTGGTTATGTGTTGGTACTAGATACCACAAGACACATTTAGAAATCTTGTAGGGTACTAAGCATAGAGTTGTTTTGGCTGCACATAGAGGACCAACATCATATTAGGTAGGTGGTCATAATGTTTTGGCTGGTGCACTATGGCCATAGTTACCAATGTGCTTAATAAATCCCTAAACCAACAACAATAATGTTTTGGCTCATTGGTGTATTCAACATCCACCAGGACTTGATCAGGCTCTGGAAACTGCCGCGTCACTTTCCAGCAGCTTTTGATAAGCAGCATAATCTTTCATCCTATTGCTCATCTCTATCTCTGCTGAACAGACTGTGCTCACCATGGTGAAATTCAGCATACCCTATCTACCCTGTTTCGGTTATTTTTACAAATCAGCATTAGTTGATTTGGCAAGAAACTTAAGAGTTCTCATTTTATTTATAAAACTCCTAGCATTACTGTGTAGACAGATTGTGTTTCATATTTTCTTTATTTTTTACTACCCTAATACGTGCCTTATAGTGTTTTACCCAAGTCTTTCTCTATGGCATGTAATTGTTGGTGATCGTTGTATTCTAATTTGTTTGCCTCTTTCCACGTATACGGAATTATGAGTGTCAGAGCTCTCAAGGAGGATGCAAATGTGACCTTGATCAATGTCCTTAATCTTAGTCTAACTGAAAATTTTCTTATTCTCTCCCCCCCACTACCTCCAGTTATCTTTTGCATAACTCTGCTTCTAAGGCCCCTGCAGCATCAACAAAAATCCCTGTGCCTCTCCTGTTCAGGTGACTGCCATCCTTGCAAAATGAATTCTTTCCGTTAACTCAGGTAGGCCAAGCTGTGAAAATGTTTCCCAGTAACCTTACGAGTTAATCACATGACTTCCATATCTTGTAGTTCTTCTATCATGTCTAGACAGAAATTCAGACAATAACAATAACGTTAACTCAGGTAGGCCAAGCTGTGAAAATGTTTCCCAGTAACCTTACGAGTTAATCACATGACTTCCATATCTTGTAGTTCTTCTATCATGTCTAGACAGAAATTCAGACAATAACATTTTGACCTATCATGAAGCATTTTTGTAGCATGACTATATTTCTTGACTAAGTCATCAACCATATGTCCTTTAGTTGTTCCAAGAACTGACAACCAATTTGTAACATTATCAGTTTTAGTGCCTGGTAGACATTCCCTGAGTCTGTTTCATCTGTCTTGATTACAGAATACATTCCTGGTTTCCATAACGGTTGAATCATCCACTAAAAATTGTCTCACGAGCCAGAGCAATCCCCCATCTGATGATCCATTCCTGATGTCCAATCCTTTGAAAGAGTGTTCCTTGGCTTAGTACTAGACACTTGAATTGCTGTTGGCACCTAGATTTTTTGCACTTCATGGCATCTTACTTACTGTCTAAACACTCATTTTCACCAAGTTTCAACTTAAAGTCATCTCATTCCTATACCTTGAGCACAAGAATGTATTCCCATCAGACTAATATATTATTGGCATACATTCAACAGTTTGTGTAGGATGGTACATCATAACTCATAGGTCAATCACTAACAGCAATCTCCAGAAGAGACATGCTAGAACTATCCTGAGACATCCTTGCTGTTTCTAGCACGTGTCTTCTGAAAACATGCAGAAACAGCAAGCTAGGGTATAAACCTATCATAATATGATCAGTAGAGCACTATTTGTAATATGATAACATGAAATTAGAAAACTTTCAGGCCTAAAGGCAAGTAAGATTCCTGCAGTTGATAGCATATACCCAGTAAATTTTAAGAGAAGCAGCCAGAGAATGTATTGAACCATTAAAGTTAAGTTTGAGGGCATTATTGGATTCAGGCAAGATTTCTTTGGATTGGAGAAGTGCTAGTATATTACCAATATGTAAAAGCAGTTCTTACAGTGAAGTGTGTAACTACAGACTCGTTTTTGTAGGATAAAATCAGGTTTAACTAACCTAGTTAGCTGTTTTGACAGTCACTGATAAGCTATATGTAAAAAATATTTCAACATTGTTTATTTGGATCTTAGTAAAGCATTTGAATTTAATAACTTGATTCAGTCCCACATGAGAGGTTATTGTGTAAACTCATGGGTTACCCCAAGGATTGGTATTGGGACTATTGTTTCTAATCTTCTTAATGACATTGATGAAAGGATAGAGTGCGTGATATCAAAAATTGTAGGTTATGTGAGGATTGAGAGAGAGAGAGAGAGAGAGAGAGAGAGAGAGAGAGAGAGAGAGAGAGAGAGAGAGAGAGAGAGAGAGAGTGGTTAATGATCAGTACAAAACAGTACTCTTTCAGGACAACTTAGGCTTTAAGAATGGTCTGAAAAGTAGCAGCTATGTTTTAATGCAGCAAAATGCAAGGTCTTACACTTCAGAATAGAAACTCCAAAGTAACATATTATATAGATTAACAGCAGCTGCAGATAGAGGCATAAGTAATTCTTGCACTGTTATTGGAACATGCAACAGCCTAGAAAGCAAGGTGTCAAGGATTTCAATGCCTGCTGAGAACAAGCAAATACATGAGCTGTGTTTTATCATTACTAAGAGTAAAAACAGTTGCAGGTATACTTGCATGTATACTAATACTAGGAGCATATTAAATAAATTTGACGAATTTGAAGTACTGGGTAAGTCATGAAATGTAAATATGTAGGATAGGATATTAGAGACATTGTGTCACTCAGACATAAGGGATGCAGAATTTGAATATGGGTGTACAGTGTATATAGAAAGGACAGGAGGGAGGGAGGGAGGGAGGGAGGGAAAGAGTTACACTCTTATTTTAAGAAGCACATAAAATTTAAGAGAGTACAGCTAGTTGACAAGGGTGATCAGTGGAAAGTTGAGTCAGTTTGGTATGACATAGGCACTAGGAAAACAAAAATAAGATTAGGAGAGTATTATAGACCTACTAACTGTGATGAGTATAATGAACAGCTATGCAGACAGATACAGTGGGCCAGTGAATCAGAATGTCTTATAATGGGAGATTTTAATTTTTCAGATATTGGCTAGAACTTATGGGTTGGTCACTCACACAATAGCAGCAAGATTTTTGTGAATTTATTGGATGACTATTTTCTACACTAGCACTTTTGAGAGGCAGTGAGAGAAAGCAATACTCTTGATCTGATTATCAGCAGTGACTGTTCATGCATTAAGAATCTGCAATATTACATTCAGCTAATTAATTCTGTTATATAATTCCACAAAGAAATGCTTAACTATAACAAGTTTTTGCACCAAAAATCACCATTAGCAACAGCTGTTAATTTAAGCAAGTATATCTTCTGAAATATGTGATTTAAAAAAAATAAACCCAGCAATGTGTCAGTGAGATAAAAACTCTAAGATGAAAAAGAAAATGTAAAACACAAATAACTAAAAAAAAAAAACATGCAAAAATTCACTGGCTTATCCATAGCTGAAAATAAGTATGCTCAATTGAGTACCAACCTTATATAAATTTAAATTTTCACTTTCTAGTTTTTACCAGTGACATGATCAGACTGTTCTTGAAGTTGGGATAAGTTAGTTTAGAAATTGCCAATTTGTACTTAAGATTTTGTGGCAACACTTCCAACTGGTCATTTTTTATCCCCCCATAACAAGTTCAGAGCACTGTACAACCAACACTTTCATCCCCACACACCACAAGCATGACAAAAGTTGTTTGTGTTATTTACTTTAATACTTCAGAAATTATGAACAATGTAAAATTACTCCTCATGAACTTTTGTAATTGCAGGTAACAAAACTTGTACACAATTATCGATCCCACGATGCAATCATGACTGTGCCATCCACTGTTTTTTATCATTCTGAACTTATTTGTAGTGCCAAAGAATCAATAAAGAATGCATTATGTAGCTGGCCTCAGTTGCCCAAAGCAGGATTCCCTTTGTTGTTTCATGGAATTCAAGTGAGTATTAACCATTAGAAATAATAATAATTATTATAAATATACTGTACTGCTCAAAAATAAGCCATGCTTTTTTTCCAACCAAATTTAGAATTTTGAAGGCGCGTCCGTAGCCAGGTGGGAAGGAGCAGCAGTGCGTAGCACACGCTTCTTGATTAGACCGGGGTTCGAGCCCGTCAACACCAAATACGGAGGATGCGGAAAGGTCAGGGAATGACCACCGCATATCCCCGGAGCAATATGGCCTTAGTTGCTAATGCTCCTAAAAACCAAATAACAAATAACAAGCAACTTATACATAGGTCCTCTGAAGAAAATGTTATTTTAGTTGTGTAGAGAAAAAAATTTTCTTTATAATAATTAGATAGTATGAATCAGAGCTGTAATACTGAATACGTTCTATGTTGATATTAATATTTGTAAAATAATAAGAGGAGTTTACCTCAATATAGTACATAGAACACTTCCGTATGATACTCTCCAGAAATTAAAACGAAAAAATCGAAAACTTACATTAGAGTAAAAAAATAAATAATTAAAAACCAATTTAACACAATTCAAAATCAATTTAACGTAATTAAAAATTAAAAAGAATCTAACGAAAATATTCAAAATGATTTTCCTTCCTGAAGCTGACAATGCTTTTCGACCGTATGACGTGATCACAAGAATGAAAATTACCGAATAGGGTTGAACCTGAAACTTAAAGAGTGATTATTTGTCTTCGCACATGCGCTTAAAGGTCCACACATCGGAGATCAAATATGGCCGCCGAACATTAACAGAATTCTCGTGTAATTTAATTTCTACGGTTTCTGCAATTAATAGTCGCGCATAATTACGTTGAACATTAAGTATTTTGGCCTCGTTAAATAAAAAGGTATGTTTTTCGTTAATGGCATGAAAGGCTAATTCTGACGCTGCTGAACAAGAAGCATGAACTGAGGCTTCATGTTGATTTACACGAATATTCAGAGAAAATCGCATCGAACCTTGGTAAGATGAGTCGCAATCACCGCAAGAAGTGTTGTATACCAGATCATTAATTTGCGTTGCGAACGCGGAAAGAACCGAGCGATTGTTCAGTATAGTGTGTAATTTCCGTATTGGCCTGGCCACAATTTTAAATTCGGTATCTTTAAAGAATCTATTAAGCTGTTTGTGCCACTGTTCAACATATGGGACAGAAATAAAGTATTTTTTGATATTATTATTGTTGGTTGGCGTAGTATTTTGTATCCTAACCTTAGCCTGTACCCTAATTCAGTTTATTGTGGCAAGAGGATAACCCCTGTTTAAGAACCTGCTAGTTAATATTTGTATTTCTGAGCCCAAAGCAGATTTTGTTGTTGAATATTTATAGGCATTTAGAAATGGATTAAAGATAATCGATCTTTTGTAGGTGAACGGGTGATAGCTATTATAATGTAGAAGCATACCGGTGTTTATAGGTTTTCGATAGATGCTAAATTGTATTTTATTTGAGTCCCGAGTAAGCATGAAATTTAGCAAGTTTAATGACTTTGTATCCGTATTCTCCCTTTCCAATGTAAATTTGAGTCTAGAATGAATATTATTATACGAATGTAAAATGTCTTGGATAGTACTACTATCAGTAATAACTAGAACATCGTCTAAATACCTCCCATAGTATGTGATATGGGGTCGAAAAGGCGTCAAATGTATATGCTCAATCGTTGAGAGATAGATCTCTGACATTAAGCCACTCAGGCTCAAACCCATTGGCAATCCAAAAAATTGTTTGTACACCTTATCTTGAAAGGTGATATAGTTGGCCTCAACTAACAGTTTAATCAAGTGAAAAATTTCTTTAATAGGTAGCTTCATATAGTTAATCGGTATCAAGTTTTTATTTAACATATCCCAAATAATATCTAATGTGTATTCAATGTTTACATTCATATATAACGAGGTAACATCTAGTGAGAATAAATTATCATTGTCAGCAAGTCTACAGTCTTTAAGATTATTATTACCGACATGATCTGAGCAAACGGTCACATCAGAAGTTTTGAAACAGTAATCCGACCAAGGAAAAGAAGAAAAGAAATCTCGCAGGTCATCCCATTTTGCATTCTTGTAATGCCAAACAATACGACATTGGGAATAGCCATGAGATAAAGGCTCCATTGGAGAAAAGACAATCACCAAATTGTGATCCGAGGTGCCTAAAGGACCTCTCCCTTCGACCGTGTACTTAGAAGGGTTGTGAGAAAAAGATCAAGCGTGTTGGCTGTATGGTTAGGATTGTCCGGTATTCTTGTAGGTAAATGAACAATTTGTGCAAGGTCATTACTAATTACTAAAGCCTCAGCATCTCGACCAGCTAGGTCGGTGTGACTAGAAAACGGAAGCCTGCTGGAGTTGTGAACATTAAAATCACCAAGGAAAATTACCTCACTGTTAGGAAAGTTGGACTGGAGAAAGTCAAGTTGCAAAGAGAGGAAGTCAAAGAGCTCTAAATGATTAGTAGAGTTGGGAGAGAACAGTACAGACAACAGATAAATTTTACACAATGAGGTAGAGAGATTTTAAGCCAGAGAAAATTGAAAGAGGAGATTCCAAATTACCAAGTCTCTGATAGGGAATATCGGAACGGACATATGCACAAGTACCACCTTTGAGGCGAAAGGAATCATGCAGCGAATAATTTGGGCAACTGAGATGAGCAGTAGTTGAATCAACCGATATCTGAGATTCTGTCAGAAAAAGTACATGGGGTTTGGCAGACTGCAAGTGGAAATGGACATCGTTGAGATTAGAATTGAGACCACGTATATTTGTGAAATGAATTAGGAAGTGTTTGGGAGGTTTATATCTTTTCACAGATAAGCTTGCTCTATTAGTTTGGCAATTCGTGGTCTATATTCAATAGTAAGAAAAAGCAGATGGGACATGCTGTATGAAGTAATGAAATTTTTGGATGTGGCGTACACACAGTAAGAATATACCCAGATCCTTGACATAACATGGCCTCGACAATGCCCCCCGCATATACACTACTCGGACTCCCTCCAGTCATTATCTGGCAGAGTAGAGGTAGCAAGATTATACACTAGCTGATCCGGAAGCCTCCTAGAGAGTTACCAATAGGTTCAGTCCGGTGTACTAACTAGCAGCCAGCCTGCGAACACCGTTTTAGAGCTGTACCCTCGAAATGAAAGGAAGATTGGATTTCACCACAATGTTCATCATAACCTCAAAAGTCATCAATCATTCTGCATGATGGAAGAGAGATGGGGAAGGGTTGACTGACACTTAGCTCTGGAGACTAAACATAAGTTCCACCACTTCAAGATTCCAATAAGCAAAGTGGTGGTATTGCACTGGTTGATGAGAGTCATCTACCACCTAGTCTGCCTGGTAACACAGAGGTTCGGCATTCCTCCATGTGGTGTGGGTGCCACACCTCGACCCCTGCTTATGTTGGTTCACACCTGGGTGGTCACCACCATGTGCTTGTGCATGGAGGTTATACCTAGGATTACTGGGCACGAGAATTACTTATACCATTCCAGCCACAATTTTAAGAGAAACTGAATAATTCACCATTATCCATCCCTCTTGATGCAGAACACTCAAAAAGGAAAATCAGAAAGAAAAATGTAACATCATAGGCCAATAGCTAACTGAAGAAATGGAGACAGAAATGACAAATCAAGTAGATGAATCAGTACTAGAGATTTTTGTGGAGGAAGAGATGGATACAGTAAACTATATTTCCCCAAAAAGGGGAACCTAAGATTGAAAAATCTAAAACAGCTTTCAGGAAAAGGTCTGAAAGCTCCTCCACAACTGAATAATGGAAACTATAATCTTTAAAACTGCAGAGGATTCCTCACAGACATTAATGATATAACCTTATTGCACAGCATGCTCTTCTGTATCTTTGCTTACAGGAATCCTATCTCAGACCACAATACTCTCCTTTAGTAAAGAACTATACAATATATAAAATATAAAGACAGACAACGTGGCCCATCGTGGTGCAGTAATACTAGTAAATTACAATATTCTTTCTCAGATTGTCCCACTAAACACAACCCTTGAAGGGTTTAGTACATATAGCCACTAAATCCCTCATAACAGTAGTAACAATTTACATTCCACCAAATTACTACAAGATTTAGAAAACTTAGTAATTCATATCCCCTCGCCAGAGACCTTAGTAGATACATCCTCTTTGGCGGTAACACAACCATAGACCAGAAACGATGCAAAATTAAAAAATGGATAGAAGAGAATGACTTAACCTTGGTGAATGATAGCATGCATACATTTTTCATTAATAAATAGCACAGCAGTTGACCTCCCTCTCTTTATATTATCCAACAGTATTTCCAATACTTGATTGGTCAGTACACAGTGATCCTCTCAGTAATGCACACTATCTGATAATCATTACCATGACATTAGGAACAGCTTGTCAGTCATATAGAAAACCTAGATGAGAAATGTTTAAGGCTATTGCAAAATTAAATGTGGATATTATCAAGCAAAAACCATTAGATGCAACAGTACAATATGAAACAAATAAGCTAATTCAAGCTGCTGATCAGACTATTCCAAAAACACTGACACACTTCTCAGCTCATCTCAAATCATGGTGGATTGAAGAATGTTTACAGGCTAAATGAGAGAAACAAAATCTGGACTATTTTTCAAAGGTACCCAACTACAGAAAACCTCATATTGTTTAGAAAAGCATGAGCAAGAGCTGGGTACATTAGAAGAATCAGCAGAAGAGCATTTTGGATGAAATTTGCATCCACACCAACAAGTTCACACCATCTCAAACTGTATGGAGTAAAATCAGCAAAATATATGGCCAACATCAGATTAATCCAACTCTGATAAGTCACTGCAGAGAGCCTTCAGAAATAGCCAATGCACTGGGCAAACCCATCACCAAAAACTACCTCAACTCCCTAATACTACAACTACCTCATATACTTCTATATTTCAAATATAGAAGGCAAGAATCAAGACAAAAACTGAATTTTTCCACAACAAATGATGAACAGTACAACCTTCTGTTTAATTAAAATGTGCACTATCACAGACAAAGCAGCAAAGTGTAGTAGAACCAAACCAGATTCACTATATGATATTAAAGAAAGTTGATGACCAATCCCAAATAGCATTACTAGAACTATATAACAAAATCTTCATAAAAAATCAGTTTCCAGATAGTTGGCATCATGCAGTAATTCTAATTCCTAAAACTGGGAAAGGATCTCTAAGACCCACACAACTACCATCCATTACCTTTAACAAGCTCTCTAGAAAAGTTATGGAAAAAAAATTATTAATGCTTGTCTAACATAGTTTTTGGACAGTAATAACCTCAGTCCAGAACAGTGTGGTTTCAGGAAAAACGCTCATAGAACAATGCATGTGATGCCTTTCTCCAAAAAGAACATGACTTCATGGTCT
Organism: Mastigoproctus giganteus; assembly: GCF_048544385.1. Lineage (NCBI taxonomy): Eukaryota > Metazoa > Arthropoda > Arachnida > Uropygi > Thelyphonidae > Mastigoproctus > Mastigoproctus giganteus. Next base: position 255,100,946 of record NC_143576.1, read on the forward strand.
GTTTTGATGTTATTAGCCATATGGTGCATGGAAGCCTGAGGTTTATGCTACACCAGCCAAAAAACAAAAATTTCTGAGTTACCCTGAGAGAGAGAAGTAGAAGGAAATCACTGTGAAAGAGAAGACCAAGCCCATACTCACCAGATGTGAACCCCTGGGGTGCTATTGAAAAGGCATACAATAAAGCATGAAGTTATGGAATTCTTCCTAATTATATCCACAATTTCTTATAACACAAGGCATTTCAAATTTGGCTACAGACTGTCCTTTCAACATCTTCAAACAAGAAAGCATGATGCAGATGTCAGTGCTTAGAACTACCCTCTTCACTATCAAAATAAAATACTATAACTTAATGTATACTAAGAACTGTTGATCCCAGTGTAAATTATTTAGCAATCTTGCTTAGCAATAAAAGTTCTTTTTAAGTTGTGTATTTTTAACTCAGCAGTTCATTTTTAAAGCTAGTTCTCTACTTAAAAATAGTCTCAAGTAGGAAAGGAAGGAAATTTATCTTTTTTTTTTTTTTTTTTTAATATTATTACAAGCTTTACTAACCAACTAGGTGCCTCCGTAGCCAGGTGGGCAGGAGCAGCAGTCCGTAGCACACGCTTCTTGATTAGACCGGGGTTCGAGCCTTTGACCACCAAATACGGAGGATGCGAAAAGATCAGGGAATGACCACCGCATACCCCCAGAGCAATATGGCCTTAGTTGCTAATGCTCCTAAAAACCAAATAACAACAACAACAACTAACCAACTAACTCTTTCAACTGCTCAGCCTACTATTGGCACTGCTCCTTCTCCCCATGGCAGAAACCTAAGAGGGAAAGTTAATTCTCCAGTACAAAAAGGAGCAAACCATGAAATACAACAATTACCCTCCACTTGAGCAGCCTAGGCACTCATCATGCACTGTCAACAAAACTAGCTATGATACATCACAGTCAAAAAGCCTAAACACGAACACACAACAGGAATGTCCATCGTTCCTTATCTTGCATTCTCTATTGGACAAAACTGAGTAATCTATTTCCATTTCTTACACAGAAGTGCTTAGAAAATGTGAAAGGTTTACTGAAAACAGTGAAAAGACTGATATCTGACAATTTATGTCGGAACTTCAAATCATAAGCATTCTAAGACTCTGCTATAACTATTAACCTTTGGCAGAATGCCTATACAGATTACCCCATGTGTAGCATTAAATACCTCCAAAGGGGTAATTGCAGAGTGGGACCTGATGAATGTCACAGATGGTTAACTCGTCCCAGAACTGATCCTGTGTAACTCAACAAGTTATATAAGTCAAATGCATCATGATCAGGAGAGATGGTGATCTTATGCCCACTTGCAACATCATCCTGACATTGAGTACACCCATCTTACCATTCTGTGTCAAAGCCAGTTATCTCAAGTGCTGAATACAACCTTGTATACCAAATCCTATAAGATATTACAGGTGCCAAAAATTTGATCACTCAACAATGGTTTGTTGAGAAGGTCAGTCTACCCAAACTGTGGGTCAAAAGCACATACGCAAATGGACTGCAATGCCAAAATACCGCAGTATCCAAATTACAAGGTCAGTATCTGGCCTACTCCAAATCCTGTGAACTCTGAAAAATAGATAAAAAAAAAATTCAGTAGTATAGGATAGAGTAGAATATTACATACCAAGAAGCAAATTATGCAGTTTCTCAAAAATATCAATCAGCTGTAACACAGTCTGAAGTCTCATTCTCCCCCCCCCCCTCCACCACCACTTTCTCTATACCCATTGCAGATTAGTAGTAGTAGTGGCATGTGATGCAAGAAAGCAAGTGTATGAGCTTATGCAGCATCAGCCAAAAAAAAATTACGTCATTCCCTCCAAATGCCTGTCCAGTTCCTCCTTAAATTTATTTAACCTGGCGCCTCCGTAGCCAGGTGGGCAGGAGCAGCAGTGCGTAGCACACGCTTCTTGTCCAGACCGAGGTTCGAGCCCGTGACCACCAAATACAGAGGATGCAGAAAGGTTAGGGAATTACCACCCCATATCCTCAGAGCAATATGGCCTTAGTTGTTAATGCTCCTAAAAACCAAATAACAAACAAACAAACTTATTTAACCTATCAACTTCCACAACAGATGGAAGTTGGTTCCAGCAATTAACCACCCGCTGGCTAAAGGCAAATTTCCGCACATCTATTCTACATCTGCCTTTTCTTAATTTCAATTTATGCCCCTTAGGTTCGCAATCTGAACAAGTAGAAGGATCCCATCAGAATTCAACGTGCTCAACCCATTCAAGGCCTTATACACCTCAATAAGATCACCGCCCAGGTGCCTAGTCTCCAGCCACTACAATTTGCAGAACTTAAGCCTCTCTTGGTAAGAGGATCCTTTCATTCCCCTCACCAATCTTGTTGCCCTTTTCTGTACACGCTCAAGCAAATCTACATCTTTCCTAAGGCCTCCAGAACTGTACACAGTACTCAAGGCGTGTCCTGACCATTGCCTTATACAGAGGACAATCACCTCCTTTTCCCTACTAGCAAAATTCCTATATATCATTGACAAAACCCCATGAACTGCCCTGGCAGCCTGTCTGCATTTCTCAGAAAACTTCATATCTGACTGCACAATTACTCCCAGGTCTTTTTCATTTTCTGCCACCTTAAGTGTAGTAAAACACAGTTGGTACGTTTCTCTGGGGTTACTTCTACCCATTTTCAGTACTTTGCATTTGTCAAGGTTAAACTTCAGTTGCTACTTCTAAGCCCATTTGCCCAAATTTTCTAGATCCTGTTGCAGTAGCACACTGCCATTACTGTCATTAAAAACCCTGCCAACCTTTGTATCATCTGCAAACTTTGACACTAAGCCTGATATACCTTCATCAATATCATTGATAAATATACAAAACAATAGGGGACCCATCACCGAACCATGTGGGACTTCACTAATGGCGCCTCCATAACCAGGTGGGAAGGAGCAACAGTGTGTAGCACACACTTCTTGATCAGACCAGGTTCGAGCCCGTGGCCACAAAATACGGAGGATGTGGAAAGGTCAAGGGAATGATCACCGCATATTCCCGGAGCAATATGGCCTTAGTTGCTAATGCTCCTAAAAACCAAATAACAAACAAACAAACAAACTTCACTAATAACATTAGTCCATGAAGAGCAGCACCCATTGATTACCACCCTCTGTCTTCTCCCACTCAACCATCCTTTTATCCTTAGCACCCTTAATACCATTCTGCTCCAATTTGCACAATAGTCTTCCATGCGCAACAGTGTCAAAAGCTTTCCTGAAATCCAAATATATGATATCAGAATTATTTTTTGCATCCAGTTTCTTTGTAGCCACATCATAATATCCTATCAAATTTGTCAGACAAGACTTTCCCTAAACAAACCCATGCTGTGTCCGAATTATTGCTGCAATCTTGTCTAGATGATCCTGCAATGCATCTTTAACCACTGACTCCATTATTTTACCCAGAACAGAAGTTGAACTAACTGGTCTGTAATTACCCGTGTCACCCTGCGATCCCCTTTGGTGAATTGGGAATACATTTGCACATCTCCAGTCCGTGGGAACCTCCCCTGAGTCCAAGGATACTCTCATAATTATGGCTAATGGTTTGCTTAGTTGCTTTGCCGCCTCCTTTAATATAACTGGATAGATCCCATCCACCCCAGGTGCCTTTCTTATGTTTAACTTCAACAATTTCTCCTCTACTTTGCTCTCAGTTATTACAAAATCATTAAGCACCCTGCTACAATTTGATAACTTTCTGCCATTTTCAAACCTTAATAACTCCTCGTGTGTGAATGTAGATGCAAAATACTCATTCAGTTTGTTTGCTATCTGAGCAGGATCATCAACAGTCGAACAATCCATATCAAGTGGACCAATCAGATTCATCCCCTTCCTTTAGAGTTTATATAAGTAAAGAAATCCTTGCTGTTTTTCTTAACATCCTTTGCCAAAGATTTCTCGTAATCTGCCTTCGCCTGCCTAACCTCCTTTATGACCTGATTACAGACTAGCTTATATCTGCCATAGGCTTCTGGGTCGCTTGATAATTTATATGCATCCCATGCATTTTTCTTCTCTGTTACGAGTTTCATTAGTTCATTTGATAACCATTTAGGCCTAAACCTTGAACAATATTTCTTAATAGGTATGAAACTTTTAGTAGCTTCCACGATTAATTCCTTGAATGCTTCTCACTTAGAATTTACTGTTGGTAGCATCGTCAGTTGATCCCACTGTACAGAATTTAAAAATTGTCAGACCACTGTCCTCTTACTCACCTTTACGGAAGCAAAAACCCTTTCCTTTATCCCTGATGGTAATTATATCTTTAAGTAAATCCCACATCAGTACACTGTGATCACTGCCACCTAGTGGTTCCTTTATCTGCAAATTCTTAATACATGAATGATCACTGCTGATAACCAGATCAAGAGTATTACCCTCTCTGGTTGTCTCTCGAACATGCTGCTGCAGAAAACAATCATCCAATTAATCCACAAAAGTCTTACTAGTGTGTGAGTGATCAACCCACAAGTTCCAGTCAATATCTGGGAAGTTAAAATCCCCCATTATAAGACATCATCATCATCAGCCATTTTCAATCATCATCAGCCATTTTTCTGCAGGATGAAGGCCTCTCCAGCAACTTTCCAGTTCCTTCTGTTTTGAGCACTGGCCATCCATTTACTACTCAAAAACTCATGAATTTCATCTATCCATCTCCGCCTTTGTCTTCCAGGTTTTCTTCTATCTCCTCTTGGGTACCATTCTGTTATTTTCTTAGTCCATCTGTCATCATGTCTTCGAGCTATAAGACATTCTGATTTACTAGCCCACTCTATTTCTCTGTACAATTGTTCATTGTACTCATTCGAGTCACTAGGCCTATAACACACTCCTACTCTTATTTTTGCTTTCACAGTGCTTATGTCACACCAAACTGACCCAACAGTGCACTGTTCATCTATATCAACTGTGGATGCACTTCGTTTGATATTATGTTTTCCTTAATTAACAGCATGACACCTCCGCCCTTCCTATCCTGTCTATCCTTTCTGTACACATTGTACTCCCCAAATTCCAATTCTGCATTCCTAATATCAGTGTGACACCACGTCTCTGATATCCCAACAATATCTGCCTTTGATGTCTTGACCACACTTCAAATTCATCAAATTTATTTACTATTCTTCTAGCATTGGTATACATGCAAGCATACATGCACCTATTCCTAGTTACCCTGACACATCCCATATACCCACCTGTTTCATGATGACTGCCATTAGTCCCTGAAACCCCTAGCACTCCTCGCTCTAGGTCGCTTCTTATTCTAATAGAAGTTGTGCAAGAATCACCTTCACCTCTGCTTGCGGCTACTTTTAACCTTTTAGTCTGTGAATCCCCCTAAGCTAGCAGTTTTCCGACCCAACACTGCCTTGATAGCATCAGCAAATATTCTTGCACCCTTTCTATTTAAGTGTATTCCATTCCTGTAGAAGCAGTCTCTCCTGTTAACAAGCACAGACCACGCTGAAAAAAATTTCTACCCCTTGAGCCTTACACATTCCCTCCAGGGCCGAATTGATTGACAAGGCTCTCATTATGTACTCCCTCCTATCGTGTCTGGGCTGAATTTCAGACATTTTCAAATTTAACCCCAACTCATGACTTTTTTTGCAACATTGACCTGTACTGGTTAAGTAAATCTGTAGATCTCCTGCTCTTAATGTCATTGGTGCCAACGTGTACAACAATATCACCTTTTGTGCCCTTAAAAGATGATATATGCTTTACAACGTCATCAACTTTTTCCCCTGGCAGACATACCCTGGTCCTGTTCCATCTATCCTTTTTACACAATATATTCCCCGTCTCCCTGACAATAGTCACCAACAATAACTAGTTCCTTTGGGACCAGCGCATTCTGCCTTGGAGATTGCCGCTGTGTTGCCTGATGCCCAGGAGTGAGCTCTGGCGTTGAGTTGGGCAGCTGAGAGCTTTATGGGCCCCTCATATTAATTTCTTTGAGGGCATCTATCCTACACCTCAAGCTCTCATAGACGCCCAGTAGAATGTTGGGTTGATGCCTAATTTCTAGATGCTTTCTGAACCTGGCATACACAAAGACATTCTCCTTGGCTAGATCATGTTCTGTTCCAGAGAGTTTGGTAAACATTTCACAAGATGCACATTTTTTTAGGCTGTTATGCATTGGAGAATCGCCCTCCCCCCTCAGTTCTCCCCCGAGTCACAGCACTCCTGACACTTTGTGCCCATTGCTCTGCTGCTCTAGTCTGGGGTATGATATTTTAAATTAATAAGATCAATAAATTTAATTAATTAATTGTGAATACTACACTATCTAATAGAAACCTAAATGCAGTGATGTGTATTATGCTATATAATTATACGTTAGAGCTACCTAGTTACCACAATTAAAAATTTGAATTCCCTACTACTCTATACAAAAACGAAAGATTCGAAAGAAATAACAGTTTTACGTATATTAAGTAGTAATCTACAAAAACTCTTTATCTAAATTAAAAATAAAAATAAAATTAGGCCTGATGAATGCTTTCATCATCTTTGGAACAGACTCCCAAGAAACAGAAGATGGTAAACAGAGTTAACAGTACTCCAGTTACAGTTTTGCCAATTGCACCTTACAAACTTTCAAAATTATAAAACTGTAAACTGCTTCATCTCCAACTAAGAAAGCAAACAGTAATATATTAATAAACATGGATATCGATAACAATGCAGTGCTAGCTCAAATGAACTGGTTCTAGATCTTCAAGCAAAAGATGACATGAACATTGGATCACCATAAACAGTTTGGGATTAAAAAAACACTCAGAACCATCCTCATCCATCAAAATAAAATAGTGCACCACATTATACTGTGGAACTTTAGAGACTTTGTCAGCAACATTGATGACATCTACGAGCTAATTTAATTGTTATTATCCTGTGGGCATATGCTCACAAGAGACAAATTTAATACATCAGGTATCTTCCTCAATTAAAAATGATATGCTTTTTAGGCAAGACAGAGCTGTTAACAAATAGTGTTCGTGGAGTGGACAGCTATACTCCCGTTGTGACACATATTATGATTGGCATTGCCTTGACACTTGTTTTGATCTACCTTCCACCCAATCATCCTTCTACAATTTAGGAACTGGAAGACCTTGTTGTGCAATTGCCATCTCCTTACTGTTTATTAGTAGAATCATCCATTATAGGGTTCTTCCCTCTCCAATGAGGACAGCTCATTGAAATGCTTTTGGACAGGCAGACAGAATTTAACACCATTGAATACTGGTTACAATACCCCACTTACATTTATTTTTGTAGAGGGTCACACTTCTACAATAGATCTCTCAGTCTGCTCTCTGATCATCTCTCTCCAAGTATAGAGTGGACAGTGCTTGACAATCTGCTCAACAGTAATCACTATCTACTGGTATCCAAAATTAAAACCTCGCACTCTATAACAATAGAAACCTGAATGGAATGTAAATTTTCCAGTTCCGGAAAATTTCAACAAAGTATACCAACCATGTCTCTTTTGATTATCACATCATTAAGTTTTATCCTTTCAGTACTGTTATTGAGCATATCACAACTCAAATAATAACAACTGCAATAGCTGTCATTCCACAGTCTGTAATAAGATGCCATAGACATATCAATTAACAAAGATATTGATGTTAGAATTATCTGGGAAAAAATAAGCTGTTAAGTGGTAAATATCTTAAGTTTACCTCTCCTCTTCTTAAGTGGAGTGGGAAGGAGATATTGCAAATATCTCCTTCTCCTCTACCCCTGCAGATATTGCAAATGATTTTAGAAGCTGTATTCTCTGAATTGTGTGCTTCAGTCACATATAAACCATCATTTCAAAAAATTAAAGCTATAGTCAAAAAATTGAAACTGAGCTTTAAAGCTACCTGTCACTTACCTTATAATCAGTACTCACACATTCTGAACTACAAAAATCCATATCTACCTCAAGTAGCAGTGCTTCTGGCCCTGATGGAATTTACTATAATGTGCTCACAAATTAATATCCTCACTGTTGAATTTTTTTTCAATTGGATCTTCTCTGAGCATATATTTCCTAGTTCCTCTTCTCATTTCTATGTAATAGCAATCTTCAAACCAGGAAAAGATTATCCTATTCCTCATAACTATTGTCTGATTTATCTTACCAGCTGCTTGAGTAAAAAATAATACACTGTTGACTAACATTGTATCTTGAGTCATGAAAAAATTATTAACAGTAATCAGTTTGGTTTTCAGAAAATTAGATGATCCTTAGATCTCATGGTAAAGGCTGAATCAAACATGATACTGTTTGATTTAGCCTTATCAGAAATCAATGTCTACTCATGGTATGCCTTGATATAGAGAAAGCCTTTGATACCACATGGCACCCTAAGAGATCTTTATTCTCTTAATCTGACATCTCGTTTATGGTATTTTATTCAAAACTTCCTTTAGTATAGGTCCTTCCAGGTTTGCTACCAGCAGGTTCTCTCCAAACCTATATACACAAAGAAGAAATTCCATGAAGCTCTATTCTCAGTGCTTTATTTGTAATACATATCTCTATTCTCAGTGCTTTATTTGTAATACGTATAACCAACATTAAAAACAGTATTCCAAACACTGTCGATTCATATCTCTACGCCAGTGATTTTATTGTATCATGTTATTCCCAGAATATGAACTGCATTGTGAGGTATCTACAAATCTCAATAAATAACATTGAACAATGGATGACACAGAATGGATAGGAACTATCTAACCAGAATTGTATGGCCATACATTTATGCAATAAATGCAAGATACATTCTGTACCTGAGCTACACTTAATCAGCCTTATCCTACACTTATCCTTTGCCAGTAGTAAACAGTATTTGCTTCCTTGGTCTAATATTTGATAACAAGCTAAACTTCCAAGATCACTTTAAATATCTATGGACTACTTGCACAAAGAAAATTAACATAGGCATTGCCAGTACAAAGTGAGGTGCAGATCATTATACCCTGCTTTACTTATATAGGTTACTAATTAGAGTCTAGACTGTGGAGCACCTGTGTGTGATTCTGCTAGATAGAGCACCTTAGCAATGTCTTACCTCTATCCAACTCCTGCTCTTTGGATTGCCCTAGGTGCATACAGAACAGCTGTTCAAAAAAACTTGGAAAGTCGGCAGTGGAAACAAATGCTATAACAAAAACAATATCAAGGACACTTGTTTTTTTCCTCATAGCATCAAGAAATATTTTTCTTGAAGACATGTAGTCATATTTCCTAAAATAATATAAGACAAATCAAGGTTACATGCCTCTGTATTATGGAACAGAAGAATAATTAATTAATAAAATGATATTGTATCTTTTTTTTTTATCTCTCTCTCTCTCTCTCTCTCTCTCTCTCTCTCTCTCTCTCTCTCTCTCTCTCTCTCTAGGGTGAAGATTATCGAGAAGGAGATAGTCCTTCATGGTTCAATCCAGCTGAAGCTGTTCAAGTAGTTTGCTACTTGAAAAATTTGTATGACTTTGGTCTCAAGCATTCAGATATTGGAATAATAACTCCTTATCGCAAACAAGTAAGTAGTTAACAAATAGTTAATTTTAAATACATGTATATGGTGGCCATACAGAATAAAAATATAAACATAAGTTTACTTTGTGGCCCTTCTAACACAGAGTCATGTTTTGTCCTGGTATCTACATTGTAAATGTGCTTATATACTAGTGTAACAGTTAGCATTGGGTTATGCACTTTTTTCATTGAAGTGTATGGAATCATTCTCTCAATGCATGCACCAGTGTCCGTAAACATTACCCCAGGACCACAGCCATACTATATTTTAAGTTTTAATTCGATAAGGCTAAGCCTATCAGCCCAACTCAGTGGCAGGCTTAGGGGGTTATCCTTCAGTAGATTCAAGTCCTATAACAAAACGCTCAGTTCAGCTTGTGTAAACTGTTATATTTTGAGCTATTTATATCAGAGCTGTTTTCAACTGATGAGTTTTTATTTATATTAGCTATTGCTGAGTTGGAAGTTTAAAGTTTTATGTGAGTTTAAAGTTTGTAAGGAAGGAAAAAGAAAAGGGAAAAAGGGGGGAGGGGGAAGAAGAAGGGGGAAAAAAGAGAAAATTATGAAAGAATTATAAAATTAGAAAATACAAAAATATTTTTAGTTGTGTTTGCTAACAAGAATCACAATTGTTTGCAGTTAAATGCTTTTATGTTTGCCATTAAACAAGAGTTTACTGATAGATAGTAGAGATCAGCCTCCCTGGGACAGGGGCGGTGACGTGTCCCCAATACTTGACTTGTCAGGTGGGGAGGCACAGCAAAGGATCAATTAAAGATAAAATTATAGATTAAAGATTTTAAGCATGGATGAGCCGTTGCTCAGGTAGCACATTATACAAGTAGTGTAGGTGTTAGTGATGATGATGTGTAAACTGTTATGTCTTCTTACAGTTAACTTCAACTTTGATATGTTCCTTAAAAAATGATACATAATAGAAATGCATAATAATCAGAGATTTTTGCCTAATAATCAGAGATATTCCAAAGCTATAAATTGTCATTACTTTCTCCATTTTAAAACCTACTTTTATCATTACAGTGCATATTACACTAATTGGTAATTACCATAATAAAAATACTAAAAATTTATTGAAATAAAATATTACGTAAACAATATTATTTCAATAAATTTTTATTATTTTTATTTAATAACCTTTGAATGGTTATATGTTATTTATGAAATAATACTGGCTGTGGCTTCACCATTAAATTTGCAATTTTTAATGTTATTTTTGCCAAAACTTTAAATTTTCCATTTTTTATTTCAGTACTCACTTCATCGTTTACATTATGGCTAGTAAGGATATCCTATATATAGGAACTGTATAAAAATGTTTATACACAAAATCAACCACACACACACACACACACACACACACACACACATATATATATATATATTGGTCGATTTTATTTAATTAAAGTGTATATGGACCAAGCTACCAAGTTAGTAAAAGTAAACTAGCTTTAGCCTGGGTGGCCTATATAACTTTATATTAATGAAATGGAAATAAAAATAAAATAAATATAAAATGATGCTAAAAATGAAAATATCAATATAAATGATAATAAACAATGAAAATTGCAAAAAGCAAATAACATTCCCTCACTTGGCCATCTGTCTGCTACTTCGTCGGGGGCTTTGAGCTGATCAATAGCCAGACTAAAGGAATGTCTCATAGCTACCCGTTTCTGTTGTCCCCATACCAGTTTTGCCAGTTATTAATTTTTAAGTGATAGTATTAAAATTAATAGAAATTAAATGTGAATAGATAATGTTTAATTTCATTTTCGTAAAATTTTTAAATTTTGCAAACGTAGTGTCAGAAACAGCAAACTGGGATTGGCGACACAAAGCCCAACGGGTATGTATCAGAATAAATGAGAAAGGTTCTTACTTCCTTCTATTTTCATATAGTGAACGGATTAGGAGAGAATTAACTCGGTACGCACTGTTCGCATTTCTGGCCTTCAGGCAATTTACGCAATTAGTGCTGCTGCGCAAATTAAGAGAGCTGAAGGGATTACCATTCTGCAACTTAGTGGTACCTGGTAAAACCTATCCGACCACCTGTCCCACATACGGAGAAGGTGTCGCGCTGGTCAACAGTGAGCAGATCAAGGGGTATTCCCCAATGGGCTCTGGTTCACCTTCTACTGCATTGGTGTTCAAACTTTTTCCGTACTGGAGCCATTTTTAAAAAAAAATTCAAAGTTAGATTTCTTTATGCTGATTTAGTTGACTTTCCAGGCGGGCCGTAGGTTGGACACCGCTGTGAATCAATTGTAAGTGCCCCATTCAAGAATTAGGAGGGAGCGATTTTCTTTTACCTCGAAAAATAATCATCTGTTCTTTCGCAGATATGCGTTATCGACATTTTTCCGTAAATTTTCCCTATTTCTGTTTACAGGATCACAGTACCTGAATATCCGAATGACACTAACATTTTGGACAGTTTAAAAAAAAAAAAGAAAAGAAAGAAAGAAGAAAAAATTCAATTCAGATTTAGGAACTAATGACAACATCAATGATGAGAGGAGGAAAATGAGGACAACGAAGGTATTAATCCTTCTAAACATGAATTGTTGGCATTTGGTGAAAATGAAGTTAGAAAATTGTCAATTAGGTTACAGTTCAATGAAAGAGATACAATTCGTGGATTTCGGGGATACCTAATTGAAAAGATGGTTTCGGAAGAATTGAAGCATTTGATGGACACTACGAGTACGATACCAATTTCATCGAGTCAATGTAAACGAGGATTTTCACAAATGAATCTTATCACCAGCCCAACAAGAGCTTTGTTGATGACAAAAACAGTTTCTTCACTACTGTTTCTTAAAATTGTATGCCCACCGCTGACCCGCTTCGATCCAGAAAAATATGTCGATTCATGGCTGCTTCGGAAACGTCATTCATCAACCGACATACAAAGAGGAAGAAAAGAAGTCGGCATAGGGTGTCGGATGAGAACTTAATAAAAATTTGGAATATTCTACAAAAACTTTATGAAATTAATTTTACTTATTATTTTTAGGGTCCGTAGTCTAACGAAAGACCCTTATAATGTCACTCGGTTGTCTGTCTGTCACAGCATTGTCTCTCTGGAACCACTCAACCTATTGACTCGAAATTTTGCATGGGTTTGTATATCACATGGGCCAACATAACGTCATATTGATCGTTGTTGACAAAAATTTGTCTAAGAAATGGAGGGGTAAAATGTGGGGGGACAAAAATGTCGACAACCTATAGCTTATTATACGCCGTTGGAAAGAGCTCAACGAGTAGGTTTAAATTATAATTTTAAAATTAAAACTGGCAGCGCCAGACAGGAAAATGTAATTTTACTCACATTTAATTATTTTTTTATATACTTGAATAATAAATTTATTCTTAATAAACTGTGTTAATATACTAAATGTGTTGTTCTTAATTCAAAAACATTACTACTAAAGTAACATTATCAGGAAAAAAATTTTTTCAGAGTACTTTTCATATCCTTTTAATTTTAAATTTTTCCTCATAGCAAAGAATGAGTACTGGTACCTATTTTTTTACAAAAAAAGCACTGTGTGTGTGTGTGTGTGTATATATATATATATATATATATATATATATATATACGGGTTTGCAACCCCGGACAGCCCGAGCACTACTTTATTCACCTCCATTCCAATTACTTTCTGCTGTTCTTTTGTACTACATTTTATTTCTTGTGAGCAATTAGGCTGGCCGAAAGCAATATCGAGATGCTATTTCTCTACTATCGCTACTTTTTTCTTCTATTACAAAGTTCAGTGTCTTTTCCACACTACTTTGTTAGTTTTTGTTTCTCCCTCTGCTGGCTTTTTGCCTCATCTGTTTAATTGCTCACTTCCCCGTCACACAGGTACAGTTCCTGTTTATGAATTCACACCCTTCTCCCCCCACCCTACATGGGGCCTCTGAAACTGACACATATATACATCGCACGGGCTCTCTCCTTTGGTCCCCATCGTCTTCTGGTCCATACAGACAGTAAGTTTTCTTGTTTTTTGCCCCCCCTCTCTTAGAATTCATTGATTTTATTTTTCATTCTGTTTATTTATTCTTTTATTCTTCCTTCTGGTCTCTGTCGAGTCGGCCATGATGTATACATATACTTTTTACGTGTACATCATAACAGAAACAGAGACCTGGCCTAGTGCGGTGGCTCCTACGATTTTCACTGCCCACCCCTTTGATGAAGTAGTTAAAGTCCTAGGACCCACAGCTTTAGGTACTTACCATAATTATACCTATGTTAATTTTATTTCAGGTAATTTGTTTTTTAGCATACAGGATCTCTCAATTATTCCATGGTTATTACACCTGATATTTGTCATTTTATATATTTTAATTTTCATTCCTGTTTACTAAGACTTTCAGTAATTTCATTGCATCTTTATCATTTGTTATATATATATATATATATATATATATATCAGATCAAAATATGCAACATATGCTCACAGACAACCATGCGCAGAAATTACACTAGTGAAAAAGAGTAACATGGTATCACTTGGGTGCCATGCATTTAACTTTGAATTTTTGTATGCACGATGGCAGACAAGTTGTCAAATAAGTGTGCGCTGTATAAGGATGTGCTGTATATTAAAATTCACTATGCTTGCTTTGGGAACAGTCATCATCTGTGCAGGAATTATCAGTTTTGAGGTTTAGTTGAAATTGATATACATAGCTGCCAACATACTAACAGTTTTTCTCTTTTTCATTAAAAAAAAAAAAAAAAAACTGTGGCTTCACCATTAAATTTGCAATTTCTAAAACAATACCAATACTAGATTTGTGCTTAATTTCATTCTTTGTTTTCAGTTAACAAAGTGGCCATCAGGTGTGCTAGTCTACATTGCATAAAATATGGAAAACACATAAAATGATATGTTACCCATCACATAGTATAAGTTATGCTCTGTGCTAGATAAGCTGTAATATTAAACCTTATTTCTTGTATATGTGGTTTGAAACCATATTTATTTGGCAGTTTAATGAAAGACCTTGTTAAATAAAATTTAATGTGGTTAAGAAAACCTACATTCCCAGCTTTTCTCTGTGTTATAAAATCTGGAAAAGTATAGTTATAGTACATTGCTCTGTGTATTGTGTAGGTGTGATTTTAGTTTCAAGAGGCAGGAAATGCGATATAAACAGTCATTTGCAAACAGGTAAGCATAAGAACAATAGGCCCTGAAGCTTGTCACAGACATTCTCTCAGTTATGGCAAACTAGTGATTGGTACCTGTGGGGGGGTCTAAAACACTGATGGAACTGATATTCTGGTGACACATGACTCAAGTGGACCTAATTTCAGTGAAATGTGGCCATCCTGTGACAACCACATCCTCTTCTGCTTGTCCCTTCACAGTGGCAGGATTGTTAGTAACTCTAGGTCCGTCCCAGACTTCCTCTCTTTTAAACTTGACTTTTCCCAGTCCAACTTTCCTGACAGAGGTAATTTTCCTTGGCAATTTCAATGTTCACAACTCCAGCTAACTTCATTTTTCTAGGTAGTGGACACAGCTGGTGGAGATGCTGAAGCTTTTGAAATTAGCATTAGCATTAGCATTAGTAGAGGCATTTGATGCAAGAAAGCAAGCTTATGCAGCATCAGCCAAAAAAAAAAACCCACTTCCACTTCACCCCTCTGTTCGTTCAAAATACCTGTCCAGCTGAGCCTTAAACTTATTTAGGCTATCAACCTCCACCACAAGGGATGGAAGTCTGTTCCACCAACCAACCACCCGCTGGCTAAAGGCAAATTTCCGCACGTCTATCCTACATCTGTCTTTCCTCAATTTGAATTTATGCCCTCTCAGGTGATTTTTCTGAGCTAGAGGAAGAATCCCATTAGCATTGAGCATGCTCAAACCATTCAAGGCTTTATACACCTCTATCAGATCACCTCGCTGGTGCCTAGTCTCCAGACACTGTAATTTGCAAAACTTAAGCCTTTCTTCGTAAGAGCACCCCTTTGTTCCATTCACTAATCTTGTTGCCCTTCTCTGTACTCGTTCCAGCAGCTCTACATCCTTCTTGAAATGAGGCCTCCAGACCTGTATACAGTACTCTAGGTGTGGCCTGACCATCGCCTTATACAATAGAATAATCACCTCCTTATCCCTGCTGGAAAAATTCCTATATATCATTGACAATACTCCATGAGCTACTCTTGCAGCCCGTCTGCACTGCTCAGAGAACTTCATATCTGCCTGCACAACCACCCCCAAGTCCCTTTCATTCTCTACCACTGTCAGTGTAGTACCACAGAGTTGATACGTTGCTCTGGGGTTGCTGTTTCCCATGTGTAGTACTTTACATTTGTCAATGTTAAACTTCATTTGCCACCTCTCAGCCCATCTGCTCAACCTATCCAGATCCTGCTGCAGCAGCATAGTGTCAGTAGTGTCCTTGACAACCCTGCCAACCTTTGTATCGTCTGCAAACTTGGACATTAAGCCCGATATACCATCATCAATATCATTTATAAATACAGAAAACAATAATGGACCCAACACTGAGCCCTGAGGAACTCCACTAATAACATCAGTCCACGATGAGCAGTGTCCATTGATTACCACTCTCTGTCTTCTCCCCCTCAACCACCCCTTTATCCATAGCAGCAATTTGCCTCCAATGTCACACTGCTCCAATTTGTGTAGCAGTCTTCCATGTGCAACAGTATCAAAAGCCTTTCTAAGATCCAAGTATATAATAACAAAGTTATTCCCTGCATCCAGTTCTTTTGTGACTGCATCATAGTATCCAATCAAGTTGGTCAGGCAAGACTTCCCCTTAACAAAACCATGCTGTGTCTGAGCTATAACTGAAGTCTTGTCTAAATGATCCTGCAGTGCTTCTTTAACCAGTGCCTCCATTAATTTTCCTGGAACAGAAGTTAAGCTCACAGGTCTATAATTACTTGTGTCAGCCTTTGATCCTCCTTTGTGAATTGGGGTCACATTTGCACATTTCCAGTCTATGGGTACCTCCCCTGAGTCCAAGGAAGCTCTCATAATTATGGCTAAGGGTTTGCTTACTTCCTTTGCTGCCTCCTTTAATATAACTGGATAGATCCCATCCACCTCTGGTGCCTTTCTTGTGTTTATCTTCAACAGTTTCTCCTCCACTTTACTCCCAGTTATTTCAAAATTCTGTAGCTTACTGCTAGAGTTGAATACACCTCTGGCATTCCCCTCGCTGAATAACTCCTCATGTGTGAATGTCGATGCAAAATATTCATTTAGTTTGTTAGCTACCAGAGCAGGATCATCAACAGTTGACCCATCAATATCAAGTGGACCAATCTGATTCATCCCCTTCCTTCTAGAGTTTACATAAGTAAAGAACTCTTTGCTGTTTTTCTTTGCATCCCTTGCCAAGGATTTCTCGTAATATGCCTTCGCCTGCCTAACCTCCTTTGTAACTTGGTTGCATATCAACTTGTATCTATCATAGGCTTCTGTGTCATGTTGTTAATTTGTATGTATCCCATGCATTTTTCTTCTCTGCCATATGCCTCATTAGTTCAAATTACTAATGACCTCACACAGATTGTTCATTTACCTACCAGAATACCAGACAATCCTAACAACACACTCAACACTTGATGTTTTTCTTATAAACAACCGTTCAAAGTACACCATCAAGGTGCATAGTCCTCTAGGCACCTCAGATCAAAATTGGTGATGGTCTATTCTCCAATAGAGCCTTTCTTTCTTGGCCATTCCCAGCAGTTTGTGTTATTTGGCATCACAAGAATGTGAAATGGGATGATCTAACAAGATTTCTATTCTTTACCTTGGTTTGATTACTGTTTTAAATCTTCTGATGTAAATGTTTACTCAGATCATCTTAGTAAGATTATTATTGTAGGATGAAATCCTTTATTCTACTCTTCACCTTAAAATTGTGTCCTTTACCTAAGAACACAATTTTAATAATTGTGTCCTTAGGTAAAGGATTTCGATTTCAAGTTTCATTAGGTAAAAGAAATCAAAGTATATACCTATACTATATACGTTGATTTTTCAATAAATTTACTAAGGCTGTTCAAGATAAGAATGAAGCATATCACAATCGGCTTGCATACATATTTCCACGTACATTTTCTGCTTACACTAAAGCATGTAACAATTGTAAAGCAGTTATTAATCAGTCCAGACTAGATTTTTCAACAGGCTAAGATAACAAGAATTGCTTCTTACAAATGGTAGTTGAATATTTTGGTCTCTTGCCAAAGCTATTTGCTTCAGCTTTTGTCCATTTGTGCTCCCACCTGTGTTTAAAACCCGATGGTTCTATTGCCTCCTCAGCTAAAGATAAAACCCACTCACTAGCATCCTACATTTCTTTTAACTCTTGTATTGATGATCTTGGTAAACTACCTCCTGTCATTTCTAGTACGCTCCACTCAATACCACCTGTGGTCTTCAAAAGGATGCCAGAAAAATTTTGAATGATCTTAATGCCAAGAAGGCTCTAGAGCTCGATGGTATTTCTCCACTTGTACTCAAAATCTATGCTCCTGTTCTGTGTTGCCTTTTTACACTTTTTTTTATTCTACTCGTGTTTTTCTCCTTGGAAATTTGCTCATATCCAGCCAGTTCCTATAAATGGTCACAAATCCCTTCCATCCAATTATCATCCCACTCTTTTTATTGTAATGGAGAAATTCACTAAATGGCAACTGCTAAACTATCTAAAGCCTTCCATCTGATCAATGATTCGACATCAGTGTCAATCCACTGGTGATATATTGGTTTATATTACCCATCTAGGGGTGCCTCCGTAGCCAGGTGGGCAGGAGCGGCAGTGCGTAAGCACACGCTTTTTGATTAGACCGGGGTTTGAGCCCGTGACCACCAAATACAGAGGATGCGGAAATGTCAGGGAATGACCACCGCATATCCCCAGAGCAATATGGCCTTAGTTGCTAATGCTCCTAAAAAAAAAAACAAAATAACAAAAAAAATAAATAAATTACCCATCTACGTTCAGTGGAAAAGTTTGGTGAAACTTGAGCAGTTGCTCTTTTAACATTTCCAAGGCATCAAGGATTGTGTTTTACATAAAGATCTAAACAGGCTTCCTTCTTATGGATTGCTGATTGATTTTTGAAATTGGGTATCTGGTTTTCTCTCTAACCACTCGTTGCGGGTGATGGTAGATAGCTGTCTGTGTTCTAACTTTTCCACTAATGCTTGTGTTCCCCAAGGGTGTTACTTCTTTCTCCCATTCTTTTCCTCATATATTAGTAACCTTCTTCCACAGACTGGAAATTCTATCCATAGTTTTGCTGATGATAGCACATTGCATTCCACCTTCTGGTTTGAGAAAACTTGCCCTGTGCAAACAGCCTCAACTTCTTGAACATCCACCAGAAATTCCTTAAATGCTGATTTTTGGGCAAGTCTCCAGTAGGATAGAGATAACTTAGTTAACTTAGAGATAACTGAATCAGTCCTGACTTATATCTTGCAAAAAAAAAAAAAAAAAAAAAAAAGGATTCTTCTGCTTATCTTCAGTGATACTCAGATTTCTAGACAAGGTCACATATCTCTATTAGGGATTACTCTGACTTGTAATCACTTAGCTGTGCCATTGTTTGTATTAGTGTCACCTGTCTTATGGTGCAGTGGCAGCAGTAAACCATGGACATATTAATGACAGTCAGGTCCATATACTATATTTGTGAAATTGGTGTCTTTTATCATATTTTTATCTTCAGTCCCCATTCTTAACAGTTCCTCATATTATCCATAACCTTGTCTCTTTCTTTTATAATTCCAATAGCAAGCCCTTTAATTTTTGTTAGCATTTGTAAACAGGAAAATTGTCATCACAGTAGTTCATGGTAAGTTAACTTTTTGGCCTATATCTGCCATATTTTCCTTCACATTAAGCTGTTTTAATGCTTCTGATTTCACCACTGAAGAGATTACTTTTTGGGTTTTTTTTTTTTTTTTTAATTAGTGTTTTTTTAATATATACTTTGTTTGGTTAAAAGAAATTTGGATACAGTTTGTATACTGTTATCGCAATTTTTGTGCATTTTCAACTCCACATATCGTGCTTATAGCAGCACGACAAACTGATGTACTCTGTCTTATTGAGCAGGTAAAAACAGTTCTGATACATTGTTCAATTTCCATTTCTTGATTAGACGTCATTATGGCAAAACAGCATAAATGTAAATAAGGGACTATTTGTATGGTGGCACTTTTATTAGAATTTATTAGATCAAATTGTAAAAAAAATTTTTCTATTACAATAGACCTGGTTGATCCACTTGATTTACATTTGGCCATCCTTGTATGAACAAAAACAATTTGTAATTGTAATAACCAATTTAAAAAATTACAACCAAGGCCTGGTTATAATTTTTGAACAGGTAACTTCAAAGCAACACTAATTTAAGTGATGTTAAGTGAGGGTTCCATTGTTATTATAGCTTTGCTGTTGTTATTTGTGTGCTTGATTAACAAGTGCTTGTATACCAAGCACTTGTAAATAATTAAATTAATATACCTTTATAATTGGTGTATGATGTCTCCTTCTTAGATTTACATTGCACTGTAACAGTTACTGTAATGTAATAAAGTTAATTTAATAAGTTCATAATGACATTACATGGGAAATGTAAACTAACTAAGAATATATATATAATACACAGTTGATTACTATAAAAATTTCCATTCTGCTTTGTAAGTTGTGTAATCATTCCATCTGCAACCATGTGATCAATGTCTCTTGTCAAAACATGGCTATTTCACCTATATATCATGGAGTTAAGACAAATACACCGATGAGCCAAAACATTATGACCACCTACCTAATATGTTGTTGGTCCTCCACATGCAGGCAAAACAACTCGTATCCGACGAGGCACGGAAGCTACAAGATTTTTAAATGCGTCTTGTGGTATCTGGTACCAACATGTAACCAGCAGATCCTTTATCTCCTGTAAGGTCCGTGGTTGAGACGCCACAGATCGGAGTTGCTGTTCGAACACAAACCACAGATGCTCGATGGGATTGATGTGTAGGGAATTTAGAGGCCAGTGCAATACCTGGAAGTCTTCCTCATGTTCCGCGAACCAGTCTCAAGCAATCTAGGCAGTGTGGCATGGTGCATTATCCTGCTGAAAGACAGCACCGCCAGAGGGGAAGACCATTGCCATAAAGGGTGTACCTGATCAGCAATGATGTTTAGGTAGGTGGTAGATGTCAGAGTGTCTGGCACATGGATGACTGGACCCAGGGTATCCCAGCAGAACATTGCCCAAAGCATGACACAGCCACCACCGGTTTGTTTTTGTCCCACGGTGCATCCAGGTGCCATCACTTCCCCAAGTAAATGACGCACATGTACCCGGGCATCCACATGGTGTAACAGGAAATGTGATTCATTGGACCAGACAACCTTCCAATCACTCAAGGTCCAGTTTTGATGCTCGCATGCCCATTGTAGGTGCTATCGCCGGTGGACCGTGGTTAGCATGGGCACTCTGAGTGGCCTGCGCGCCCCATTTTCAGCAAGTTTCGATGTACTGTGTGTTGTGACACATTACTCCCATCACCAGCATTCCAATTACCGGTGAGTTGTGCCACAGTCGCTCTTCTGTTGCCACGTACCATCCAGGAGAGCCTTTGCTCACCTCAAGCATCAATGAGCTGTGGTTGTCTAACACCTTGCCGGTTGGTTCATGGATTTCCCCCTCCTCAGACCACTTTTGGTAGGTACTAACCATGGCTGACCATTAGCTCCCACCAGCCGTGCCTTTTCGGATATGCTCTGATCCAGTCATCTGGTCAGTACAATTTGGCCTTTGTCAAACTCGCTTAAGTCCACTGCCTTTCCCATCTGAAGAACAAGAGTAAGACTGATTAATGGAGCTCAGTATCAGATGTTTTTATACCGTGCCGCAGCTCACCTGCAGTTGCTTCAATTTGCATAACGACTCGCTGGTCATAATGTTTTGGCTCATCGGTGTAATTCTAGACCTAGTAACAGCAAAATAACAATTGTGCCACATTGTGTTGGATGGCTAGTGACTTTTACAGTGAAAGCTAAATACAGGAAAACTTAAAAGGCTGATTAGATCCAGCATATGCTGAAAGACACAGTGCAGGTTTCTAAATAGTCATTTGAATCATTAAGAACAAAAGACACCAAAAATTTCTTATTTCTATTACTAGGGAATTGCAACATTTCACTCAGGTAATTATAAATATTAGAAATTATTTAAAAGAGGGTTAGGGTATTACAAAATTTAAAGCCTTGTTATTAAAAAAAAAAAAAAAAGGTTATAAAAGTGAAGGAAATTATATTTGAACCTAAACAAGCAGCCAAGAAGTATGCAGAGAGAAACTTCTGATTGAAATTGTAAATTTCATTATGTGTATAATATAACACTCATCACTAGGCATCATTTGCCCAATTCAGGAATTTAGTAAAGAAGCAGAGTACTATTTCAAGGTAGATATTCAAAAATTAGTCTCAGAAAATAATGCCACTCTGCATTGTGTTTTTCTGTCTTGACTTCCTGGGGACACTTTCATCTCTCCAGTGACAGAGCTTGGTCTTATGCTCTTTAAAATTTATATAGCATTTATTTATTTATTATATAGTGTAAACTCAATATGTTCTATGTTGATTTCAATATTTGTAGAAGAATAAGAGAAATTTACCTCAATATGATACGTAGAACACTTCCGTATGCTACTCTCCAGAAATTAAAACGAATATAACATTAATGCAAAATGATTAAAATAAATTGAAAACAATTAAAAAATTAAAAATTTGACATAAATTTTGAAAATCATTTTTCAAAATTTACATTAAATTTTTTAATTAAAATTGTTTCAGTTGTTTGCAGAAATTGTTTCAATACCTACATTGGGCTGATCCAAGCTGTATATTTCTTCTACTTGCACACTGGCCAAAAGAAAATAAAAACCTTTGCATTAAGACGGTCACAGACAGAAGAAATGCAAAGAAAACTGTGAGGTGGTGTGATGGCATGCTTCCTTGTTGAGTGTAAAAGCTGTACAGGCTGTTCAACTCAGTAATCAGAAGCCAGAATGGAGAAAATGTATGATCTATCAGACTTTGAAAAAGGTCTTATCATGGGTGCACATTTAGCATTTAGGAGCCATGATTCAAGAAACAAAAGAAAACTGTTTTCTCAAAAACATTCATCTCAAAGGTTTTTAATGATTGGAAAGCAAGCGGTTCTTCCACATCTCAAAGGTGTAAATGGCAGAAAATAATATTTTCAAGAACAAAACTGTCGTACTCTAAGGAGGACCTGTACGGTAAAATAGAACACGAGGATATGTAGCAAATAAATCTGAATTCAACGAAGCCTAGAACTGCCCTATTTTAACCCGTACCATGCACAGAGAATTGAAGAAAAATAAATCTTTATTTCTCCTACCAAATTTAAAATATAGGTATACATTGGTAAGTAGCAAATTCCCTTCACGGCAGAAAATGCCAAGGGATTTTGGTATTGGCAGTAGCCTGCCTATTTGAAAGCCAATTGTTTCAGAGAAAAACAGAATAATCTGTTCACAGTGGTGCCAAGAACATCATGATTGGACAGTGAAACAATGGAAGAAAGTCATATGGTCCGACAAATCACGATATGTTTTTTTTGCACTGATGGTAGGCAGAGAATGTGCTGAGTACCTCACGAAGCGATGGACTCTGCTTGCCTTGTTAAGACAACCCAAGCAACTGGAGGTGGTATGATGGTATGGGTTTCCTCCCCCTCCCCCCCTTGACATAGACTGGGTTCCATTGATACTGGTGGAAAGTCAAATGTCATTCAGACCTACTGCACCCTGCAGTGTTACACATTTATCCTGAAGGTGATGACCACTTTGTGGATGATGATGCAACAGTGCATTGTGCCAGAATTGGGCAATAATGGTTCAGAGAACATGACACAAATTTCCACAATCTTTCTGGTCCCCACATTCACCTGATCTCAGACCTATTGAGAATGTGGGGAATATGCTGGAGGAGCTAATTAGCAAAAAAGTCCTATTCCTTCAACTTTGTCACAGCTATGCAATATTTTGCTGAAAGAATGGTTACAATTGGACCAAAACGCACTAAAACATCTTATAGAATCCATGTCACACTGCACACTTGTTGTTATTAGAAACAAAGGCTTTGATACTGAATCATTTGAAAACAAAAGATTTGATACTGAATAAAGGCATGTATATTTTTTGGCCAGTGTGTATATTTTCAGTAAGAAATTTTTCTTCCACACAATGATTGGTTGCTCATTAAGATTTGATATGTTTATTCATCGCTGAACACAAAGTTGCTAACTAATATTGTCTGATGAGGGAGCCAAATAGTTCTGAACCTGGTCACAAAACTGCCTTCAAGTTTTTAGTTGAACAACAGAGTAACTTATATAAAGTAACTGATATTGATTAATGGATTTCAACTTAAATTGACTCATTTCTAAAGAGAATAAGCTCAAGCTCTGTTACTGGAGGAACAAAGGTGTTTTTCCAAACAGTCAAGACAGAAAAACATAATGTAGAGTATCTGCACCATATCCTGCATTATTATATATTTTTTTTTTTTTTTTTTTTCAAACTAGTCACAATGAAATAGTACCCCACTTCTTTACTAAATTTGTTTTTGTTAAAATTTTTATGAATTTAGCCTTATGTATGATTTTTAAACCTGCAGGTGGAAAAAATCAGGTTACTCATTAAAAGTTTTGACCTTCCTTCCTGCAAAGTTGGTTCTGTAGAAGAGTTTCAAGGGCAAGAAAGGCCAGCAATTATAATTTCTACAGTAAGTTTTTACATCAGAAGAGTATTAATATTTCCGATGTATGCCAGATAATAAAATAGCATTGTTTGCTCTTTGTCTATTTGTCAAAACGATGTGTATAGTTTTGATAAATGGAATTTTTTGAATTTCTGTTATATTGAATACTCTGAAGTGAATTAATTTTGTTTCTTTTTACTTTTTGTACTCCAAAGATTATGTCTATATTGCATTTCCAAACTCACTGTCAATATAGCAATCTGGTTTGGCAGTGGTGCAGTTTATAATATTTGAGTTCTCTGGTGTGGCAGCTTGTGTGCAGGTAGAAAAAATCCTCAGTTTGAGACCAACTAACTCAACATGCTGTGTTAATGGTTGATCTCGCAGAGTTAGAGATTTTTAATATTGAGAAAATTATGTAAAGAAGCAAGTGATACTGTCACCAAAAAAAAGAAGAAAAAAAAAAAACATTCTTTCTCTTGCTTCATTTACCTGTTTTTTTTCATCCCTCTTTAAATTCAGAAAAACTTCCAACCTTCAAAGAATAGGTTTGAGTTCATTTCACGACTGTTACTCTTTGACTAAAGGAAAATTTAACATTTATCCTGTCTCGGTTAAAATATTTGATCCCCTACCCCTTATGTATATCATGTGAATAAGAATAAAAATGTCCTTGCCATTTAGTTCACGCTACCCTTTTAATGCCTCATGTCACTCCATAAATGGCTGGTTTCTGAACACTGTAATTACAGACCTTAAGTCTCTCTCTCTCTCTCTCTCTCTCTCTCTCTCTCTCTCTCTCTCTCTCTCACACACACACACACACACACACACACACACACACACACACACACACACACACACACACACACACACACAAGAATACTCCTTTATGCTCTTAACCATTCAATACTCTTTTCTGGACCTTTTCCCAACAGGTCCACATCTTTCTTAAAATAAAGGTTTCCCAAGTGTGTATGCATCATTCAAGATGTGGCCTAGTTTTGCTTTGGAATTATCACTTAGGTCTATTTCTCTCCCCCCCTCCCCAGGGAGAGGGAATTCTTTAATTTAAGTAAATCTTTGAGATTAATTAAATTTGTAGGTGGTAACCCTAGATATACCTGATCTACAATGTTTAGATATGCACTGGCATTTGCTGTGTTCTGGGGAATCTGGGAAACAAGACACACCATCTGCAAAAACTTATATGCACCATATCCTCCAGCAGCCTGTACTGTTGGTACACAACAGCAGCTTTCCATTGCCTTGTGCAGTTTCTTCTCTGTGTACAGTCTTCTAGTGTGTCTTAAAGGTATAAATTAGGATTTGTTGGGCCACATGACTTTCCTCCAGTCCTGATTTTAACCTTTACATTTATGGCTAAAGTGTGGTCATATTTCCCAGTTGGTGTCTAAGATCAGTAGCTTCTCTGAAGGTCCAACTCCTTTATGTTTCTTCTTATGGTGTGTGGATACTTCTGCCTTGTGATGTATTCACATCAAGTACATAGGTTAATTGTTTCATCACTTGGCAACAATTACACTTGATCATCACTGAGGTGCTCAATGTCTACAGACATTGACCATCTCATCTCACTTCATCAGCTTATGTTTTTGTCATGTTGTGTCAGCTAGCAGATACTGACATGCACTGACAAACTCTTTAGTAATCTGACCATTCCCTGGTGCTGGACGATGGGCACTAGTCAGATCACATTGCTTTATAGTGCTTTTCTGCGTCACACACACACACCATCTGATCACATATATTTACATAGATTATTGCATATAGCCCAGAGCTCCATGGTCCTAATAATCACATAGTTTTTTTTTTTTTATGAAAACCCCAAACACGAGAGGTATTAGAACCTATAGTACTTAGTACCGTGCTTGGGTTGGAGGTTGAGAAGACGAAAGAAGATATTTGTTGACATTAGACTTGAACTTCTGTAGACTGTAATTTTCAGGAAATACATATGAAGGAAGGCTATGTATAAGTATAGTGCGAAAGCATCAATAATACATAGCCAAATCTGAATGAACAGAATATTAGCAAAGCGGCATCGTTTTAAGTTATATCTCATATTGTGAATACCTTCACAACGAGTTGCCATGATATTGCACTACTTCGAATAAGTAACGCTTCACCTGAGGAGAAGACTAATGTTACTTATTCTCAGATGGATACCACCACCCAGACGGCACCGTTTCAGCGCTATTTGGCCCTTCTTTGGTGGGTGGGTAGGTACCCGAGTGATGCAATGATGGCAAAACAGTTATGAAGTATAACTCCACAATATGAGAGATGCCTGATGGTGTATGATGTATTTAGACTATAAAGCATTTAGGGCGTAAGCCTCAAGCTATGGAAAAGTCTAGACTATGTATAAGTATAGTGCGAAAGCATCAATAATATAGTATAGTGCATCAATAGTATAGTGCGAAAGCATCCATCTGAGAATAAGTAACATTAGTCTTCTCCTTAGGTGAAGCGTTACTTATTTGAAGTAGTGCAATATCATGGCAACTCGTTGTGAAAGTATTCACAATATGAGATCTAACTTAAAACGATGCCGCTTTGCTAATATTCTGTTCATTCAAATTTGGCTATGTATTATTGATGCTTTCGCACTATACTTATACATAGTCTAGACTTTTCCATAGCTTGAGGCTTACTCCCTAAATGCTTTATATGAAGGAAGGTTGTTCCAGAAAATGGCAGTTGAATTAATAAACGAGGAAGATGAAAAGTTGGTTCTGTGATTTTGAAGTTGGACAGTAAATGGATGTTGGCTGGTGGCGGCACATGTTCGGACTGTTTTAAAAGAGAGAGCGGGAATTATAGAAGCCAATTCAGAATAACAGTGCCCATGGAAGTATCTGTAGAAGAGGCATGCAGTCTATGTCTATGAGAGTACGTCTATGAGACAGCGAGTGGAGAGATTCTGTTAGAGGGGAGTCATTAATTAACCTAACTGGCCTCTTCTGAATGGAATCTAGAAGCCTGAGAGAGGTTTTGGGGGCACCACCCCAGATGAGGAAACAATATTCCATGGTAGGGCGGATTTGCAATTTGTACAGAGTGAACAGCTGTTTGGAAGAAAAGTAATGCTGAGAGCGAAAGAGAAAACCAATTTTTTTAGAACAGAGGAAGCAATATTTGTAATGTGTTTGTGCCAAGAGAGATTAGAAGTTAGGGTAATCTCCAAAAGAGATATATCTTTTTGCGTAGAAATCGGAGTGTCACCTAAGATAAGCATAGGAGCAGAAGAATCCGTTTTACGAGATATAAGACAAGACTGAGTTTTAGAAGGATTGAAATCAACTAAGTTGTCTTTGCCCCACTGGAGAATTACCTGGAGATTGGAATTTAAGGAATTGGTAGTGAATATTCGAGAAGTTGAAGCTGATTGAGCAGGGCAAGGTTTCTCAAAATAGAAAGTGAAATGCAATGTGCTATCATCGGCAAAACTATGGATAGGATTTCCAGTCAATGGAAAAAGGTCATTAATATACAAGAGGAAAAGATTGGGGAAAAGAACTGAACCTTGTGGGACACCAGCATTAGTGGAAAAGTTAGAAGACAGAGAGCCATCTACCATCACCCTCGGTGAGCGATCAGAGAGAAAACTGGATAACCAATTACAAAAAACAGTTGGCAAACCATGATATGGAAGCTTTTTTTTTTTTTTAGGAGACCTTTATGCCACACACAATCAAAAGCTTTCAAGATGTCAAGAGCAAATGCTTGTCTTTCCCAGAACGGAAGGTTTCTAGGTAGTTTAAGAGTTGGCAGTTAATTGATTTCTCCATTACTTTAGAAAGAGTAGAAGTAATTGCAATGGGATGATAATTGGATGGGTGGGATTTGTCACCCTTTTTAGGAACTGGCTGGATGTGAGCAAATTTCCAAGCAGAAATAAAAACGCCTTTGGAATAAGAAAGTGAACAAAGGCAGCAAAGAACAGGAGTAAGTTCAGAAGCACAGGTTTTGAGAACAAGTGTAGAAATACCATCAGGACCTGGAGCTTTCTTAGCATCAAGATTTGTCAAAATCCTTCTGACATCCTTTTGAAGGAAGACCACAGGAGGCATTGAATGGAGCATGTTGCAAATGGTGGGAGGTGTTTTCCAAGATCATTAATACAGGAGTTGGAAGAAAAATGGGATGCTGGTAGGTCAGCTTTATCCTTGGCTGAAGTGACAACAGAACCAATTGGTTTTGACAGAGGTGACAGTAGAGATGGGCAAAAGTTGCGGCCAATAGCTTTGGCAAGAGACCAGAATGCTCGGCTACCATTAAGGCAAGAAGCAAGTTTTCTACTCTTAGCCTGTTCAAAATCTAGTTTGGACTGATTAATAACTGCTTTACAATTGTTGCGAGCTTTGGTGTAGGCAGAAAATGAAACTGAAGATTTGGAAACAAGCCAATTACGATATGCAACATTCTTCTCTTGAACAGCCTTAGCACATTTATTGGAAAACCAAGGTTTAGATAAAGGACGAGATTTTAAAGTGGAGTGTGGGATAAAGGATTCCTTTCCTGCAAGAATAATTTGACCAACACGATCTGAGCAAACGTTGACATCAGAAGTTTTGAAACAGTAATCCGACCAAAGAAAAGAAGAAAAGAAATCTCGCAGGTCATCCCATTTTGCATTCTTGTAATGCCAAACAATATGAGGTTGGGAATAGCCATGAGATAAAGGCATTGAAGAAGAGACAATCATCAAGTTGTGATTTGAGGTGCCTAAAGGACTACTCACTTCGACCGTGTACTTAGAAGGGTTGTTTGTGAAAAAAAGATCAAGCATGTTGGCTGCATGGTTAGAATTCTCCAGTATTCTTGTAGGTAAATGAACAATCTGTAAAAAGTCATTAGTAATTGCAAAAGCCTGAGTATCTCGATCAGCTGGGTCGGTGTGACTAGAAAACGGAAGCCAGCTGGAGTTGTGAACATTAAAATTACCAAGGAAAATTACCTCACTGTTAGGAAAGTTGGACTGGAGAAAGTCAAGTTGCAAAGAGAGGAAGTCAAAGAGCTCCAAGTGATTAGTGGAGTTGGGGGAACGGTAGAGACAACAAATGAATTTGACAGAATTATTCCAAATTACCAAGTCTCTGACAGGGAATATCGGAACGGACATATGCACAGGTACCACCTTTGCGGCGAAAGGAATCATACAGCGAATAATTTGGGCAACTGAGATGAGCAGTGTTTGAATCACCCGATAACTGAGATTCTGTCAGAAAAAGTACATGGGGTTTGGCAGACTGCAAGTGGAAATGGACATTGCTGAGATTAGAATTGAGACCACGTATATTTGTGAAATGAACTAGGAAGTGTTTGGGAGGTTTAGATCTTTTTGCAGATAAGTTTATTCTATTAGTTTGACAATTCATGGTGTGTTCATTAGTAAGAAAAAGTGGGGAGGGGGAAACATGCTGTATGAAGTAATGGAATTTTTGGATATGGCGTACACATGGTAAGAATATACCCAGATCCTTGACATAACGTGGCCTCGACAATGCCCCCCCCACATACACACTACTCGTACTCCCTCCAATCACTGTCTGGCAGAGTAGAGGTAGCAAGATTATACACTAGCTGATCCAGAAGCCTCCTAAAGAGTTACCAATAGGTTCGGTCCGGTGTACTAACTAGCCGCCAGCCTGTGAATACCGTTTTAGAGCTGTACCCTCGAAATGTAAGGAAGGTTGGATCTCACCATGATGTTCATCATAATCTCAAAAGTCATTAGTCATATTGCATGATGGAAAAGATGGGAACGGTTGACCGGAACTTAGCTCTCGAGACTAAACATGGGTTCCACAACTTCAAGCCTCCAATAAGCAAAGTGGTGGATTTCATCGGTTGATGAGAGTCATCTACCACCCAGTATTGCCTGTAACACAGAGGGGCAGAATTCCTCCATGTGGTGTGGGCACCACACCTCGACCCCTGCATACGTTGGTTCACACCTGGGTGTCACCAACAGTGTGCATGTGCATGGAGGTTATACCTGAGATTACTAACAGTCATGAAGGTGCAAGCAGAGCATTTGGCTGTCACAGATCATCTGGACTTAGCCAAAATTGGGTCCATTTACTTGAATGTCACCCGAATATCAGTTCTATCAGGTTTTGGACTCCCATATAGTGTATATATTATCTGTCTAAAACAGTAATATGTAATATTAAATATGTTTTAATTTCCACATGCTACAGAAGTAGTCTTAAGTTGCATGTGAAAATACTGTATACTTCATAAATATTTTATTAAACTGTACAGGAAAAGCATGAAATGTTTATATTAAAATGTTATATATAAATATTTTATATTGCTATTCAATAAATTGCATTCACGTTATTCCATATGTTCACCTACATCTAACCACACCCTTTGCTAACCACGTTAGAAGTAACAGGTTTGTAATTACTCTCTTCATTTTTCAACACGCCTTTAGCTCTAAGAATGACAGTATCCTTGGACTCATTCCTATACATTAATGATGTGAAAATGTGTTTTTTTAATTATAGGTGGTCTGAAGAGTGAAGTGAGTAATGTTCTTCAGTTAGCTTACTGTGATAACCGAGGAAGTTAACCAGCATTTGCATTAGCCAAACCTTTGCTTTTATGTTGTTTTTGTCTACACATCTGTTTATTTTGTGTATATTTGTTTATAATTCTGTGATACTTTTACAGAAGTACATTGATAATTATTTTTGCTTTTTGAGCTTCATTAGTGATTACAAATCTGTCTTTTTGTATCAGCATTGATAGTAATAAATACAGAATATCCACTAAATAGGTGAGTGTTTTCTTTCCGTAATAATGCCTGTATTTTTATGTCTTACAAAAATTTCATCAATCAAGAAATTAACTATTCTAATACTTTATACACAATAAATAATTTTAAAGAACCCACTTTGCAGAGGAATTGTTTGAGATTCTTTAGTGATTTATTTTGTGCATTTTCAAAGGTTTTTTTTTTTTTTTTTTTTTTTTCTTGAGATTTCTTTTTTTGTTTGTTTTTTGAATGAGATACATTCAGTGTTTGAGTGTATCATATACATGTAATTATTTTATATTTCAAATAAAATTTTAAACAGATTTACTGTTCTTTTTAGGTAAGGTCATGTTCAGATTACATCAGTTTTGATTATATTCACAATCTGGGGTTTTTGAGTAACCCTAAACGCTTTAATGTAGCTGTGACTAGAGCTCAGTCTCTACTTATTATTGTTGGTGATCCTGAATTGATGTGTAAAGTAAGTATATTTCCTTCTAACATATTGTATGTTGACTAAAAGCAGCTGTTAAATATATTTTAAGAAGACCACATGAACAGATAGTTTAAATGTATTATTATCAGTTTTTTTTATCAGAAATTTGTTTTTCTTTTATTAACCAGCTACATCTTATTCATAACAAGAGTAATGGAATGTAGTGAAAATATCAAATATCTAGACTGATTGGCCCATTTATTGAGTATACTGACACGAGTAGCAGCTCCTTTAGCCCTTAACGAAGCCTCAGATTGTTGGTGCATGCATAATCAGTATAAAATGGATATTGAATCTTAGTACAGAAGACAGCAGCAATACACTTCTATAGAAAACACAGGATGCATCCTGATCCTGAATTACAAACTGGTAACTATTCCATTTAAACATAGTCATGGATGATAAACTAAATTTCCTTAAACACATAAAATAGCTGCATAATGTCTGTTCCATATCTCTAAGTGGGTATAAAAAGCTTAGTGTCTTTTATGATTACTTCTCTGAATGAATGCTTTCTATTCAGAATTTCCAGTTAGTAACATTATCAATTGATTCCACTGAAAAAAATTTAAGCACTGTCTAAGACCATTGTAATCACTTTTATGAAAGCAAAGTCCCTTCCCTTAATCCTTGACAGTAGTTATATTTTTAAATAAATCCGACAAAAATATATTATTGTCACTGCCACCCAGTGATTCCTTTATTTGGAGATTCTTAATACACGAAGAGTCACTGCTGAAGAGTCTCTAACATGAAAATAGTCATCCAATAAATCCAAAAAAGTTCTGCTACTGAGTGACCAACCCACAGATTCCATTCAATATCTTGAAAGTTTAAATCTCCTGTCGTAAGCCATTCTGATTTACTGGCCCACTCTGCCTGTATGGTTGTTTGTAATTTAGCCTATAATTTGTTCCTCTTGTTTTTGTTTTCCCAGTGGATATGCCACCCCAAACTAACAGCATTCCACTGGCTGTCATACAACTAACTGGCCATCTGCAGCGCCTGGAGAGTAGGCACCTGCGAGGTGATCTGATTGAGTTGTATAAGGCCTTGAATGGGTTGAGCAAGCTGAATGCTGATGGGATTCTTTGTCTTGCTCAGACTAAGAACCTGAGGGGGCACAGTTTAAAATTGAGGAAAGATAGTTGTAGAATAGATGTGCAGAAATTTGCCTTTAGCCAGCGGATAGTTGATTGGTGGAACAGGCTTCCATCTTTTGTTGGGGAAGCTAGTAGCCTAAATAAATTTAAGGCTGAGCTGGACAGGCATTTGGAACGAATGGAGGGATGAAATGGGAGGGGTTTTTTTTTTGCTGATGCTGCATAAGCTTGCTTTCTTGCATCGTATACCTCTACTAATGCTAATGTTTCTACTGTTCCTACAATGTCCAGATTTGATGACATAACCAATGCTTCAAATTCATTGAGTTTGTTTACTTTACACCTAGCATTGGTGTACAAACAAGTATATATATATATATGCCTGTTTTTGCTCTTATTAACCCTAACACAGCCTATGTAGTTGTTTGTGCATGAGGACTCCCAGCAGGGCTTCCTGGTACCCTGTTTTATAGACTATTGCATGTCCCAAGAGAAGCAGTGTAAGAACAACTTTCATCTCTGCTTGAGGCTGCTAGTATTCTACAGTAGGTTGTTAACAATCTTGCAGTGTCTAGTAGTTTGTGTACCCCCTTCCCCCCTAGCAAACAGTTTCCAACCCACCTAACCCTGCCTTAATAGCATCATCAAATATTCCCCTTCTATTTAAGTGTATCCCATCTGTTAATAACATTCTCTCCTATTAACAAGCACAGACCATGATTAGAAAAATTCTACCTACAAGAAGGCAAAAGCTAAAGCCCATTATATCAGGCAGAAATGCCAGAAAGAATCCTGGATGTCTTTTGTCAGTAAGATCACTATAGAAGCAT
This sequence comes from Mastigoproctus giganteus, assembly GCF_048544385.1. Taxonomy (NCBI): domain Eukaryota; kingdom Metazoa; phylum Arthropoda; class Arachnida; order Uropygi; family Thelyphonidae; genus Mastigoproctus; species Mastigoproctus giganteus. The sequence continues at coordinate 255,134,668 of NC_143576.1, forward strand.
CAATACTTTTATTCCAGGTTACTCTAGTAATCTGGAATAAAATTGGACAAATATCCAACAACAACTGTCCCATAATGAATTAGAAAGGACAACATAACCTATTCAGAAGAAATAGAAAATGCACTAGGCAACACCTTTGCAAAACTGTCACCATTTTATGACCCAGTCTTCCAAAAACATAAAACACTGATCGAAAGATATAAACTTAATTTTCACACAACTCAACAGATATCATACAATCAGCCTTTCACTTTTATAGAGTCACAGAAAGCCTTAGCCAAAACAAGACAGAATGCAGCAAGCCCTGATGGGATTCATTATCTACTGATAAAGAACCTTGGTGAGAATTCCTTGTGTTCTTTTACTTCTCTGTAACAGAATCTACATTGAAGATACCTATCCTAACTGTTGGTGACACTTAATTGTATTAGCCTTATGGAAACCTGGCAAAGATCACACAAATCCAAATCACTATCACACCAGTTTTCTTGGAAAAATCTTAGAATGATAAAAAATCATCTAACATGGTTTCCTGAGATACATAAGCTTCTTAGTCCTAGTCAGTATGGTTTTTGCAAGAATAGATCAACTTTGGACATCATGACCAAGGTGGAAGCAAATATACACAACACATTTCTCAGAAATTAGCAATTCATGGTTATGATATGTCTTAATATTGAGAAAGCTTTTGATACAATCTGGAGATATGGTATCTTGCACGACTTACATAGAATAGGAATGTGAGGCCATTTACCAAAATTCATACGCAATTTCTTAAGCAAAAGAACCTTCCAAGTCCGGTTTAACCATTTTATGTCAAAATATGTTCAAAATGGAGTTCCCTAAAGCTCTGTCCTTAGTACAACCCTGTTTGCAATCAAAATTAACCTCATCACACAAGGTATTCACAACACTATTGAAACATATTTATATGCAGATGAACTCACTATTTCATGCCACTCACACAAATATGCACACCATAGAGAGATAGTTGCAAGGGTTCTATAAATAAAATAGAGACATGGATCACCTATAATGAATATTGGATCTCAGTACAGAAGACAGCAGCAATACACTTCTGTAGAAAACACAGGATGCATCCTGATCCTGAATTACAAATTTGTAACTATTCCATTTAAACATAGTCATGGATGATAAACTAAATTTCTGTAAACACAT